>NC_058411.1:133837871-133857182 GCF_002201575.2 Neomonachus schauinslandi | reverse complement strand
TGCGCCGCAGGGATCTGCTGGGTTTGGAGACTCCACCCGGGGTCGGGTGCCAGAGATAGAAACGCGCGGTCACAGGCCGGGTGAGCATGGAGTGCGGCTGGAGACCGGGGAGCCGGGAGTGACTGACGGTTTTTCTCTGGGGGCTCACTGAGGAGCAGAGCCCCAAGTTCTCGGCTCCTCCGGGGCGGAGATTGGGAGGCCGCCATTTTCACTCTCGGCCTCCAAAGCTGTACGGAAAGCTCGCAGGGAACAAAAGCCCCGGAGAGCAAACCCGAGCAGATTACTTAGCCGGGAGGGGGCAAGGGCGGGGCAATTCCGCCTCCGGCAGAGACATTTGGAAACCGCGGCAACAGGCCCCTCCCCAGAAGATCAGCGAGAACAGCCAGCCAAGACCAAGTTTACAGATCAATGAGAACGGCAGAACTCCAGCGCTAGGGGAATACTGCACAGAGAATCCATGGCTTTTTTACCATGATTCTTTAGTCTTTCAAAGTTAATTTTTTTTAACTGTCTTTTTTTCTTTTCTTTTTTTTTTTTGAATTTTTCTTTTTCCCTTTTTCAACCAACATCTTATCAATCCCTTTTTTAAAAAAACATTTTTATTTTTCATTTTTAGAGTATATTCTATCCCTTCATAGTAGTTACCCGTAGTTTTGGCATATATATATAAGTTGTTCTCTCTTTAAAATTTTGAGATAGTTTCTTCTAACAGATTAAAATATACCCTAAATCTCTAGTATATGGTTTTTTCTACTCCCCTGCCTGATCACATTCTCTCCCCTTTTTTCCTTTTTTTTTTAAATCCTCTTCTTTCGTTTTTCAAACAACTTCTTATCAATTCCTTTTATAAAATTTTTTATAATTTCCATCTTTACAGTCATATTCCATCCCTTTATCATATCAACCCTTATTTTTGTACATATATAAGTTTTTCTTTCTTTAAAATTTTGAGAGGCACTTTCTTCTAAAAGACCAAAACAGGGGCGCCTCGGTGGCTCAGTCGGTTAAGCAACTGCCTTCGGCTCGGGTCATGATCCTGGAGTCCTGGGATCGAGTCCCGCATTGGGATCCCTGCTCAGCAGGGAGCGTGCTTCTCCCTCTGACCCTCCCCCCTCTCATGAGCTCCCTCTCTATCTCATTCTGTCTCATATAAATAAATAAAATCTTAAAAAAAATAAAAAAATAATAAATAAATAAATAAATAAAAGACCAAAATACAACCAAAATCTAGTGTGTGGCACTGATCTATATACCAGCCTGATCATATTTGATCACATTCTGGTTTTTTTTGTTGTTGTTCTTTGTTTTGTTTGTTTTTCTTTGTTTTTATCTTTATCTTTTTCTTTTTCTTTTTTTTTCTTTTTCTTTTTTCTCTCTTTCCGTTTTTTTTCCCACTGCTTCAGGTCTTTCCTAATTTGTTTAGAGGATATTTTCTGGGGATGTTGTTACTCTGCTAGCATTTTGTTCTCTCATTAATCTCTTCTCCTCTGCACAAAATGACAAGACGGAAAAAATCACCTCAACAAAAAGAACAAGAGGTAGTACCGACTGCCAGGGACCTACTTAATACGGACATTAGTACGATGTCAGATCTAGAGTTCAGAATCATCACTTTAAAGATACTAGCTGGGCTTGAAAAAAATATGGAAGTTATTAGAGAAACCCTTTCTGGAGAAGTAAAAGAACTAAAATCCAACCAAGTAGAAATCAAAAAGACTATTAATGAGGTGCAATCAAAAATGGGGGCGCTAACTGCTAGAATAAATGAGGCAGAAGAGAGAATCAGTAATATAGAAGATGAAATGATGGAAAATAAAGAAGCTGAGAAAAAGAGAGATAAACAACTACTGGATCACGAGGGCAGAATTTGAGAGATAAGCGATACCATAAGACGAAACAACATTAGAATAATTGGGATCCCAGAAGAAGAAGAAAGAGAGAGAGGGGCAGAAGGTATAATGGAGCAAATTATCACAGAGAACTTCCCTAATTTGGGGAAGGAAACAGGCATGAAAATCCAGGAAGCACAGAGAACCCCTCTCAAAATCAATAAAAATAGGTCAACACCCCGACATCTAATAGTAAAACTTACGAGTCTCATAGACAAAGAGAAAATCCTGAAAGCAGCTCGGGAGAAGAGATATGTAACCTACAAGGGTAGAAACATTAGATTGGCAACAGACCTATCCACAGAGACCTGGCAGGCCAGAAAGGACTGGCAGGATATATTCAGAGCACTAAATGAGAAAAATATGCAACCAAGTATACTATATCCAGCTAGGCTGTCATTGAAAATTGAAGGAGAGATCAAAAGCTTCCAGGACAAACAAAAACTAAAGGAATTTGCAAACACAAAACCAGCCCTACAAGAAATCTTGAAAGGGGTCCTCTAAGCAAAGAGAGAGCCTAAAAGCAACATAGACCAGAAAGGAACACAGACAATATACAGTAACAGTCACCTTACAGGCAATACAATGGCACTAAATTCCTATCTTTCAATAGTTACCCTGAATGTAAATGGGCTCAATGCCCCAATCAAAAGACACAGGCTATCAGACTGGATTAAAAAACAAGACCCATTGATATGCTGTCTGCAAGAGACTCATTTTCGACCCAAAGACAGCCCCAGATTGAAAGTGAGGGGGTGGAAAACCATTGACCATGCTAATGGACACCAAAAGAAAGCTGGGGTGGCAATCCTTATATCAGACAAATTAGATTTTAAACCAAAGACTGTAATAAGAGATGAGGAAGGACACTATATCAAACTTAAAGGATCTATCCAACAAGAAGATCTAACCATTGTAAATATCTATGCCCCTAACATGGGAGCAGCCAATTATATAAGCCAATTAATAACAAAAGCAAAGAAACACATCGACAACAATACAATAATAGTGGGGGACTTTAACACCCCCCTCACTGAAATGGACAGATCATCTAAGCAAAAGATCAACAAGGAAATAAAGACTTTATTTATTTTTATTTTTATTTTTTTTTAAAGATTTTATTTATTTATTTGAGAGAGAGAGCGAGAGAGAGAGCACATGAGAGGGGGGAGGGTCAGAGGGAGAAGCAGACTCCCTGCCGAGCAGGGAGCCCGATGCGGGACTCGATCCAGGGACTCCAGGATCATGACCTGAGCCGAAGGCAGTCACTCAACCAACTGAGCCACCCAGGTGCCCCGGAAATAAAGACTTTAAATGACACACTGGACCAAATGGACTTTACAGACATATTCAGAGCATTCCACCCCAAAGCAACGGAATACACATTCTTCTCTAGTGCCCATGGAACATTCTCCAGAATAGATCACATCCTAGGTCATAAATCAGGTCTCAACCGGTACCAAAAGATTGGAATCATTCCCTGCCTATTTTCAGACCACAATGCTTTGAAACTAGAGCTCAATCACAAGACAAAAGTCAGAAAGAACTCAAATACATGGAGGCTAAAGAGCATCCTACTGAAGAACGAATGGGTGAACCAGGAAATTAAAGAAGAATTAAAAAAAATACATGGAAACCAATGAAAATGAAAACACAACTATTCAAAATCTTTGGGATGCAGCAAAGGCAGTCCTAAGAGGAAAGTATATAGCAATACAAGCCTTTCTCAAGAAGCAAGAAAGGTCTCAAGTACACAACCTAACCCTCCACCTAAAGGAGCTGGAGAATGAACAGCAAATAAAGCCTAAACCCAGCAGGAGAAGAGAAATCATAAAGATCAGAGCAGAAATCAATGAAATAGAAACTAAAAGAACAGTAGAACAGGTCAACGAAACTAGGAGCTGGTTCTTTGAAGGAATTAACAAGATTGATAAACCCCTGGCCAGACTTATCAAAAAGAAAAGAGAAATGACCCAAATCAACAAAATCATGAATGAAAGAGGAGAGATCACAACCAACACCAAAGAAATACAAACAATTCTAAGAACATATTATGAGCAACTCTATGCCAGCAAATTAGATAATCTGGAAGAAATGGATGCATTCCTAGAGAGGTACCAACTACCAAAACTGAACCAGGATGAAATAGAAAACCTGAACAGACCTATAACCACGAAGGAAATTGAAGCAGTCATCAAAAATCTCCCAAAAAACAAAACCCAGGGCCAGATGTCTTCCCAGGGGAATTCTACCAAACATTTCAAGAAGAATTAATACCTATTCTTCTGAAACTGTTCCAAAAAATAGAAATGGAAGGAAAACTTCCAAACTCATTTTATGAGGCCAGCATTACCTTGATTCCAAAACCAGACAAAGACCCCATCAAAAAGGAGAATTACAGACCAATATCCCTGATGAACATGGATGCAAAAATTCTCACCAAAATACTAGCCAATAGGATCCAACAGTACATTAAAAGGATTATTCACCACGACCAAGTGGGATTTATCCCTGGGCTGGAAGGTTGGTTCAACATCTGCAAATCAATCAATGTGATACAATACATTAACAAAAGAAAGAACAAGAATCATATGATCCTCTCAATAGATGCAGAAAAAGCATTTGACAAAGTACAGCATCCTTTCTTGATCAAAACTCTTCAGAGTATAGGGATAGAGGGTACATACCTCAATATCATAAAAGCCATCTATGAAAAACCTACAGCGAATATCATTCTCAATGGGGAAAAACTGAGAGCTTTCCCCCTAAGGTCAGGAACACGGCAGGGATGTCCACTATCACCACTGCTATTCAACATAGTATTGGAAGTCTTAGCCACAGCAATCAGACAACAAAAAGAAATCAAAGGCATCCAAATTGGCAGGGAAGAAGTCAAACTCTCACTCTTTGCAGATGATATGATACTTTATGTGGAAAACCCAAAAGACTCCACCCCAAAACTCCCAGACCTCATACAGGAATTCAGTCAAGTGGCAGGATATAAAATCAATGCACAGAAATCAGTGGCATTCCTATACACCAACAACAAGACAGAAAAAGAGAAATTAAGGAGTCGATCCCATTTACAATTGCACCCAAAACCATCAGATACCTAGGAATAAATCTAACCAAAGAGACAAAGGATCTGTACTCAGAAAACTATAAAATACTCATGAAAGAAATTGAGGAAGACACAAAGAAATGGAAAAACGTTCCATGCTCATGGATTGGAAGAACAAATATTGTGAAGATGTCAATGCTACCTAGAGCAATCTACACATTCAATGCAATCCCCATCAAAATACCATCCACTTTTTTCAAAGAAATGGAACAAATAATCCTAAAATTTGTATGGAACCAGAAAAGACCCCGCATAGCCAGAGGAATGTTGAAAAAGAAAAGCAAAGCCGGCGGCATCACAATTCTGGACTTCCAGCTCTATTACAAAGCTGTCATCATTAAGACAGCATGGTACTGGTACAAAAACAGACACATCGATCAATGGAACAGAATAGAGAGCCCAGAAATGGACCCTCAACTCTATGGTCAACTCATCTTTGACAAAGCAGGAAAGAATGTCCAATGGAACAAAGACAGTCTCTTCAACAAATGGTGTTGGGAAAATTGGATAGCCACATGCAGAAGAATGAAACTGGACCATTTCCTTACACCACACACAAAAATAGACTCCAAATGGTTGAAAGACCTCAATGTGAGACAGGAGTCCATCAAAATCCTAAAGGAGAACACAGGCAGCAACCTCTTTGACCTCAGCCACAGCAACTTCTTCCTAGAAACATCGCCAAAGGCAAGGGAAGCAAGAGCAAAAAATGAACTATTGGGACTTCATCAAGATAAAAAGCTTGTGCAAAGCAAAGGAAACAGTCAACAAAACCAAAAGACAACTGACAGAATGGGAGAAGATATTTGCAAATGACATATCAGATAATGGGCTAGTATCCAAAATCTATAAAGAACTCATCAAACTCAACACCCAAAGAACAAAGAATCCAATCAAGAAATGGGCAGAAGACATGAACAGACATTTTTCCAAAGAAGACATCCAAATGGCCAACAGAGACATGAAAAAGTGCTGAACATCGCTCGGCATCAGGGAAATCCAAATCAAAACCTCAATGAGATACCACCTCACACCAGTCAGAATGGCTAAAATTAACAAATCAGGAAATGACAGATGTTGGCGGGGATGCGGAGAAAGGGGAACCCTCCTACACTGTTGGTGGGAATGCAAGCTGGTGCAGCCACTCTGGAAAACTGTATGGAGGTTCCTCAAAAAGTTGAAAATAGAGCTACCCTACGATCCAGCAATTGCACTACTGGGTATTTACCCCAAAGATACAAAAGTAGGGATCCGAAGGGGTACGTGCACCCCAATGTTTATAGCAGCAATGTCCACAATAGCCAAACTGTGGAAAGATCCAAGATGTCCATCAACAGATGAATGGATAAAGAAGAAGTGGTATATATATACAATGGAATATTATGCAGCCATCAAAAAGAATGACATCTTGCCATTTGCAACGACGTGGATGGAACTGGAGGGTATTATGTTGAGTGAAATAAGTCAAACAGAGAAAGACATGTATCATATGATCTCACTGATATGAGGAATTCTTAATCTCAGGAAACAAACTGAGGGTTGCTGGATTGGGGGGTGGGGTGGGAAGGATGGGGTGACTGGGTGATAGACACTGGGGAGGGTATGTGCTCTAGTCAGCGCTGTGAATTGTGCAAGACTGTTGAATCTCAGATCTGTACCTCTGAAATAAATAATGCAATATATGTTAAGAAAAAAAAAAAGAAGAAGAAGAAGGTAGCGGGAGGGGAAGAATGAAGCGGGGGAAATCAGAGGGGTAGACGAACCATGAGAGACGATGGACTCTGAAAAACAAATAGGGTTCTAGAGGGGAGGGGGTGGGAGGATGGGTTAGCCTGGTGGTGGGTATTGAGGAGGGCACATTCTGCATGGAGCACTGGGTGTTATGCACAAACAATGAATCATGGAACACTTCATCTAAAACTAATGATGTAATGTATGGGGATTAACATAAGAATAAAAAAAATTAAATGCACATATGCAATAGATATTAAATATATTTGTTAGATAAAATAATGTCCGGGAAGTTCTTCACTGAGAGTTGGCATAAGAACTCCATGAATGTTAACTGCTCTTTTTATTATTAATTATTACCACCCTTGGGATGGATTTGGATGACCCTGATAATCTTGGTCTTAAAGTGGTACTGCTCTTACGGGGAGCTCATCTATTGGATCTATAGTAGTTTTATGTTAACTTTTAAAGATTGAATAAATAAATTTTGTTTTGGATAAGGAATAAGCATGTTTTTCTTTTTTTTAAAGTTAAAACAATATAATCATTTTTGTTATGGTTACTGTATGGAAAGTGAATATAATCACTAAGAGGAAACTGCTGTTGAATTTATAAACTCATCAGGGCACCTGGGTGGCTCCGTCGGTTGAGCCTCTGACTTCGGCTCAGGTCAGGATCTCAGGGTCATGGGATGGAACCCAGGCTAGTCCCTTTCCCTCTGCCTCTCTCCCTCCCCCTGCTCTCTCTCTCTCAAATAAGTAAACAAAATCTTTTAAAAAATTCTTTATTTAAATTCAATTTAGTTAACAAATACTGTATTATTAGTTTCAGGGGTAGAATTTAGTGATTCATCAGTTGCATATAACACCCAGTGCTCATTACATCACGTGCCCTCCTTAATGCCCATCACCCAGTTACCCCATCCCCTCATCCACTTCCCCTCCAACCACCCTCAGTTTGTTTCCTGGAGTGCAGCATCTCTTATGTCTGCCTCCCTCTTTATTTGTTTATAAATAAATAAATCTTTAAAAAATAAAGAAATTATAAACTCATCATTTTTTATCCTTTTATACTTTCCTGTGGGTAAAAGGAATATGTTTTGGCATGTTCCAAGCATTATTTCAAATATTCTGGAATACTGTTTTGTTTTGTTTTTTCTATATTATTGTCTGCTGTAGAAACTAATGAACAGCATGGGTCCTCACCAGCTGGAGTCTGGTGTCCACTGTGAGAACCTCTTGGCTCTGCTCCAGCAACATTTTGTTTTTGAAGACGTTTGTGTATATAAAAGATGGGACTTGTCTCGCTCGGGACAAACTTTCATTTCTCACTGTCTGAGCAGATAAAGGTGGAACAGCACGGTTGTAGGTGGTGATCACTTTAAATACTGGTTTGCTTTGGGGCTTAGACCTAGACTATCTTCTCTTTTAATGCCAATTTGCCTGATGATTTCACCCTGTCTGTTGGCTTTGAATGCCATGAGCATGCTGATGACTCTCAGATTTATATCAGCAGCCCAGACCTCACCCCAGAGGCCAGTCTTATCCATTCAGCTGCCTATTTGACATCTCCACTTGGCGGTCTCACGGGTAATCCAAACTTGACCATGGAGAACCACACTGCTGATTCCAGACCCGACCTTCACCAAGCCCACCCTCCTCTAGCTCCTTAACCGGCCCCACCCCAATAACAAATAGTCTGGTCTTTGTCTCCATCCCTGAGAGGGGGTCTCTGAATCCGGGGACTCTCCCAAGTGATATCTGTGTCTTTGTTAATCATGGTGGGCCCCTCCAGAAGTGACTCAGGACAGCGGCTGGCCCTGCCAGAAATATCAACTATGTGATTAGAGGGTTGGGGCTTTGAGCCAGGTGATATCAGCTTGAACCCTGGAGGGGAGGGGATCTAGAGATTGAATCTGTGGCCAATGATTCAATCAATAGTGCTTATGTAAGGAAACCCTAGGAAAAACTCTGGACACCAGAGTTTGAGTGAGCTTCCCGATTGGTGACACACATTGATGTGCTAGGAGAATGACCAGTCCTAAGGACACAGAAGCTTTGAGTGTGGGATCCTCCCAGACATTGCCTTATGTATCTCTTTATTTGTATTTTGTATGATAAAACAAAGTATAGTGTTTTCCTGAGTTCTATGAGTTTTTCTAGCACATGAGTAAACCTGGAGGATATTGAGAACTTCTAAGTAGGTAGCCAGTTAAGAAGTATGGGTAGCCTAGGGCCCTGGAGCTGGTGTCTAGAGTGAGGGGAGTCTTGTGGAGGACCGTACCCTAAACCTGTGCCGTCGGACTTCCTGCAGGTGCTTGGTGTCAGGGCTGCATTGCACCAACACTCTGGTGAATGTTTCGGAGTGACGAGTCACACATGATTTCTGTCTTCTCCTCCCCTTCCACATCCAATCTACTGGAAGTTCTGTTGTTTTTGCCTCCAAAACGTAGCCTGAGCCCATCCACTTCTTCCTGTCCCTGCCTCCCCCTTTCCATTCAAGCCACCGTTGTTGCTCCCCTGAACATGGCCTCATCCTTGATCCTCCTTCCAAGGGTACCCTGCAGTCCACTCTCCATTCTCTTCCCCTGTGTAATCAGGGTGACCGTTTAAAAATGCAAATCATTTAATGACAGGCCCCTGAAAAAGACTCCCATACTTCTCCCTCACACTTGGAAAAAAATTCAAATTCCTTCCCAAGGCACATGAGGTCCCTCACAGACTTGTACCTGTGTGTTTATCCAACCTCGATTCCCCCTGCTCACTCCCCATCAGCCACACGGGCATTGTTTCCGATCCGTTAACGCCATGATACCCAATCTAATTACACTTCAAAATCACTGGAGCACTTAGAAAAAAAATGCCTAGCCCTAGAGGGAAGCCTGGGTACCAGTATTTTTAAGAAGCTGCTCTTTGCTGCCTCTAGGCCTTTGTCCTGGTTGTTCCTCTGCTTGGACTTTTGTTCCCAGCTCTTAAAATTGCCAGGTCTCAGCTCAGACATCACCTCATCCAAAAAGACTACCTGAAGCGGCTCCCTCTGTTTTCCTCTTCTTCATTAGTCTGTCTACTTTGTAATACTTATCTTATTCTGTAAGTATCTTATTTTTTTTTTAAAGATTGTTTATTTATTTATTTGACAGAGAGATGGAGAGAACAAGTAGGCAGAGAGGCAGGCAGAGGGAGAGGGAGAAGCAGGCTCCCCGCTGAGCAGGGAGCCCGATGCGGGACTCGATCCCAGGACCCTGGGATCACGACCTGAGCCGAAGGCAGACGCTCAACCGACTGAGCCACCCAGGCGCCCCTGTAAGTATCTTATTGATTTAGGTTTACTTGTATCTGTGTCCCCCAGTGGAATGAGAGGACCACGAAGATAGGGATCTTGTCTGTTGCTATATCCTCAGGGCCTAGCACAATGCTTGGCATATATAGATGCTCAGTAAATACTTTTTAAAGTTTTTCTAATATATTTTTAAAAGATTTTATTTATTTATTTGAGAGAGAGAGCACGATCTGGGTGAGGGGCAGAGGGAGAAGCAGGCTTCCCACCGAGCAAGGAGCCCGATGCAGGACTCAATCCCAGGACCCTGAGATCATGACCTGAGCTAAAGGCAGACACTTAACCGACTGAACCACCCAAATGTCCCTCAAGTGTTTCTAAAACAAGTGATTGAATAATGAATAGCTGAAAAAACTGATTAAGTAAATGTTCTATATGGAAAAATAGTACTCAGTGAATTTAATAGCATTTTTGTCCTTCTCTTTATGTAATATGTCTCTATCTATATCTCTATTTCAATATCTCTATAGACACACATATGTATGAATATGCATATAAATACACATCCATATATACATGCACATAATTCTACATAATAGATGTGTGTTATATGTACAGTTTTATCTCAAAAGGATAATTCTTTAAGAATATTTGCCTGACAGTGTGAAAATGTGAAGTACATGAATCCCATGAGCCCCAAATAGCACTGGAACATTGCGGTTTGGGCTGCCAAATTGGAGACTGTTCAAGTGGGGGTCCCAGACTCAAAGCCTTCATGGAACATTCTCTTTGCCTGACCAATTCCTGGCCATCCACTACCTTGCTGTGGCAATCATTGCCAAGGATTCGATAGCCTGTTTGTCTGGATGTTTCAGTGCCCTGTCTCTCAGGACTGTGTCCTGTCTCCATTCTCTCTGAGCAGGCGGCACTGTGCCTGGCACACACCTGGAGCTCAGCAGGTGCCCTGCACACGCTTGAGCAAAGGGCAGTAATAGGAGAGGTTTCAGAGACATTCAGCTGGGCTCAGACCCCAGCTGTCACCTTCACTGATCCATAACCCTGGACAGACCCTCTGCCCCCTCATTTGTTAAAGAGAGAAAAGAGTTTCTGCTTTCAAGCATTTGTGGATGGCCAAATTTGTACTGGGAACTACGTTTTTTTTTTTTTTTTGCACATTTTTAAAGATTTTATTTATTTATTGTATCAGAGAGAGAGAGAGCACAAGCAGGGGGAGCGGCAGGCAGAGGGAGAAGCAGGCTCCCCGCTGAGCGGGGAGGCCAAAGCAGGACTTGAACCCAGGACCCTGGGATCATGACCTGAGCCAAAGGCAGATGCTTAACCGACTGCGCCCCACATAGGCGGCCCTGTTTTGTTTTGTTTTTGGAGTCCAACATGGGGCTTGAACTCACAATCCTGAGATCAAGACCTGAGCTGAAATCAAGAGTCGGATACTTAACCGACTAAGCCACCCAGGCATCCCAGGAAATACATTTCAAAACTACCTTCATTAAATTTATATGACATGATATATTAATTTTACTTTATTGGCTTCCCTAATATTTTTTCAAAGCAGAGCCCTGGCCCACTGTCTCAGACTTAGCAGGGAGCATGGCTGTGTGCACAACCCTCCACTGTTCTTTCACTCAGTAGCATATTCCTGAGTGTCTTCATCTGTAAGCAGGGCTCTGAGTTGTGCAGATTCTGTGGAGATCAAGTTGTGCAGATTCCGTGGGTCGCTGGCTTTGTGGAGATTCGGAGGATGAGTTAGCATCTGTGACAAGTCAACAGAAAACCCATGCTGGGGACTTTGGGTCACTTTTCTTCTCCAATTATTGAACTACAGCATGTACAGGGAAGTTGTGAGTCAGAATATTAAATCTGGGGAACTAACAGTGACTTATGCAATGAATAATTTTCAATCTGATTATCAGGTGAGGCCTCATTGCTGGATTGATGAGGTTTGCGGCCAAATCCTTCTTTTTTTTAATCTTTGAAATGTTTAGTCTACTTACAACCCCTGGAGGCTCCAGACACCGGCAGGTCTACTCCCTTATAAGAAAATGAATCTCTTTCAATGAATTATATTTGCTCCTGAAGGCTCATTTTGATGTTCTTCTCCCTCTCTCTTGCTGTCTGTGATTTCTAAGCAGATGCAAGAAGGCTGCAGTAAGGTAGCGCCCTGCCCCCTCAAATTTGGAAATAAGGGAAATGAGGTTGCATTCAGAAAATGGAATAGAAAAATTCATGCTAGAAGGGATTATCTACCTGTGGAATAAACTATAAAATTGTTTGTCTTAAATATTTAAGCAGAGGGTCACCTGGGTGGCTCAGTAGGTTAAGCATCTTACTGTGGATTTCGGCTCAGGTCATGATCTTTTTGGGTCCTGGGATTGAGCCCCGCGTCGGGCTCTGCACTTAGCACGGAGTCTGCTTGAGGATTCTCTCTCTCCCTCTCCCTCTGTTCCTCCCTGCCCGCTCGCACCATCTCTCTCTCTCACTCTGTCTCTCTAAAATAAGTAAGTAAATCTTCCAAGTAAACTTAAAAAGAATAAATATTTAAGCAAAGAGTTGAAGGATACCCCAAGCTCTAAAGAAGTGAGAGAATAAGGGCTCTACAGTTGCAAAGAATCTATTTTCAAATCTTGGTGCCACCTTTTACTACTTGTATAATCTTGGACAATGTTCTTAATTTCTCTAAATCTTAGTTTCCTTATTTTGAGATTTTGAGCGGAAACGTGTACGGTAGAGAACTTACTGGAACAGTTAAATGAGGTATTGTATCCAAAGCCCCGAGACGGTGCTTGTACATCACAGGTATTAAGTAAAAGGCGAATCTCAACATTGTCTGCTCATCATCCAGGTAAACTAGGGCACCGTTTTGAGGAGGGGGCACTGCTGGATGTGACCACAATTTTGGAAAAGAATTGTCAGCTTTTATAGGAACATTTACCGCGTGCTGGTGACTGGACGGAATGCTTTTCTATGTGTATTAGCCCAACAACGCTGTGAGGTAGGTGCTCTGCCCATCTCTGTGGTACAGATGAAGCAACTAGGATACAGTAGCAAAGTCCCGTAGCTGGAGAGGGGTGGAGCTAGGCTGCCAGTCCAGGGGGTCTAGCTCCAGAGAGTGTGTGCCGGGCTACTGACCGTGTCAGCCTCCTTCCAAGGCTCACAGCCAGTCCACTGCTGGCTGACTGTATGAAGAAAGAGTGCTGAAGGGAAGGGGATTGGTGGATTTAGGGACTGGGACGGAGCGAAGTGATTATATTGCCGAAGGTATGGAGGCACATCTGGAGGCCAATCAAACGTTTTTATTTTGGCTTAGTGTTTTATCAGAAATGCACATAGAATTTTTCATTCTTCTTCATAATTAGTGTCATATAATATTATATCTTATATGATATGATATAATAATGTGGACATATATAATATTTTATATATAAGTAAATATATAAAATATATAAAATATACAGTATATACATACATACATATATATTTTGCATATAAGATATATAATATATACATATGTAACATAAATATTACATATGTAGTATAAAATATATAATATATACATACATATACCCATAAAATATATTTTAAATATTATTTGCAATTGCTTATATTGAATGCTCTAGGAAGTTACAGCATGCTTGTAGGCTTCAATAATCTTATTTCCTTCTCTCCTTATTTCTTTGCCACCTATTTATTGTAGGTCTGCTTTGTGCCATGCATCGTGCTGCAGGAGTGTCCTCAGGGGTACTTAAATTCACAAAGCACAGGTTTAGAGCACAGATAAGTTATAGGACTTTTTCAATCTGCATCCCAGGAGGGGGCACCTTCTCCAGCAGAGCTGGTTTTCATGGTTCCTGTGGAAGGTGGACTCCCACTGAGATGCCATTCAACATCTCAATCCGTGTTCTTATTTTATACGTACAAGAAACTATCTGGTGGCTTGTGTTCTTGATTCATGCATTCCAGAAAGTCTGAGTCTTTTGGTTAGTGTGGTCGTTATGTTACTCATTATAAATCAATAAACTGACATTCTGAGTTATATTCACCAGTGTCTGAAAACTGTGTTCATGTGAGATTGCCCCTGAAAAATGATGACATTCTTTCTGATTCTTGATGTACAAATTCCTTGCCTGAGGGATCAATTCTGGAACTTGGTGAGTTTATCAAAATAATGTCACCTTTTGAATTCTCCTGGTGCCTGGTTGGTATGTATGAATTTTCTTTGAAAATACAGCATAATCAAATTTGCAGACAAGTGACAGGGCCCACTTTTGGTAAAGAAAAGAGAACAAATACTGTTCTTAGATTGGAAACTATGACCAATAATGGTTCTGTTCTCACAGGACTTTTTGAGATTCAATAACAAGTTTTTGAGATTCATCCATGCTGATATATTTAGCTCTGACTCATTTATTTTCTCTGCTGTACATATACATACAATAGAATGAACTTATGAATATAATACAATTTGTTTACCTATTCTATTGTTAGTGGACACTGTAGTTGATGCTTTCAGCTGGTTGGCTTTTATAAATCATGCTGCTTGAACATTCTTGTTCATGTCTCCTAGTGCACATGTGGATGTAGAAGTTTCTTTAAGCTATCAACCTAGGTGTGAAACCACTGTATCAGAGTGGATGCAAATATTCAACTTTGCGAGGCCATTTTTCAAGTGTTTATACCAATTCTAGTGGGTTTTGAGGCAAAAAAAAAAGAATCAATAAATGCTATAATTCATAATAAAGCTGTAAACATGAATAATGAATAGGTTTTCAAAGTAAAAACAATCAAATCTGTAGTTTATTGATTTTATACAAGTAAAAAAGATTATTTCAAAAAGGAGATAAAGTGATGACTACCGAAAGTTGGATCTCAATGAATTTCTGATTCATTTGCCCCTAGACCCATGCATAGTTATTCTTAACTTTTTCCATCGTGACACAAAACCACTGAAGCTTTTGTATCATTTTCTTGCAAAGCATAAGACCTCTTGTAAGCCAGTCGAGTTTTCTTCTCCCAGAAAATCGCCAAAAAAATGATTTTCTTATGAAACTGATTAATTTAATCACAGAGACCAAAAACTACAAAGGAATCATTCAGAGGAGCGCTCTTCAAATAAAAGGAAGCACAATTATCCTATTGCTGGAGTGCTTGAAAAACCATCCTGAGAGCTTGCAACAAACACTGTGTCCAGCAGGACCCAGAGAGAGCTCCTGACAGAATGGGAGTATTATGACAGCGTGGGATGCGGAATAAAATCGATAGCATATGATTGGATGAGCAATATGGAAGATCAATTGCACTGCCTGAGAATTCAGGGAGGTATCTGACTTTACATTTGGATAGCTTCCCTGAGGGGTGGTATTAGTTTCCTAGGGTCACTGCAAAAAGTGACCACAAATGGTCGTGGAGGCCAGAAGTTTAAAACCCATTACCCTGGGCTGAAATCAAGGTGTTGTCAGGGCCACACTCCCTCTCGAGGCTCTAGGAGAGACTTGCTCCTTGTCTCTTCCAGCGTCTGGTGGCTGCTCCGTGACATATAACCATTGGTGTTTTTGCATCATTGGTAAGCATCACATGCTTCCCTTGACTTGCGACAACATCGTTCCAATCTCTGCTTCCATCTTGGCATTGCCCACCTGGACAATCAAGATCCTTCGTTTAATCACATCTACACCAACTTTCCCCGGTAAGGTAACATTCACACTTTCCAGGAATTAGGGCCTGATATCTTTGGGGCCTCCCTTCAGCCCCCTCTACAGGCAGAGTGGGGGGTCACTGTGGTATGCATATGAAGAAGTCACACGATGACTTTTTATTCCGTTTCTTGCTGAAAATGCATGTTTCAAGAGGAAAGAATTTTTAAAAAATTTAATCAGTCATACTTTGTGGACCATGATGACTCAATGAGGGTTTTTGGAAAAAATATTGATGGGGCCCCAGCTGATTTACAGCGAGAAAGAGCTTTGTCAACTGAACAAAAGAGGTGGCTCTTGAGTGTCAAACCACAAAATGCTTTCTCACAATAACTGGCACTTAACTGTATGCCTCCTAATCGTCACTTAGCACTGAAGGAAATACCGAAAATTGTGAATAAGAACAAATTACGACCTCTACGTGCACATCTTCTCATGCTGACCAGAGAAACACTGCTTTTCCCCCATGAATATGCTGTTTTGGGTGGGGGAATGATACATTTTTGTCTTTGAAATAAGGGAAGATGTTAAAATAGTTTTCATAATGCTGTTTATGTCCGAATTCATAAACCTCAGTATCTTGAATAGCATAAATTAGAGGTCTACACTATCCTATTAGAAGCAAAATACCTCTATGATGAATACTCAGGACAAGATGGCAGGATTTCTTCAGGAGGCTGAACTGGTGCAGAGTTGGCTTTCAAGAGTTTGACTGTTCACCAATAGTTAATGGTTTTCTTCTCTTGTTAGATGAAGAAATGAAGAAAAGCAAGATAGGGTGTTTGATATGAAAAAAAACCCCACATCCACATTCAAGTACTGCAATGGGACGTGAAAGAATACTTTCTAGAGCCATAGTCCATGAAAGAGTGAAAGCGGTCTGTCTTCAGTGCTATCTCCCCCAGAAGCATTTACCCTCTGACTTTCAGATGTGATTGATGGTCTGTGTAGCATCCAATGGGGCAGGGAGAATATCGTGAGAAACCGCTTCATGTTGTTTTAAAAATGGAATTTGATTCCATTTTATTGAGGTCTAACATGTAAAAAGCTGTGTATGTTTAGTGTATATAGCTTGTTGAGTTCGGGGATAAGTACACACCTGGGAAACCATCAATATCATTAAAGCCATAAACGTATCTGTCACCTCCCAAAGTGGAAACCACTTCCTTTTCTATTTGACTTCCAAGATTTATATAAAAGAGGCATCAAACATCTACTAACCATCAAACATTTACTTAAGCCAGTAGTCCACATTTGTGCTGAGCAAGCTTTAAGGTCTCTGCACCTGGACACATTTGAGAAACATTCCCCCATCTAAGCCTATTCCAAGTGAGGCACTGGGGAAAAAAGATGAACAAAACATTCTATTTATCAAGGATTTGAAATCTAACTGGGAGATGAACATTTGTACAGAGTCCTGGAATAATAAGGCAGTGTATGGTTTGCAATTATACGAAGGAATTGGTATTTGCCTAGCAGCACCCAGGTTAAGTAGCAGAACTAAAGCCAAGAGAGGGTTTTTCGACTGTATCACTGTATCGGTAGTTTTTAAAAATTTTAAAGTTTAGCATGGAAAATGTTAAACATATACAGAAAAGAATGAGTATTGTATGTTGAGCCATCTTTTACCCATTTCACAAATTCAATAATTACAAAATCTATGACCATTCTAACTTCATCTATATGGCCAAGTGCTTCCTCCTGCCCTACTCCCTGGATTATTTTTGAAGCAAATCTCAGACGTGTTATTTCATTCGTAAATATTATTAATCTGTCTTTAAAAAAATATGTGATTTGAAAAAAAACCCTGCAATATCATTCAATGACATGAATTTACTACTTTCCAATCTTGAATATCTGATCAGTGTCCCAAATTTTTCTGATTGTCTTGTAACAAGGTGCATGTGCACAAGTACATGTGTATGCATGTGCATGTGCATGTATGTGTGCGTGCATGTGCATGTATGTGTGTACACGTGCATCTCTGTGTATGTGCGTGCATGTACACGTACATCCGTGTGCACGCACATATGTGTGTGTGCATCTGTGCACGCATGTGTGCACATGTGCACAACATGTGTGTACATGTGCATGTGTGTATGTGTGTATGCATGTGTTTATACTTGGTTTATTGGGATCAGGAGGCAAACAAGGTCCATTTATTGTATTTTTTTTTAGTATGCATGCATGTTATTCATGATTTTGATACTAATACACTCTATTTTACATTTAAAAAATTTTATTATGTTATATTAATCCCCCTACATTACATCATTAGTTTTTGATGTAGTGTTCCATGATTCATTGTGTATAACACCCAGTGCTCCATTCAGTACATGCCCTCTTCAATACCCATCACGAGGCTAACACATCCCCCCACCCCCCTCCCCTCTAGAACCCTCAGTTTGTTTATCAGAGTCCACAGTCTCTCATGGTTCATCTCCCCCTCCAATTTCCCCCCCTTCATTTTTCCCTTCCTACCATCTTCTTCTTTTTTTTTAACATGTAATGTATTATTTGTTTCAGAGGTACAGGTCTGTGATTCAACAGTCTTACACAATTCATAGCACTCACCATAGCACATGCCCTCCCCAATGTCTATCACCCAGCCACCCCATCCCTCCCACCCCCACCACTCCAGCAACCCTCAGTTTGTTTCCTGAGATTAAGAATTCCTCATATCAGTGAGATCATATGATACATGTCTTTCTCTGATTGACTTATTTCGCTCAGCATAATACCCTCCAGTTCCATCCACGTCGTTGCAAATGGCAAGATGTCATTCCTTTTGATGACTGCATAATATTCCATTGTATATATATATACCACTTCTTCTTTATCCATTCATCTGTCGATGGACATCTTGGCTCTTTCTATAGTTTGGCTATTGTGGACATTGCTGCTATAAACATTGGGGTGCACGACCCCTTTGGATCACTACATTTGTATCTTTGGGGTAAATACCCAGTAATGCAATTGCTGGGTCATAGGGTAGCTCTATTTTCAACTTTTTGAGGAAACTTCATACTATTTCCCAGAGTGGCTGCACCAGCTTGCATTCCCACCAACAGTGTAGGAGGGTTCCCCTTTCTCCGCATCCCCGCCAACAACTGTCCTTTCCTGACTTGTTAATTTTAGCCATTCTGACTGGTGTGAGGTGGTATCTCATTGAGGTTTTGATTTGGATTTCCCTGATGCCGAGCGATGTTGAGCACTTTTTCATGTGTCTGTTGGCCATTTGGATGTCTTCTTTGGAAAAATGTCTGTTCATGTCTTCTGCCCATTTCTTGATTGGATTCTTTGTTCTTTGGGTGTTGAGTTTCATAAGTTCTTTATACATTTTGGATACTAGCCCATTATCTGATATGTCATTTGCAAATATCTTCTCCCATTCTGTCGGTTGTCTTTTGGTTTTGTTGACTGTTTCCTTTGCTGTGCAAAAGCTTTTTTTCCTGATGAAGTCCCAGTAGTTCATTTTTGCCCTTGCTTCCTTTGCCTTTGGCGATGTTTCTAGGAAGAAGTTGCTGTGGCTGAGGTCGAAGAGGTTGCTGCCTGTGTTCTCCTTTAGGATTTTGATGGACTCCTG
>NC_058411.1:133833409-133837861 GCF_002201575.2 Neomonachus schauinslandi | reverse complement strand
CTTTGGTTAGATTTATTCCTAGGTATCTTATGGTTTTGGGTGCAATTGTAAATGGGATCGACTCCTTAATTTCTCTTTCTTCTGTCTTGTTGTTGGTGTATAGGAATGCCACTGACTTCTGTGCATTGATTTTATATCCTGCCACTTTACTGAATTCCTGTATGAGGTCTGGGAGTTTTGGGGTGGAGTCTTTTGGGTTTTCCACATAAAGTATCATATCATCTGCAAAGAGTGAGAGTTTGACTTCTTCTTTGCCAATTTGGATGCCTTTGATTTCTTTTTGTTGTCTGATTGCTGTGGCTAGGACTTCTAGTACTATGTTGAATAGCAGTGGTGATAGTAGACATCCCTGCCGCGTTCCTGACCTTAGGGGGAAAGCTCTCAGTTTTTCCCTATTGAGAATATTCACTGTGGGTTTTTCATAGATGGCTTTTATGATATTGAGGTATGTACCCTCTATGCCTATACTCTGAAGAGTTTTGATCAAGAAAGGATGCTGTACTTTGTCAAATGCTTTTTTCTGCATCTATTGAGAGGATCATAAGGTTCTTGTTCTTTCTTTTATTAATGTATTATAGCACATTGATTGATTTGTGGATGTTGAGCCAACCTTGATTTGTGGATGTTGAGCCAACCTTGCAGCCCAGGGATAAATCCCACTTGGTCGTGGTGAATAATCCTTTTAATGTACTGTTGGATCCTTTGGCTAGTATTTTGGTGAGAATTTTTGCATCCATGTTCATCAAGGATATTGGTCTGTAATTCTCCTTTTTGATGGGGTCTTTGTCTGGTTTTCGGATCAAGGTAATGCTGGCCTCATAAAACGAGTTTGGAAGTTTTCCTTCCAGTTCTATTTCTTGGAACAGTTTCAGAAGAATAGGTATTAATTCTTCTTGAAATATTTGGTATAATTCCCCTGGGAAGCCATCTGGCCCTGGGCTCTTGTTTGTTGGGAGATTTTTGATGACTGCTTCAATTTCCTTCATGGTTATAGGTCTGTTCAGGTTTTCTATTTCTTCCTGGTTCAGTTTTGGTAGTTGATACATCTCTAGGAATGCATCCATTTCTTCCAGGTTATCTAATTTGCTGGCATAGAGTTGTTCATAATATGTTCTTAGAATTGTTTGTATTTCTTTGGTGTTGGTTGTGATCTCTCCTCTTTCATTCAAGATTTTGTTGATTTGGGTCATTTCTCTTTTCTTTTTGATAAGTCTGGCCAGGGGTTTATCAATCTTATTAATTCTTTCAAAGAACCAGCTCCTAATTTCGTTGATCTGTTCTACTGTTCTTTTGGTTTCTATTTCATTGACTTCTGCTCTGATCTTTATTATTTCTCTTCTCCTGCTGGGTTTAGGGTTTATTTGATGTTGTTTCTCCAGCTCCTTTAGGTGTAGGATTAGGTTGTGTATTTGAGATCTTTCTTGTTTCTTGAGAAAGGCTTGTATTGCTATATACTTACCTCTTAGGACTGCTTTTGCTGCATCCCAAAGATTTTGGACAGTTGTGTTTTCATTTTCATTTGTTTCCATGAATTTTTAAAAATTCTTCTTTAATTTTCTGGTTGACCCATTCATTCTTTAGTAGGATGCTCTTTAGCCTCCATGTATTTGAGTACTTTCCGACTTTCCTCTTGTGATTGAGTTCTAGTTTCAAAGCATTGTGGTCTGAAAATACACGGGGAATGATCCCAATCTTTTGGTACCAGTTGAGACCTGATTTGTGACCTAGGATGTGATCTATTCTGGAGAATGTTCCATGGGCACTAGAGAAGAATGTGTATTCTGTTGCTTTGGGATGGAATGTTCTGAATATATCTGTGAAGTCCATTTGGTCCAGGGTATCATTTAGAGTCTTTATTTCCTTGTTCAGTGAGGGGGGTGTTAAAGTCCACTACTATTATTGTATTGTTGTCGATGTGTTTCTTTGCTTTTGTTATTAATTGGCTTATATAATTGGCTGCTCCCATGTTAGGGGCATAAATATTTGCAATTGTTAGATCTTTTTGTTGGATAGACCCTTTAAGTATGATATAGTGTCCTTCCTCATCTCTTATTATGGTCTTTGGTTTAAAATCTAATTTGTCTGATATAAGGATTGCCACCCCAGCTTTCTTTTGGTATCCATTAGCATGGTAAATGGTTTTCCACCCCCTCACTTTCAATCTGGAGGTGTCTTTGGGTCTAAAATGAGTCTCCTGCAGACAGCATATCGATGGGTTTTGTTTTTTTGTCCAACCAAATACCCTGTGTCTTTTGATTGGGGCATTTAGCCCATTTACATTCAAGGTAACTATTGAAAGATAGGAATTTAGTGCCATTGTATTGCCTGTAAGGTGACTGTTACTGTATATTGTCTGTGTTCCTTTCTGGTCTATGTTACTTTTAGGCTCTCTCTTTGCTTAGAGGACCCCTTTCAAGATTTCTTGTAGGGCTGGTTTTGTGTTTGCAAATTCCTTTAGTTTTTGTTTGTCCTGGAAATTTTTGATCTCTTCTTCTATTTTCAATGACAGCCTAGCTGGATAGAGTATTCTTGGCTGCATATTTTTCTCATTTAGTGCTCTGAATATATCCTGCCAGTCCTTTCTGGCCTGCCAGGTCTCTGTGGATAGGTCTGTTGCCAATCTAATGTTTCTACCATTGTAGGTTACAGAGCTCTAGTCCTGAGCTGCTTTCAGGATTTTCTCTTTGTCTCTGAGACTTGTAAGTTTTACTATTAGATGTTGGGGTGTTGACCTATTTTTATTGATTTTGAGGGAGTTTCTCTGTGCCGCCTGGATTTTGATTCCTGTTTCCTTCCCCAAATTAGGGAAGTTCTCTGCTATAATTTGCTCCAATATACCTTCTGCCCCTCTCTGTCTTTCTTCTTCTTCTTCTTCTGGGATCCCAATTATTCTAATATTGTTTCATCTTATGGTATCCCTTATCTCTCAAATTCTGCCCTTGTGATCCAGTAGTTGTTTATCTCTCTTTTTCTCAGGTTATTTTCCATCATTTGGTCTTCTCTATCATGAATTCCTTCTTCTGCCTCATTTATCCTAGCAGTTAGAGCCTCCATTTTTGATTGCACCTCATTAATAGCCTTTTTGATTTTGACTTGGTTAGATTTTAGTTCTTTTATTTCTCCAGAAAGGGTTTCTCTTATATCTTCCATGCTTTTTTCAAGCCCAGCTAGTATCTTTATAATCGTCATTCTGAACTCTAGTTTGACATCTTACTAATGTCCGTATTGATTAGGTCCCTGGCAGTCGGTATTGCCTCTTGTTCTTTTTTTTGAGGTGATTTTTTCCATCTTGTCATTTTGTCTAGAGGAGAATAGATGAATGAGAGAACAAAATGCTAAGAGGGTAGCAACGACCCCAGAAAAATATACACTAAACAAGTCAGAAGAGACCTGAAAGCAGGGGAAAAGAAAGGGAAAGAAAGAAAAAAGAAAAAAAAAGAAAAAGAATATGATCAAATATGATCAGGCTTGTGCATAGATTAGTGCCACACACTAGATTTTGGGTGTATTTTGGTCTGTTAGAAGAAAGTGCCTCCCAAAATTTTAAAGAGAGAACAACATATATGTACAAAAATAAGGGTAAATACAATGAAGGGATGGAATATGACTGTAAAGATGAAAATTATAAAAGATTTTATAAAAGGAATTGGTAAGATAAGAAGTTGGTTGAAAAAAGAAAGAAGAGGAATTAAAACAAAAAGGGAGAGAATGTGATCAGGCAGGAGAGTAGAACAAAGCCATACACTAGAGATTTAGGGTATATTTTGGTCTGTTAGAAGAAACTATATCCCAAAATTTTAAAGAGAGAACAACTTACATATATACCAAAAATAAGGTTAACTACTATGAAGGGATAGAATATGACTCTAAAAATGAAAAATAAAAAAGATTTTTTAAAAAGGGATTGATAAGATGTTGGCTGAAAAAGGGAAAAAGAAAAATTCAAAAAAAAAAAAGAAAAAGAAAGAAAAGAACATTTAAAAAATTAACTTTGAAAGACTAAAGAATCATGGGAAAAAAGCCATGGATTCTATGTGCATTATTCCCCTAGCGCTGGAGTTCTGCCGTTCTCATTGATTGGTAAACTTGGTCTTGGCTGGCTGTTCTCGCTGATCTTCTGGGGGAGGGGCCTGTTGCCATGGTTCCCAAATGTCTTTGCCGGAGGCGGAATTGCCCCGCCCTTCCTGGGTCCGGGCTAAGTAATCTGCTCGGGTTTGCTCTCGGGAGCTCTTGTTCCCTGCAAGCTTTCTGTACAGCTTTGGAGGCGGAGAGTGAAAATGGCGGCCTCCCAATCTCCGCCCCAGAGGAGCCCCCAGAGCAAAGCCGTCAGTCACTCCCGTCTCCCCGGTCTCCGGCCGCACTCCGTGCTCACCCGGCCTGTGACCGCGCGTTTCTATCTCTGGCCCCCGACCCCGGGTGGAGTCTCCAAACCCAGCAGATCCCTGCGGCGCA
>NC_058411.1:133811881-133833009 GCF_002201575.2 Neomonachus schauinslandi | reverse complement strand
TCTATCACTTGCCAGAAGCGGCTGCCGGAGGCCCCTCCCCCGCCGTCTATCCTCCCGAATATCGCCTCAGATTCACTTCTCCGCACGTCCTACCTTCCAGAAAGTGGTCGCTTTTCTGTTCCGAGAGTTGCTGCTCTTCTTTTCTTCGATCTCCTGTTGGGTTTGTAGGTGTTCAGAATGGTTTGATCCCTATCTAGCTGAATTCCTGGGACCAGACGAAATCCAGGTCTCCTACTCCTCCGCCATCTTGCTCCTCCCTCCACCCCACATTTATTGTATTTTATTAGTTTATCTCTTTAGTGCCTTTTTAATGTATAGGCTGCCTTCACCTGTTTTCTTCTTTCTGGCCTGTTAGGAAAAAAAAATTATGTGGTCAAATTGGTCCATTTTTGTCTTACTGCTCCTGGATTCTCTGTCATGATTAGGGATTCCCCACTCCCAGGTTAGATACATTCACCCTTGTTTTCTTCTGTCTGATTTCATATTTTACTTTTAAACCTCTGATTTGTTTGAAATTTATTCTAATGTATGGTATGAAGAATTGATCTAATTTTCTATTTTCCCAAATGACTCCAAATTTGCTAGTGTCATTTATAAAATGTTCATCCCCACAATGATTTTTTTAAATTTCTTTATCCTGTTCTTCAAGGGAGAACATTAGTGTGAGAGAGATGAACCAATATTATTCAAACATTATAACAAATAAGGCAATCCATATGTACTGACATAGATAAATGTCCCTCATATATTAAAGTAAAAAAAAGATATAGAAGAGGATGCATTATAAATCAACGTTTGTTTAAAATTACTTGTTTGTATATAAGTATATGTAAGTAATATATATTTATATTACATAAAAATATAAAAATATTGCATATTTATATAATACATATTTATATCATGGATATAATTTATACATATAAAATAATATATTTTATATATATATATATGAAATATCTGGAAGGATATTCTTCAAACTGTTTTTTTTTTTTTTAAGATTTTATTTATTTATTTGACAGAGAGAGACACAGCGAGAGAGGGAACACAAGCAGGGGGAGCGGGAGAGGGAGAAGCAGGCTTCCCGTGGAGCAGGGAGCCCGATGCGGGGCTCGATCCCAGGACCCTGGGACTATGACCTGAGCTGACGGCAGATGCTTAACGACTGAGCCACCCAGGCGCCCCTCAAACTGTTAATATTGGCTGATAATGGTTTGCTCTAGTGGTGGGATGGGGGGTAGAATTTTAATTTTTTTCTTTGTATATTTCAGTATTTAGTTTTTCTATGAGCATGTGTTTGCTTAAAAAATTCAAATCTGAGAAAAATAGGCCATTAGCATATGCTGAACTTCATTTAACAAATGTTTCTTTTTTTTTTAAAGATTTATTTGTTTGTTTTAGAGGGAGAAAGCACATGGGTGAGAGTTGGGGGAGGGGCAGAGGAAGACTCTTCAAGCAGACTCCCCACTGAGAACTGAGCAGGACATGGGGCTCGATCTCACAACCCGAGAGACCATGACCTGAGCTGAAACCGAGTCAGATGCAGATGCTTAACCGACTGAGCCAGCCAGGCGCCCCTGACAGATATTTCTTGAGTTCTGTGTACTAGGTTTGCTTGTATGCTCTATGTCTATAGTTCTCCCACCCCATATTTTAAAATTATCTACCTGTTCCGTTTCTTAGTTTCCTCCTCTCTGAAAAAAAAGAAAGAAAGAAAGAAAGAAAAAGTTTCAGAATGTACTCAGGAGGGATAATTAGGAGACCTGAGGTCTTATCTCCACTTTTCCAGGCTAGCTGGTGAACTTGGGCTGGTGCACAGTTTCTCTGACCCTCTGGGTCTGTACCTATTAAGTAGGGGCTTGGATCAGATCCTCTCCGTATTGTGGCACCCTTCTCTTGAATTCCATGCCCTGAAAATATTTACATGCGCTCTGTACATGTCATCTGGCCAGTCCATTCCAGCTGGCTGGACAGTCCCAGTACATTCCTGTCCATCCAGCCTGGCTGGGATACCATATGAAAGAGCTTTAACTCTGTCAGGTTATGTCCATTCTGCAGACCAAGATAGTAATTTATTTAATTTATATTTAGTAAATATCATAGTTGGAAAATGCAGGGCAATTTTTTGGAAGGGAATTAAAAAGGGATTATATAAGCTCCTTGAGTCATAAGTTTGTATTTATTTTTTTTGGATATTGAAGTTATTCTATTTCCTTCAATAACTTTTTTTGAGTAATAACTTTTTAGTACAGGCTTTTTTGATTGTCTGAGGACAGTGTGATCACGCTATAAATGCATTAACTTAAACAAATTCACTATATGTATGTGATTCTAGTGCTTATTTTTCGTACAGTATGGAGCTTACATGCAAGCTGACTTCCTCATCTGTGCTTAGCTGAAAAAAATAGCTTTGTTCCAATGCCACAGGGATTATTGGTTGGATTGATCAGTGTATGTCTGAGTACTGTGTTTAGCAGACAATTTAAGGAATCGATTTTGACTATGATTTTTTCACATTACAAGCTGCCATTGGAAGCTAATACTAACATAAAGTACATTTCTCTTATAATATATGTTCATTGCAGGGGCGCCTGGGTGGCTCAGTCGTTAAGCGTCTGCCTTCGGCTCAGGTCATGATCCCGGGGTCCTGGGATTGAGCCCCCCGCATCGGGCTCCCTGCTCAGCGAGGAGCCTGCTTCTCCCTCTCCCGCTCCCCCTGCTTGTGTTCCCTCTCTCGCTGTGTCTCTCTCTGTCAAATAAATAAAATCTTAAAAAAATATATATATATGTTCATTGCAGAAAATTTGAAAAAATATAACAGCAGAAAACCTGAAAGTCATCTCTCAGCCTTCTACATGGAGATAACAATTGTGATGGTTG
Source organism: Neomonachus schauinslandi (assembly GCF_002201575.2). Taxonomy (NCBI): domain Eukaryota; kingdom Metazoa; phylum Chordata; class Mammalia; order Carnivora; family Phocidae; genus Neomonachus; species Neomonachus schauinslandi. Next base: position 133,830,132 of record NC_058411.1, on the reverse strand, counting down.
TTAAGGGTGTATTAACCTCCAATATTTGTTCTGTGCATATATTTGTGTGATAGGATATAGATTTGAGATATTAGTCCAGGGATCTTCCCCCACTGCATTCCCTTGTTCTCCACCCTGGGGTCATCCTTCACTTCTCCCTCTACTCCATCACTTCCTTAAAGCTTGTCAATTGCTTTGTGAAACTCATGCCAGAATTAAAAGCCTTGAATCTTTAGCTCTGGGATGTGAATATTTTGAAGGTTCATGTCCTGATGAGTTCAGTGCATACAAGTGACTGGGGTAAACAACTAGTCACAAGACATGAGGAATCCCCAGCCTGGGGGAAGGCCTTGTGGGGGCGCAGAGTCCTTGCCAAGAGAGACGTGGGTGGCTGGCCCTCAGGGGGACCCAGCATTGAGCTGCTGCCCCAGCCTTGGCCTGAGCAAACACCATCTGTTGCTGGCCATGGGGGGCCCTGAGGGGGCTGTCAGGGCCTGTTGGCCATGGTGTCCCACATGAGTAAGTATTTGTATTACCAGTGCCAAGGAACTAAGTCGGTGCCCCCTCCCTGCCACTGGGCGAGAAGCGCCCACGGAGATCAGCCAGTGGGTTTTTGGCACACCGATCAGTTGGCATGAGTGCTGTCCATCTGTTCCCTGAGACACTGCTGGTGTCCCTCCGAATTGCCTCGTGTGGCCAGTGCCTGCTTCCTGGGTCAGCAACACTTGTGAGCCCAGCTGGAGCCTGTGCCCAGGTGGGGCAGCGGCGGGGCCATATGGAGAGACCCAGCCATGGTTCTTCGGTGGAACTGTGTTAAATCCGCTCTCTGGGAGCACCTACCCCATCTCTTAAATACCCCAGATCAGGATCCTACTGTATGGCCTCTTTGGAGACCCTGCCCTTCCACTTTATAATCTGATCAAACACTTTCCTCCTATAATGCAAGATTCCCCCAGAACGTGATTTTAACAGTTTGAGAGCATGGGCAGTCACCATGGTTGGCTTTTAAAATCCCCTCTTGTTGGACATTAAGGTGATTTCCAGTGCTTTGCAGGCTACAAATAATATAACAGTGACTTTCCTTGTGAAATCTTTGTGAACGTCTCTGAATTGAAAACAGACTTAACAAATGGCGAGCAATCACGAGATAAATACTGCGGACATTATTGTCTGGGTTTTGGCCTAACTTTCGGGATTATTAGTGGCCCATAAGGCAGCTGAGGCCCCAGCTGCCTTGCAGATGGGCAATGCTCGCCGAGGCTCCATACAGGCTTAACACACCGGTGGGGGAAGAAAGGCAGACACAGGAATATAAGATTGCCATGGAAACATGCGTCCTGGCTAAATATACATCTTGGTATCTCAGAGTCTGGGATGACCTGTGTGTGTGAAATGAGGTCCCACTTGGGGCTCAACAGTTTCTGACGAGACTCTGTAGGCTTCAGCAGCCCTTGCCTTCCTCCTTATGACTCACAAGTCCAGTTGGAGTTGTCCCCACACATGAACGGAAAAGCCGTGAAATATTAACGATCGGTTACTGACTCTGTGGCACTTAGAGAATCAGTCCCTTCCAAATCAATGTGCTTTGCATTATGCATAAGAGTGCTACAGAGTCACACTCCTCATTGTCCTTTGGGTTTACCGGGCAGGAGGACTAGGAGCACAGACCCAGGGAAGGTGCCGTCCAGGAGGGTCAAAATCCTTTTCTCGACGTTTTTCCTACAGAACAATCTCAATCAGGCCCAGAGAATAGAAGTGTGTTTCTCATCAAACAACTCAAGACTTGGAAGCACGAGGTTTGATGAAACCCAATGCATCAGTTTGATTTTTTCCTCTCTTTGATAGTAAGGAAAGGAGAATGACAGAATTTTAACATATTTTATCTCTGTTTAACTGTAAGGAACATACACTCATTATGGGAATCTGGAGAATACAGAAAGAGATAAAATCTTTAAATTTTTTTTTCCATTTACATAGACTATTTTTAAAAGAGTTTTAAGTTCACAGCTAAATTCAGTGGAAAGTTCACAGCATTCCCATATACCCTCTGCCTCCACCTGTGCATAGTGTCCCCTATCATCAACATCCCCACCCCCCGGAGTGGTGTGCTTGTTACAGTCAATGAACCGACATTGACTCATCATCCCAGAGTCCACAGTTGACATTAGGGTTCACTCTTGGTGTTGGACATTCTATGGGTTTGGACAAGTGCACAATGACATGCATTTACCACATATTACCACGCAGATTAGTTTCACTAAAAATCCTCTGTGCTTTGCCTATTCATCCTTTTATTTTTTAACCAGTGTGGGTCTTTACATTTAAAGTAGGTTTCTTTCTTGTTAACAATGTATAGTTGAGTCTTGTTTTTTGATCCACTCTGTCAATCTTTATCTTTTAATTGGTGTACTTAACCGTTGACTTTTAAAGTGATTATTGATATAGTTGCATTAATATCTCCCATATTTGTTTTGTTTCTATTCATGGTCCTTGTTCTTTGTTCTTATTTTTGTCTTCCACCCTTTTTCCATCATTCGAGCATTTTATATTGCTCCGTTTTCTCTCCTTTCTTAGCATATCAATTAGACTTTTTTTTAACTTTTTTATGTGGTTGCCCTAGATAAAATTTGTAATATACATTTATAGCGGATCCAAGTCCACTTTCAAATAACACTATATTGCTTCCTGAGTTGTGCAAATACCTTATAATAACAAGATATTCCTAATTCCTTCCTACTGGCCCTTGCTTGCTCCTCGTATCATTGCTGTCATTCATCTCACTTACACAAAGACATACAGAGATGTATGTATATATACACACACACTTATATTTCCATATGCAATTGCATATACTTGTGTATTTACATATAATCATAAACATACATAATCAAACACATTGTTGCCATTTGTTATTTTTAACACACTGTTATCTGTCAGATCAGTTAAGAGTAAGAAAAAAAAGAGTTACTCACTTTCACGTACACTTCTCTACTGGTCTTTCTTTATGTAGACCTGAGTTTCTGAACTGTATCAGTTTCCTTCTGTTGGAGGAGGTCACCAAGAGGACGTGACTGCTGGTTGACCCTTGAGCCACTCTGGGCAGTCAGAGGCTCCTCACCCTCTCCCTGTCCTTGGAATGTCTGCCCTGCCCACCGTTCCACCACGGGAGCCATTTTCAAGGATGCAGCCTTGAGAGAGTAAGGTGCTGTTGAGATCAACTGGATGGTGTACTACTGAATGCAAGACCAGAGATTTGATCACACCCAGGGCGGGGTGCAGAGATCCACTGGTCTTGCTGCTAGCCAAGACGAATTCATAGGTAAGTGCCCTTGCTCATTAAACTTTCCACCTTCCAACCTGGAGCGCCTGCTTCTTTCTCAGGTCTTTCCTTCCTCTGTGTGCACGGGGGCAGTTTCCCATTTCCCCTGGGAGGCTCCCAAGGTTTCCATCCAACACCTTCTCTGATTTTATTTATTTATTTGAGAGAGAGAGAGAGAGAGAGCCTGAGCAGGGGGTAGGGAGAGGCAGAGGGACAAGCAGACTCCCAATGAGCAGGGAGCCCACCTTGGGCTCGAACCCAGGACTCTGGGATCATGACCTGAGTAGAAGACAGATGCTTAACCCTTAACTGACTGAGCTGGTCAGGTGCTTCTGAAAAGCTTCTCTTAATCTGTATCTTGTAAAGTAAGTATACTGGCGACATATTCCCTCAATTTTTGTTTGTGGAAGTATTTATTCTTCACTTTTGAAGGCTAATGTCTCAGAATACAGAATTCCTGATTGGTGTTTTTTTTTCTTTTTTCTCTCAACACTCTCTCTAAATATTTCACCTCTTGCTTGCATGATTCCCAAAGAGAAACCGGATGCAGTTGTTACTTTTGGGCCCTGATAGGTGAAGGTTTTCCCCCGCACAACTTCTCTCAAGATTTTTTCCTTCATCTTTGATTTTCTGCAGTTTGAATGTGATATGCCTAGATAGAGTTTTTTCCTCCATTTATCCTGACTGTTCTCTGGATCTGTGGTTTGGTGTCTGATGTTAATTTGGGGGGAATTCTCAGTCATATTGCTTTAAATATTTTTTCTGTTCCTTTCTTTCTTCTCCTCTTGATATCCCCATTACTTGTATGTTATACAATTTTTTTTTAATTCTTGTCTCAACTGCATGATAAATTTTTTTTTTTTAAAGATTTTATTTATTTGACAGAGAGAGACACAGCGAGAGAGGGAACACAAGCAGGGGGAGTGGGAGAAGGAGAAGCAGGCCTCTCATGGAGCAGGGAGCCCAATGTGGGGCTCGAACCCAGGACCCTGGGATCATGACCTGAGCCGAAGGCAGACGCTTAACGACTGAGCCACCCAGGCACCCCAATAAATTTTTTTTTAATTGAAGTATAGTTGACACAGTGTTAACATTAGTTTCAGGTTGTATATTATACCTTTTGTGGTTGTCCCACAGTTCTTGGATATTTTGTTCCACTTTTTTCAGTTTCGTTTTTGTTTTTCAGTTTCTATTGACGTACCTTCAAGCTTGGAGATTCTTTGCTTGGCCATGCCCAGTCTGCAAATGAGCCCATCAAAGGTACTCTTCATTTCTATGACAGCGTTTATGATTTCCAGCATTTTTTTGATCCTTTCTTAGAATTTCCTTCTCTCTACTAACATTATCCTCCTGTTCTCGCATGTTGTCTGCTTTTTCTTTTAGAGCCCTTAGCATAGGAATCATAGTTGTTTTAAAATTCACGTTCTGATAATTCCAACATCCCTGCCATATATGAGTGTGGTTTTGATGTTTGCTATCTCTTCAAACTATTTTTTGTCTTTTGGTATGCCTTATAATTTTTTTTTGTTGAAAGCTGGACATGATGTGCTGGGTAAAGGAACTGCAGCAAAGAGGTTTTTTCGTAATATGGTGGTAAGGCACGGGGTGGGGAAGCGTACTGCAGTCCTATGATTGGGTCTCAGTCTATTGGCAAGCCTGTACCCATTGGCTGTGAACTTCACAGATGACTCTCAGTCTCCCTCTTCCTGGCTTAGGTGGGACAGGATGATTGAAGTTGAGAATTTCCCTTCCCCAAGGTCAGTTAGGCTCTGACAGAACCCCAGTAATTTAGGCTTTAGTGAAACAGTTTCTCTTGAGGGCAGGTCTTGTGAAGAACAGAATGCTCTGGCATATTTCAAAATGGCCACATTTCTCACTGCCTTTACCAGAAGCATGAGGGGACGTCTCCTCCTATCTTCACTGTGAGAACCTGGTCGAACCCCTGGAGGTAAAACTCACAAAAGTGAGGGGTTCCCCCCATGACTGGGTCCCCCTGGAGTTTTTATCTCATCGACTTTCCCATGCTAAACCTCCAGGAAATCATCAGTTACAGTTCAGTGTTTCTTACCTGGGTGCTGGTTTCCTTCCTTCCTTCCTTCCTTCCTTCCTTCCTTCCTTCCTTCCTTCCAAGATTTTATTTATTTGAGAGAGAGAGTGTGTGTACAAGCAAGGGAAGGGGCAGAGAGAGAGAGGGAAAGGGAGAAGCAGACTCCCCACTGAGTGCAGAGCCCGATGTGGGACTCAATCCCAAGACCCTGAGATCATTACCTGAGCTGAAGTCAGACGCTTAACTGACTGAGCCACCCAGGTGCCCCTGGGTGCTCGTTTCTGCAGAGGTTTCTACTTGGGGGTTTCTGCTACTGTAAGTTATGAGTCTCTGTATCTGCCTGCTGCCTGATGGTCTCTCCAGTTTGGGGAGCAGTGGTTTGCTCTGTGATCTTACTTCTTGTACAGATCTAAGAAGGGTTGTTGATTTTTTCAGTTTGCTTAGCTTTTCACTTGGTGTTAGGACAGCGTGGTGATTTCTGAGCTCCTTATATTTCAGACCGAAAACTGAAAGTCTCAGAAATATATTTTGTAAAATGTCTATAGATATCCCCACGAAATATGAACACTGTTAACTATCTTGATGCATTTTCATATATAAGAGCATATATATATAGTGTATATGCATGTGATTTGTACATTCCTATATAATATGTGTAACTGCTTTCACAAAATGTGGATTGAAGTTTGCACATCTTTGTATTCAGACTTTTAACTTAATTTACCTTTGTATTTTTCTATATCACTAGATAATCTTTTTTTTTAAATTAACATATAGTGTATTATTAGTTTCACTACATTTTCTTGAGGGAAAGCCCAAGATCATTCCATTATGTCTTGACAACTCTTAGAGTTCATTTCTAAAATGAGGGGTTTAGACATTTAGTTCAATCACCTGCAAGTCCCTTCATCTCTTATAGCTCTCTGTTCTGAGTCAGCAGTGTGTAAATTGTATTCAGGTCCTCCAGGGGAAGGGCATGTGAAATGGTTTGTGCTCTGGATGCTTCAATGCATAAATGTGCACACACACACACACACACACACACCTTGCTTCAAGCAGAGATGCTCACTTTTTAAATACTGTAGTTATGTTCAATATTTATTTTTTTAAAATACTCTCCTAATTTAAAAAAATTGAAAGCTATATTTCTCAGGAAGCCAGCTATGTGTCTGAAAGAGAAGCCCCAGACCAGCGAAGGTGTGGAACCAAGCACGGTACTGGAGGGCAAATAAAAAAAATAAGAACTGGTTAGTAGGAGGTACCAAGTTCCTCCTTAATTATTATTTTCATTTTGGTCTCAAAGTCTTGTATTTTTCTTGAAAAGAGAACAGAAACTCACAGGTATAATTCTAAGTAGGGCAGAGCCCACCATATGTCAATCACTATGGAAACCACACCTTCCCAATACGACTGTGGTCAAAGAATCCTATTTTATGAGGAATGGGACAAAGGTTAGCTTGTATAGGACTTCTATCAAACATAGTTGGAATTTAAAACAAAAGTTTTGTGACTTGAAGGAGGTAAATTTCATTCATTTAAAAAATTCACTTACCTGGTTTCCTCAGCCTACTATTCATCCAGGTGAATTCTTGTCATTGTTAAAAACTCAGCTCATTTGCTACCACTTAAAGAAGCCACCCAAACTGGGTAAAGTGCTTCTCCTCTCATCCCCAAACATAGTCATATATTTACACCGTATGTGCACATGTACCCCATGGCACTTACCATGTTTTACTTTCATTGTCTGTTCATCTTCTCCTTAGCTAGATATACACTTCTCAAGCCAGAGTCTACGTTCTATTTATCTGTATCCTCCGTGCAGAATACTTAATATGCATTTTTTAACTGAACTAAAATAATTTTATGTCAAGATTCACATATAATTGACCTTTGTTTTCTAGCCAACTTTCCTTGATTCATGGGTGGGTTTTCTACCATGCTTCATCTTTTAGTTACATGATAATTAAACTTTAACTCCTATTAACAAGATTATTTAGGGGGCGCCTGGGTGGCTCAGTTGGTTAAGCGACTGCCTTCGGCTCAGGTCATGATCCTGGAGTCCTGGGATCGAGTCCCGCATCGGGCTCTCTGCTCGGCGGGGAGTCTGCTTCTCCCTCTGACCCTCCTCCCTCTCATGCTCTCTGTCTCTCATTCTCTCTCTCTCAAATAAATAAATAAAATCTTTAAAAAAAAAAAAACAAGATTATTTAGTGATATACAATTGCCAAACTCTGGAAAGAGCCCAGATGTCCATCATCAGATGAATGGATAAAGAAAATGTGGTGTATATATACGATGGAATACTACTCAGCCATCAAAAAAATGAAATCCTGCCATTTACAATGATGTGAATGGAACTAGAGGGTATTATGCTAAGCAAAATAAGTCAGTCAGAGAAGGACAATTACCACATGATCTCACTTATATGTGGAATTTAAGAAACAAAACAGAGGATCATCGGGAAGAGAGGAAAAAAATAAAACAAGACAAAATCAGAAAGAGAGACAAACCATAAGAGACTCTTGATCATGGGAAACAAACTGAGGGTTGCTGGAGGGGAGGGGGTTGGGGGGATGGGGTAACTGGGTGATGGACATTAAGGAGGGCACATGATGTGATGAGCACTGGGTATTATATGCAACTGGTGAATCACTAAACTCTACCTCTGAAACTAATAATACACTATATGTTGAAACCCTGACTAGGCACCAGCTGCGGGTGGAGGTCAGACAAGCCCCGGCGGTGCCCGGTGCGGACGGCCCTCCACCTCGCAGCTCCCAACCCCAACACGCAAAAGCTACCAGCGCCGGCAAAGGCTGAGAGCGCTAGCCGCGGGGGGAGCCCCGCCACCGAGACTGACATCTTCAGCCTCCTTGAAAGCATTTTCTATTCATTAACTTAGAAGAGTTTTTAAAAGATTTATTTTTTATTTATTTGAGAGAGAGAGAACACATGGAAGTGAGGGACAGAGAGAGAATTCCCAAGCCGACATCCCACTGAGTAAGGTAGCGGATGCTGGGCTGGAGCTCATGACTCAGATCACAACCTTAGCTGACATCAGGAGTTGGACACTTAACTGACTGTGCCACCCAGACATCTCCATCTTAGAAATTTTTTTTAGTTGTGGTAAAATATATGTAACAAAATTGGCGATTTTAACTATTTTTAAGTGTACAGTTCAGTGCCATTAAGTACATTTATATTGTTGTGCAACCATCATCACCTTCCCTCTCCAGAACTTTCTTTATCTTGCAAAACTGAAATTCTACTCATTAAGCAACAACCCCCATTCCCCTCCCCTAGCCCCTGGCAACTGCCATCCTATCTCTATCTCTACAAATTTAACTACTTTAGGTAACCCCTAGAAGTGGAATCATACAGTATTTGTCCTTTTGGGACTGGCTTATTTCACTTAATGTAATGTCCACAGGTTCTTCCATGAGTCAGAATTTCCTTCTTTTCTTTTTTAAGATTTTATTTATTTATTAGAGAGAGAGCAAGCAGACAGGTGGGGGGGTGGGGCAGAGGGAGAGGGACAAGCAGACTCCCCGCTCAACAGGGACCCCAACACAGGGCTCCATTCTAGGACCCTGGGATCATGACCTGGGCTGAAGGCAGACGCTTAACTGACTAAGCCACTGCGGTGCCCCGGAATTTCCTTCTTTTTTAAGGCTGAATGATATTCCATTGTATGAATATACTGCCTTTTGTCTATCCACTCATCTGTTGATGGACACTTGGGCTGCTTTCACCCCTTGGCTATTATAAACAATGCTGTTATAGTCTTGGGTCTAAAAATCCATCTTCAAGTCCCTCCTTCCATTTCTTGTTGGGTATACACTCATAAGTCAAATTGCTGGATCAAATCTTAATTCTGTTTTTTATTTTTTGAGGAACAACCATACTGTTTTCTATAGCAGTGCCATTTTACATTCCCACCAACAGTGTACAAGGGATCCGATTTCTCCACATTATTGTCAAAACTTGCTCTTTTCCTTCCTTTTTTCCTTCCTTCCTTCCTGTAATAGCCATCCTAATGGATGTGAGGTGGTATCTCATTGTGGTTTTGATTTGCATTTCTCTAGTGATGAGTGATGTTGAGCATCTTTTTATGTGCTTACTGGCATTTGTATATTTTCTTTGGGGAAGTATCTATTCAAATTCTTTGTCCATTTTTATTTTATTTTTTTATTTTTTATTTTAATTTTTTTAAAAGATTTTATTTATTTATTTGCGAGAGAGAGAATGAGAGACAGAGAGCATGATAGGGAGGAGGGTCAGAGGGAGAAGCAGACTCCCTGCCGAGCAGGGAGCCCGATGCGGGACTCGATCCTGGGACTCCAGGATCATGACCTGAGCCGAAGGCAGTCGCTTAACCAACTGAGCCACCCAGGCGCCCCATTTTTATTTTTTAAAAGACTTTTATTTATTATTTTTTTGAGAAAGCGAGAGACAGTGTGAAGCGGGGAAGGGGCAGAAGGAGAGAATCTCAAGCAGATTCCACGTTGAGCAAGGAGCTCCATGTGGGGCTCGATCTCATGACTCATGAGATCATGACCTGAGCCAAAACCAAGAATTAGAGGCTTAACCATTGAGACACCCAGGGGCCCTAAGTTCTTTGTTCATTTTAAAATTAGGTTGTTTGTTTTTTGTTGTTGAGTTGTGGGAGTTCTATATATATATTCTTGATATTAACCCCTTATAATATATGACTTGCAAATATTTTCTCCCATTCTGTGGGTTGCCTTTTCACTCTGTTGATTGTTTCCTTTGATGCACCAAAGCTTGTAATGGAGTCCAGTTTACCTATTTTTGCTTTTGTTGCCTGTCTTTTTGGTGTCATATATAAGAAAACAATGCCAAATCCAATGTCAAGGAGATTTCCTCCTATGTTTTCTTCTAAGAGTTTTATATTTCAGCTCTAATATTTAGGTCATTTGTCCATTTTGAATTAATTTTTTAATGTAGTGTAAGGGAAGAGTCGAACTTCATTCTTTTTCATGTGGATATCCAGTTTTCCCAATGTCTGTTGAAGCAATGTAACTTTCATTAAGCCATAGAGCTAGATAGTAGTAGAGATGGGCCAGAACTTCAGTTCCCTGATTTCCTTCATTTTTAGGATTTCCCCTGATATTCTTTGTCAGTGCCCCATTGCCCACCATCTTCAATAACTAGGTCATTGCTATAATTGCACAGAGGTGTTATGGAGCATACACTCTAAGAGTATACGTGCATTTTAAAGGAAGAATTTGTTGTCCCCAGTTTTTTTTTTTTTTTTTTAATAAGGAGGTCATACAGTACTCCCTGCCCAACTGGTCATCCAGCTACTCCCCACCCAACTGGTCATCCAGCTACTCCTCTACTTTACTGTTCCATTGAGTCTGGAAAGGAGACCAAATCACAAAGATTTGGCTTCATGGTAACCTGTCATTCATGCTTTACTTCACATACTTGTTTTTACTAAACCATGGGGCTCCTTAAGAACCAAGCATCTTCTCTCAGGGAAAGAAAATGGGCTTGTTTAATAAAGTGTAAATATTTGGAAATATGAGTTATGAAATGATTAATGTAAGAAGTCCAGACTTAGTTAACTTAATTTCTGAACTACATTCTATCTACTGAGATTCTCTTTGATCATGATTCTAGTTTGATTCACATCTAAACTGCCTTCTCTCTCATTTTCTTTGCAAGAGTTGGTATTTAATGTATTCCAGAGGGAAAGATTTAATAAATTAAGGAGTAAAACTATTTGAAAATCACTTTCAGAATGTGTTAAACGGACAAATATCATTCAATGTAAGCCTGTACAACCCGATATATATTGGGTCCCACATGGTCTAGCTTTGTCAAGGTGTTATATTTAAAGAAATATAACCCAGTGACTGGAAGCAATTAAAAGCAATTCCAATATTATCAATCATATGGTTATTGATTAACATTAAAGTGGATTCTTGGAGTACCTGGGTGGCTCAGCCTGTTAAACATCCAACTCTTGGTTTTGGCTCAGGTTGTGATCTCATGAGTCATGAGATCCAGCCCTGTGTTGGGCATTGTGCTCAGTGGGGAGTCTGCTTGAGGATTCTTTCCCTTTGCCCCTCCTCCCACTCCTGCATGCTCTCTCTCTCTCTCTCAAATAAATAAATAAATCTTAAAAAAAAACATTAAAGTGGATTCAATTCATAACCCACATTTCTTTCAATCTCTGCCTCTTTCACATACTTGCCCCACCCCACACACCTGCAGTCAAATGTCCTCCCTAACACCTATCCAGTGGCCTCTTCTCTTTCCTTGTGGAGTTCTTTTTTCCTCCTCAGCCATTTGCCTCCTCGAAGATTTGATTGGCATGCCAAAGGGATGGGAATGAGCACCTCTCATCACTTTTGTCCAAGCCACTGTCATTTATAGCCCAAAATTACTGTATTAGCATCTAAACTGGTTTCCATGCTTCTGCTCCTGTCCCTTACTGTTGGTCCCTAATACAGAAGCCAGATGATCCTTTAAAATTATGTCAGTCTTACCTTTCCCCCCTCCTGAGTATTTATTTGTTTATTGTCTGTTTCTCTTACTAGACCCTAAGCTCCTCCAAAGTGGGGAATTTTGTCTGTGTGTTTCCCTGTTGTATCCTCAGTGACCACAACAATGGCTGGTATATGAGGGGCACCCCAAATTTGTGGAATGAAAAACTGAGCTGATTAATAATTTTTTTTTGCTTCTTTTGTCTGTGCTATCTCTTCTGTATAGAATGCCTTCTGCAAGAGTTGGCATGATTTCAGCTTCAGATTACAGAAAAGACAGCATGCTTTAGTTTATAGAAGCAAATATAAACAAATTTTCAACATGGACAATACAGTACCATTAAGGCTTCAAAACCAATGAGGAAAACAAATCTTCTGTCTCAAGGAAAACAAATTCTGTATTTCTGGCTGCCTTCCTGCTACTTGCCATGCCAAAATTCACAAATATATCTATATCTATATATCCCCCTCCCAGTAGTCTCCTTTTCATAAAGGGGGGATTAAAAGGAAAGAAGTGGCTTCAACAGTAAGGAAGTTAATGTGCTCACATAACTGGAGCTACAGAGATAGCCAAATTTTAGCAGCTGGACAATGACCTTGAGCTTGCAGGTGCTTTCGATTTCTCCCTCTGACATCTGGTACTGCTGTGTGGACACCTCGTATCCTCATTCCATCTTCCATCCAGCCATTGGTGCAGGAATAAACTCTGAACAGTGGTGTCAGCACCTGGCTTCAGCTGCATAGGGTGTTTTTCACTCTCTGACCCAGGGATTTCCTGATATCAGCTTTGGGACTCTTGTGGGAACCAAGTGGGGGGCCAGCGGGACACTTGTGCATAATCAAACCTGCAAGTATGAAGAAGTTAACATTCCATGGGCAACATTTGACCAATGGGAGATGAAAACTGGCAGAAAAATGATTTGGTCTCCCAAATGTCCAATGGTGACATTTCTGAGTTATAGTCTGTATAATTCTTCAGAGTTTCCCAGCAGGACCAGTGTTTGGTTGTCAGCAGTAGTGACTAGTTTGCTAATGTGCCCTTGTATTTACTCTTCTTTTCTCCTTGTTTTGTTCTTCAGAATCTTCTCAGTCTTGTTCCCTGGGGTCATCTTAAATAAACTACCTGTCTACAAATCCCTTCCTCAGGCTCTGCTTTCAGGAGAAAATTAAGTTAAGACAGCTCTTACCTGAAAGGACCCAGGAAACTCGTCACTCAGGATGGGTTCTGTGACTGGATCCCTCACTGGCCTGATAGTGGTAAGGACCCTGTTGTTGGTGGAAAGTAGGGTGGTGTGAAGCCTTGGCCTGTGGTAACCATTACAACTAAGACTTTCTATGTTGGAGAATTGGATGAAGAACAGGTAAAACCCTGGCTTAGGAGTAGGTAACTTAGGTTAAGACCTAGCCATGGGGTTAATGCTCTTCCTCTCCATGGTTGTAAAATGGCCGCCAGTAGGAAGCAGGGCGATTTGTTTCCTCTTTCAGGTTCAGGAAAGAGAAAGAGTAGATTTCTCTTTAGTGTGATCTCGTGGACCGACTTGAACCAATTTCTGTTACAAAGAAATGCTATTAGGCTTGAGTTTCTGAGTGAATCATGGACCACAGCACTGGAATGACCTACTGGAATTATTGGCCTGGTGAACTTAGGTCAGTCATGGGACCCTCATGGGGTTCACATCTTCTCCAAACTTTTCTAAACTTCACAGTTGCTTAGGGAGACCAGATTGGATGCTAAGGAACCAACTACAGTGTCCACTACCCCCTTCTTCTCCTGGTCCCCATGATGAACTCGACCTTCTTCAAGATACTGTTAGAACATCACCTCTTTTGTGAAGTCTTGTGTGGGGCAGGCTTGTCTCCTCTGCCGTATATCTGGACATAAATATGGTAGCGGTCTTGAAAGCACAGGCTTTGAAGCCAGTTCACCCAACTTCCTGGTTGCTTGACCTTGGGAAACTTTTTTAAACTCTCTGTATTCTCACGAGTAAAAAGGTACTTACCTCACAGAGTTGCTATAAAGATTAAATAAGTTAGAACACATAAGTGGCCTAGAATGGTGCCTGGTAAATAGTTAGTATTCAGTAATGTTAGCTATTATTAATATGGTTGTACATATAGGTATACATATTAATATATTTTATTTTTTAAAAATTAATTAATTAATTAATTAATTAATTAATTTATTTATTTATAGAGTGAGTGAGCTGGGGGAGAGGCAGAGAGAGAGGGAGAGAAGAGAAACTCCAAGCAGATTCCCCAGTGAGCAGAGGGCCCAATACAGGGGTCAATCCCAGGACCCATGAGATCATGACCGGAGCCAAAGTCAAGAGTCTGACCCTTTAATCAACTGAGCCATCCAGGCATCCCTAATATATTTTAAAACATATTTCATCCTTATGTATCTGTTATAGGATTTCACTTCCTGTCATCTCTGTGTCTCCATTGTTTGAAGTGAATACATTTCTGTTGAGTGAACAGATAGTACAGAATACATGTTATAGGGGCACCTGGTGGCTTAGTCGGTTAAGTGTCTGCCTTCGCTCAGGTCATAATCTTAGGGTCCTGGGATCAAGCCACACATCAGACTCCCTGCTCAGTGGGGAGTCTGCTTCTCCCTCTGCCTCTCTCTCTCCCCAACTTGTGCTCTCTCTCTCTCAAATAAATAAATAAGATTAAAAAAAAAGAGACTTAATGGGCGCCTGGGTGGCTCAGTTGGTTGGGCGACTGCCTTCGGCTCAGGTCATGATCCTGGAGTCCCGGGATCGAGTCCCGCATCGGGCTCCCTGCTCGGCGGGGAGTTTGCTTCTCCCTCTGAGCCTCCTCCCTCTCATGCTCTCTGTCTCTCATTCTCTCTGTCTCAAATAAATAAATAAAATCTTTAAAAAAAAAAAAAGAGACTTAAAAAAAAAGAATACATGTTATAGAAATATCTGGAAGGGAGAGATTGCTGTGGAGAGCTGGGAGAGGTAATAGGGTGGTTTGGTCAGGTTTATTGGAGGAGGTAGAATCTCAGCAGGAACTTAAAAGATAAATTGGCTTTTTATAGAGTTAAATACTGGAAATAGTATGAGGAATTATGTGTGTAAAGATATAGAAGAGAAAATAAATACAAAATATTTGAGGGAATGGATACATTTGGGTAAAATGGAAGTGGTGGGAAGGGACGAGAGGAGGGATAAAACAGGACAGCTAGGATGGAACCAAAGTGAGGATGAGCCAAGACTTTTAGTGGAAGAAGGGTAATTTTGTGCAAAGAGCCCAGGCTTGGAACCATATCATGATTTAACTCTAATCCCACCACTTACTGTTTGTGTGGCTTAGACAAATCACCTGACCATTCTAAGTTTGTCTTCTTATCTGTAAAATAAAATGTGCATAACTTGCAGTGTTTTTAAGAAGATTAGCAAAAATATGCATATAATGCCTTTCAAGTGGTAAGCAGATGGTAAAGGCATCTGTAAAGTTGATGGTTATAGTGATAGGTAGGATTAAAACCTTTTTTTAAATATAGGGAGAGTGGCATTTTAACATCATTTGATGGTAGCATAATTGAACCATCAAAATTTAGAGTGATAAAATCCAGGAAATGAACCAACACATCTATCAGACATCTCCAATATACGGAAATCATGGCCTTCTTTGGTTGATTGGCAGGCAGCAAAGGGTAATGGGAATATTTAAAATCCTATCATGAGGTTATGTGGATTTCTTTCTTTCCTCTTTAAGATTTGGGTTTATAATTCTGTTTTCAAGAGACCATTGCTTTCCTTATAGAATTGTTTGTTTTTTCTGCACTGTCATGTGACATCTTCCTTTCTAAAAACCAACAACCCAAATGAAATTTTCTTGGTAAGTTCATGTCCTGGATTTTACTATGGTCAAACCTGAAGTTCCTCGCTGCCAGGACAGGGAGTGGAAGAGATTCTGATTCTTTGCATCTTAAACCTTTCTCTGGTTAAAACTGTAGCTAGTGGGGTGCCTGGGTGGCTCAGTTGGTTAAGCGACTGCCTTCGGCTCAGGTCATGATCCTGGAGTCCCGGGATCGAGTCCCACATTGGGCTCCCTGCTCAGCAAGGAGTCTGCTTCTCCCTCTGACCCTCCTTTCTCTCATGCTCTCTGTCTCTCATTCTCTCTCTCTCAAATAAATAAAATCTTAAAAAAAAAAAACTGTAGCTAGAAGGACTTTATCACTATCACATTATTCTTAGGCAAAGGCCCACAAAGAGTGAACACTGGTGCTTTCAGAATGTGCTGGTTTCCATGTTGTAACATACGTTGTGACTTATCCTTTGTACCCATGAACCAATAGCTGCCTAATGGCCTCTAGGCTCTCATCTGGTATTCTTTGGTTCTTTTCAAAATATAAACTGATTGTGGATTTTCCCATTTTTATTCTAATTATCTTAGTCTTTGCTGTTTTAATCAAACAGTTTAGGAGGTCACTGCATTCACATTCCAAAAATGAAAAACATAAAACGAAGGTGTTCTCTACAATGCATTTTTATTATTGAAGGGAATTGTCACAATTCACAATAGTATTCTGTGGGAAGAGGACGTGGAAAATTTGACAGTTGTCCCTTATGTTTCCTGAAGAAAATGGGCAAAAAGGGCTTTTGATTAAGTGAAATTTATCTCTTAGGGCTTGAGGAATAGAAAAAGGTAATTTAGTTTCTACAGAAAATTTTTGGTAAGAGATGTCATGCCTTGAATTTAAAGTGATTTATTTACATATCTGACTCAAAACAAATCTGAAAAGAAGGCTTAAAAAATGATCTTCTTTTCAGATTTTCAGTTAGAAATTAGAATTAGCATTTCTTTACCTATTAGAAAAGGATAATCCCATTCATTGGAGGCAATGTACCATCATGGCTAGTATCAGCCCTGGTTTTGGAATGAGATAGCCTAGGTCCATCTCCTGGTTTCATTATTTGCTATTATGTGAGCTTTGGCAAGTTACACAACTTGTCTGAAAATGGTACCTACCTCATAAAAATATTGGGAGGGTTAAAGAGTTAGCAAATCAATTTCTACTTTCCATAAGATTTTAAAAAATATTTATTTATTTGAGAGAGAGAAAAAGAGCAAGCACAAGCAGGGGAGGGGAGGGCCAGAGGGAGAGAAAGAAGTGGACTCCCCACTGAGCAGGAAGCCTGAGGTGGGACTTGATACCAGGACCCCGAAATCATGACCTGAGCTGAAGGAAGATGCTTAACCAACTGAAGTACCTAGGCATCCCTCAGTAAGATTTAATAAGTAATGGTAAGCCATTAATCTTGTGCATCAACTAGAAAAAATTTAGAAATCATATTTTAAAAGATATCTGAGGGGAGTGGAAATAAAAAGGACTAAGTGAACTTCCAAAGCTAGAAGTGCTCTTTGTAGGGGAGCTGATTTTACTTTTTTTTTCCTTATAAAGATTTGCTGAGTCTGATCATGGGTTGAGGAACAGGCAGAGGGACTATACTAGGGGAGGAGAAACCAACAGAGATTTAGACTTCCATATGGCTTGATATGCTGGTTTGAAATTTAGAGAACCCCCAAATGTCGGACAGTTTACCTGATAGGATATTTGTTGAATGCTGAGTGGGGGGATTTATGAAGCTAGGTGCTGGACTGGAGAGGCAGATGAAATGCTTTTGCATCTCACAGTGCTTATGAGAAAAATTTCCCCTGGAGTCAATGTCCTACAACAAATGTATGACAGATCTCATCTTTGAGACATATAAAAACAGGAGTGAAACTAATCTAAGTAAAGCTACTCCCTAGCTCCTTAGAAACTTAATTCCTGAATGGATCAAGGTGATCAACACCTCATCCTATCTACCTAACAGGGGGCAAGATGAACCATTTCTGGAGCAAAATAAAAAGTTCAGTTTTCAGTGGTTTCTTCACATACAATAAAAAAAATAAAGATACATGCAAAGAGGCAAGAAAATTTTTACTAGTAATCAATAGAAAAGACAAGTAGACTAAATTATCCAAATGTTGAAGTTAGTAGATTTTATTATAAATATATTAAATAAAATAGAGGAAAAGATGAACAAAATGGACAAAAAGAAAACTTCAAAAAAGTCTATGCAAAGTAATCAAGTGGACATTTAAAAAATGTAATGTTTAGACTTAAAAACTCATTGGATGGGTTTAACAGCAAATTGGTCACAGCAGAAAACAAATTAAATGAACTCAAAGAAAATTTAATGGAAAATAGTCAAGCTAAAGCACAAAGAGGGTAAAAAAGGAATAGAAAAAATATAATGTAATAGAAATGTAGGACAATATCTAAATGGTTTAATGATGTATAACATATATGCTCTTTTTTCTTTTTTAAATGATTTTTAAAAAGATTTCTTTCTTTCTTTCTTTCTTTCTTTCTTTCTTTCTTTCTTTCTTT
>NC_058411.1:133734465-133811871 GCF_002201575.2 Neomonachus schauinslandi | reverse complement strand
TTTCTTTCTTTCTTTCTTTCTTTCTTTCTTTCTTTCTTTCTTTCTTTCTTTCTTTGAAAGAGAGAGAGCAGGGGAAGGGACAGAAGGAGAGGGAGTGAGAGAGAATCTCAAGCAGACTCTGAGCTGAGTGCAGAACCCAAACTGGGGCTTGATCCCATGGCCCTGGGATCATGACCTGAGCTGAAACCAAGAGTCAGACACTCAACTGACTGAGCCACCCAGGTGCTCCTATAGTTTTTTTTTTAATTATCTATTTATCTAGAGAGAGTAGGAGTGGGGGGAGGGGCAGAGGAAGAGGTAGAGAGAGATCCCAAGCAGACTTCATGCTGAGTGTAGAGCCTGACACGGGGCCTGGTCCCACAACCCGGAGATCATGACCTGAGCTGAAATCAAGAGTCGCTAACTGACTGAGCCACCCAGGTGGGCCCATATGTGCTCTCTTGATCTAAGAGCATAGGAAAAAGATAATAGGTCAGAAACAACATTTGAAAAATGGAAGTTGAGAATTTTCTAAAACTGATAAAAGACATTAACCCACAAATTCAAGATGCTCAGAGAAAGAACCACAATCAGGATAAATATAAAGAAAAAAAATACATGGGATCATCATAATTAAACTTCTGGAAGAAAATATAAAGAGAAAATATTAAAGGCAGTGAAAAGAAACTACTTTTGAAGACGGATAACAAGACTAACAGCAGACTTTTCAACTGAAAGTATGGCAGCAGGAAGACAATGAATGACCTCTTAAATCATTAAAGAAAAAGAGAATTTCATCTTTAAATTCAATACATAGTGAAAAATAACCTTTAAAAATAAAGGTGAAATAAAGACATTTTATGTCAAGAAAAGCTGAGAGGATTGTTAGTCTCTAGCAGAACTTCACTACAAGAAATACTAAAACGAGTAGCTCAGACTGAAGTAAAAGGATCTTCAGTAGATGCACAGAATTCCAGGAAGTAATGAAAACCAAACTAGAAAATATGTGGTTATAGACATATAAAAATATTGATGTTTTAAAAGAACAATAATAACAATATCTTGTGGATTTTCATATACAGTTGGTTTTGAACAGCACAGGTTTGAACTGTATGGGTCCACTTATAAGCAGGTTTTTTTTTTTTTGATAAATACAAAACAGTATTGTACATTACATGTACAATACAAAACAGTATTGTAAATGTATTTTCTCTTCCTTATGATTTTCCCCTCTAGCTTATGTTATTGTAGGAATACAGTATATAATATGTAGAACATACAAAATATGTATCAGTCAACTGTTTATGTTATTGGTAAGGCTTTTTGTCAACATTAGGTTATTGCTAGTTAAGTTTTGGGGGAGTCAAAAGTGATATATGGATTTTCGACTGTGTAGGGGTCAATGGCCTTAACTCCCATATTGTTCGAGGGCCAGCTGAATATACTACATATACAGTATAATCTATAAAATATATAGTACTTTGCTACATAAAAAGTTGTCCTATCAAAACTCTATAGCTTGACCAATGCTTGGGACAGCTTTATTTTTGTAAGAACTCTCTTCAGTCCACATCAGTCACCCCATGATAGAAATGTTATGCTAAGGCTAGTCAACCTTGGGGTGCCTGGGTGGCTCAGTTAGTTAAGCATCTGCCTTTGGCTCAGTTCATGATCGCAGGGTCCTGGGATTGAGCCCTGCATCAGGCTCCCTACTCAGTGAGGGGTTTCCTTTTCCCTCTGCCTCTACTCCTCTTCCTCTGCTCATGCTCTGTCTCTCACTTTCTCTCTCTCAAATAAAATCTTTTTTTAAAAAAGGCTAGTCAACCTTATTTTATAGCAATTTTTAAAATGTGGTGTCAGGCTGATATCTAAAGGTCAGGTGATAAAATGAAATTCAGTAGTCTGAAAGGATTTATTTGAAATGTATAAGGAGAGAGAGACTATTGGATCAATTTTCTGTTTCTGCATGGGAGATGAATAGCTCAGAAAATTTGCTTGGACAAAGCAGCTGGTCTAACTACTTAAAAGGATTTAAGTCTGTTTACTAATCCTTACACTTAAAATTCAGTCATTGTAAAAGAAAAAATATGAAAACAGGGGTACCTGGGTGGCTTAATCAGTTGAGTGACTCTTGATTTCAGCTCAGGTCATGATCTCAGGGTCTTGGGATCGAACCCTGTGTCAGGCTCTGTACTGACCATGGAGCCTGCTTGAGAGTCTCTTTCTCCCTCTTCTTCTGCCCCTCCCCATCATTTGTGTGCTGTCTTTAAAAATAATAATAATAAAAATATGAAAACAGCACAAAGATCAGGAAGAATGAAATGGAGTTAAGCTTTTGTAAGATTTTTGCATTGTTTGGGAAGTGATAAGTGAAAAGGTAAAGTGCAATTAGTTAGAGTTGCACTATAAAATCTCTAGAGTACCTAAGTAAAGTAAAAATACTATAAGGGGAACAGAAAAGCAAATTGAGTATATGTACTGATTTAATTAAAAACCTTGATCATTGAGAAAGAAGGTAGAAAAAAGATAAAGAAACAATGAAAGATGGGACAAATAGAAAACAGAAACCCCTAAATGCTTGGAAATTATGCCACATACCTCTAATAATTCCATGGGTCAAAGCAATCACAATAATCATTAGATAATAGTTTGAACAAAAATGTATATGAAACATATCAAAACTTAACCAAAGCAGTGTTTAGAGGGAAATTTATAGTTTTAAAGGGTATTAAAATTAATAATCTAAGTTTCAATTTGAAGAAGAAAAAGTCAGAAAATTAAATCAAATGAAAGAAGGATGAAGGAAATGAAAAAAATCAGAATTTAATGAAATAAAATGCAACAGAATAAAATTTACAAAATTTGTTTTTAATTATTAAGGTAATAAAATTGATAAATCGCAGGCAAGGAATAATAATAATAAAATTACCAAAATCAGAAATGAAAAATGAGTCATCACCACAGCTAATAAATTTGAAAACTTAAATGAAATGGATAAAGTCCTTGAAAAGAAATAGTTTGGCAAAGCTGATATAAAAAGAGAGAGAAAATATGAATAGTTCTATAGCTAATAAAATAATTGAATTGGGCGCCTGGGTGGCTCAGTTGGTTAAGCTACTGCCTTCAGCTCAGGTCATGATCCCAGGGTCCAGGGTCCTCCCCGCATCGGGCTCCCTGCTCTGCGGGGAGCCTGCTTCTCCCTCTCCCACTCCCCTGCTTGTGTTCCCTCTCTCGCTGTGTCTCTCTCTGTCAAATAAATAAATAAAATCTTAAAAAAAAAAAGTTTAAAATAATTGAATTTATAATAAAAATCTTCTCATAATGAAAACTTTAATAATTTCACTGGTGAACTTTTTCAAACTTTTAAGAAAGAAAGAATACCAATGCATACAAATTATTCCAGAAAATAGAAGTGAGGAAAACTTTTCAGGTCATTTTATGAGGCCAGAACAACTTTGATATAGAAAGTTGATAGAGACATTACAAGAAAGCAAAATTATAAGTTGACATCTCTCATAAACACAGAGTATATTTTTAAAAGATTTATTTATTTGAGAGAGAGAGCATGAGCAGGAGGGGCAGAGGGAGAGGGAGAGAGAATCTCAAGCATATTCCATACCTAGCATGGGGCATGGGGCTTGATCTCATGATCCAGAGATCACGGCCTGAACCAAAACCAAAAGTCAGACTCTCAACCAACTGTGCCACCCAGGTGCCCCAAACATGAATATTTTTAATATAAAAATATTAAACAAAATATTATCAAATCAAATAAATAATATATAGAAAAGATACTATATCATTGCCAATTGGGGGTTTGTTTGGGGAATATGAGATTGGTTTAGCATTCAAAAGTCAATCAACGTGGGCACACCTGGCTAGCTCAGTGGATAGAGCACGTGACATGATCTGAAGGTTGTGAGTTTGAGCCCCATGTTGGGCATAAAGATTACTTAAAAAACAACAACGAAAGTTAATCAATGTAATTGTCATTATTAATTGCATAAAAGAGTAAAACTATATGGTTATCTCAATAGATGGAAAAAAATTTGACAAATTATTTATTATGTACTTTTCAGCAAACTAAAAGAAGAAAGGAAGTTCTTTAATATGATAAAGGTTAAAAAAATAAGCACCCATGGCTAATATACTTAAAGGTAAGAATGCTTTCCTTATGAAATTAGGAGTAGGATATTGCTTTTCATTATTACCACTTTTATAATTAACATCATACATAACAGTATGAAGACTTTTTCCCCTGAATTTAAGAATAAGACAAGGATGTCCAGTATTACCATTTTAATTCAACATTGTATGAGAGGTCTTCACAGGAGCAATAAGGCAAGAAAAAGTTTAAATAAGAAATAGAATGTTGGAAACAAAAAGTAAAATTTGTCTTATTCATATATATTATATACCTTCAAAATCTGAAATAACATACAAACTGTTAATATTAATAAATGAATTTAGCAATGATACAAAGATATAAGATATGAGGACAATATATTTAATATTTAATAAATACATTAAAATCAATGTACTTTGATACTGGATATAAAGCCAACATAACAATTTTCATTTTGGTATACTAGCAACAAATAATGGGTAAATGAAGTTAAAGTACCAGTTACAATAGAATCAAGAGTGTAAAAATACTTAAACATAATACTAACAAAATATGTGCTGGATCGCTTCACTGTAATCTATAAAGTAATACTGAGAGAAAGGAAGATCTGAATAAATGGAGAGATATACAATGTAAAAGGAGTAGAAGAAAGTATTGTTAAGGTGTCAATTCTCACCAAATTCATCTATAGATTTAGGGCAATTCTAATCAAAATCCCATCAGGGTGTGTGTCTGTGTGCATGTGCGTATATGGGTAAATCAATAATTTGATTCTAAAATGCATGTGGAACCTCTGAAACAAATAATACATTACATGTTAAAAAATAGTAGGAAGGGAAAAATGAAGGGGAGGGGAATTGGAGGTGGAGACAAGCCATGAGAGACTGTGGACTCTGAGAAACAAACTGAGGTTTTAGAGGAAAGGGGGGGTGGGGGGATAGGTTAGCCCAGTGATGGGTCTTAAGGAGGGCACGTATTGAACGGAGCACTGGGTGTTTTACGCAGACAATGAATCATGGAACACCACATCAAAAACTAATGATGTAATGTATGGTGACTAACATAATAAAATAAATTTAAAAAAAATGCATGTGGAAAAGCTGGAGACCTCAAGGGGCCAAGACAATTTGGATGAAGAAGAAAAAAGTTGGTGAGCAAACATTATCAGATTTCCAGACTTATAATAAAGGTAAACTAATTAAGACAAAGTTGTGTTGGTACAAGGACATGCACATAGACCAATGGAATAGAATGGGGAGTTTAGAAATAGATCCACTCTAGGTGGTCCTTTGATTTACAACACAGGTGCCATTGTGAGCCAATGGGTAAAAGTGGTCTTTTCCATAATGTTTCTGGAACATCTGGATATCTATGGAGAAAAAATAAACTTGGACCTACTACATCCCATACATGAATAGAGGATAGACCAAAATATGAAGGGTAAAACAGAAAGGCATTCCAGAAGAAAACATGAGGATAATAGATGCCTGACCTTGATGTAGATTGGATTTCTTAAATAGGATCCCCCAAATTATATGATTAATATTTTAATCCTAAAATAAAAAAACTGATAAATTGTATTTCATCAAAATTACGAGAATAAAAACATAAGCCCCAAACCGGGAGAAGATATTCAAACTACATCTATCCAATCAAAAACTCATATTAAAAAAATAGAATGCCTTACAGATCAGTAAGAAAAAGACAAGGAAACCAGTAAATTGGTCAAAGGACTTGAAATGGCACTTCACAAAAGGATATTCAGCCTTTTGAGGAGGTCAACATCATTAGTCAACAAGGAAATGCAAATTAAAACCACACTGAAATATCACTACACACCCATGAGAATGGCTAAAATTAAAAACACAATGCCAAGTTATGGCAAAGAAGTAGAATATCTGGAATTCTCATACTACAGGTGGGTCTGTAGTTGCAAAACCACTTTGGAAAGCTGTGAGTTAATATCTACTAAAGCAAAGCATGTACTTACCCTATGACCTAGCAATCCTACTCCTGGTTACATACCCAAGAGAAAAGTGCATATGTCTATCATACACTTTACTTGACACCAACTTTATTCATAATAGCCCCAAACTGGAAGCAACTCAAATGTTCACCCTCAGGAGAAGGAATAAATAACTTGTGTTATATTCAGACATTGCAGTATTATACAGTAAGAAAAAAGATTGTCCTACGAATATGTATAACAGTATGGATGAATCTCAGATATTATTTTGAGTAAAAGAAGGCATACCCCAAAATACCCACTGAATGATTCTATTCCTATGTAGTTCAAGAACAGACAATACTAACTGATGTTGAAAGAGGTGAGAATAGCAGTTACATCTGGGGGATGAGCGGCTATTGCTTGGGACTGCACACAAAGAAACCTCTGGATGCCAGGACTGTTCTATATCTTCATCTGGTTGGGGGCTGCACTAATCCATATTGAGCAGACGCTATATGCCTGTGTCCTTTGCAGTAGCAGCCAACAAGAGACCATGATTTCCCATAGCTTACATTCTAGTGAGGAGGACAGACGTTAGGCATCTAACTTTAGTAACATGTGTTGGGTGCTGTGGTCGATGACTTGGTGGTGGCTCTAGGCACAGATCAGGGAGAACTGAGTTATTCTAGGGATGAGGAGAGAATTGCTCAAGGAACAGATGGCTCAGCTGAGAACCATTAGGCATTAGGGAAAGGAGAGCGAAAGGAAGAGAACATTCCAGCCAAGCCGGAACGCTACGTGCAAAGTCCTGGAGGGGAGAGTGAGACACGTGCAAGCAGCTGACAATTTAATATTGTCGAGTACAGGGGAAAGGAAGAGGGGGGGCAGTGGGAAGGCAGGGCAGCTGGGCAGTGAGAGGCTTGTCCTTTGGCGACTAAATGAGATATGTTAGAAGAGTTGCAGCTTTTTAAGGCCACTGGGAAGCCAATGCATGGTTGTAGGTAGGAAAGAGTCAAGATCACTTTTACATCTTAAGAATGAAGTCCAGGAGGCTGAGCAGTGGGAGCTCCTGGGATGGTCCCGGTGAGAGACGATGGGGGGCCTGGAGTGGGGCGGGGACATAGGAGCTGGCCAGCCACGCACTTATGTAGAGACACTGACGGGGCGGGGACCGAAGACCTCGGGAGGGTGGCTTGTGCTGGGTGGGGAAGAGGAAGTCTTTCAGGACTTGTGAGCATTTCAGCACTACTAGCGAAGGAAAGCAGTTCCAGACCCTACAGGAGGCCAAGCACCCGGGGCGATAGTTGATTTCACCTCTGAATTTCCAGTGTCACTAGGTTTCCTCTCCCTTCCTCCTAGAAGGAACTTTGCTACTGAAAAGAGCCTGTCACTGCAGGGTGAACTCTTCTCTGGGTGGATGGGGCGGGGTGTGTGTGGGGGGGTATTGGAAGGAGGGAGACAGGTGGAAGGGTTTGTTTAATGCAGCAAGCCCCGTTGTGTCTTCCTCCTTCTTCCCACTCGCCAAATAGGTTCTTCTCACTCAGTTCTCTGATGAGGTAACAAGGACAGAGCGATTTAATTGCATCCATTATCTGAGATACTTTGGCGATGCAATTAGCAGAGGATTCCCCTTGCCAGGAATTTGAGTCCTGTCCTCTGATGCGTCCTAGTTTGGAGTTGGTAAAGAGGGGATGTGGAGTCCACAGCGCCCCCTCGCCCAAGGCGGGGTAGAGAGAGCGAAGCGAGATGAGGACCAGAATCATTTGGGTACCAAACTCGAAACTCGAGGAATAAGAAGTTTAACATCTATCGGTCTACAAATCCAGACAGCCTGGGGCCCCGCCTGTCCCCTGCCCAGGGAGCTTTCGCATTCACTCCGCCTTGAATCAGAAGGGATTTAGAAGCACAGAGCTGCCGGCAGCGGATACCGCTAATGCCTAGGCTGGGGGAGAAAGCGGGTTAGGATCTGATCCCGCTGCGCAGAGGACCCAGGAGCCGCCCGCCCTCGGTGCTCGGAGTGGCGGGGGCGCGCTGCGTGCTGCGCGGGCGGCGTGGTTGCAGTGATGCAGGTGTGACAGCCGCGGACTCCTGCCTCCTCCGGGATCGCCCCAGCGCCGCGGTGGCCGGAGCTGCGGGCCGGGCCGCCAGGAAGGACGCTGCTCCGCCCGCACCCGCACCCGCACCCCCCGCCGCCCCCGCCCGCGGATTTCCCACCCAGGTAGGCGACGCGGTGGCTCGCTCCGGAGCGTGCAGAGCCGGCCGGCCGCGGACTCCGCGCTCGCCTGCGGGGCCGAAACGGACACGCTGCTACCTCTGAACGTTGTTTATAGTAAATGGCACCAAAGACGGGGGAGAGTCTTGGAAAGCCGGCGCAGAGAAGCAAGGACTTGCCGGCCGCCTGCGGCTGCGCGCCTCTTTGAAGGTGGCATCCCCAAGGGCTGGTTTTTAAACCCGGTCTGAACTGTTTAGCGCCGTACAGTTCTGCAACTTAGGCTACTGACATTTCTTAAGTCCGTTTCCCTAAGCTTCCTAGCCACGGCTTTTAGTTTCAATTATATTCCTAGGAGATGGGTTTTGCTGGTGGCGGTTTGTTCCTAAAGAACAGATGAAAAACATGCTTACACCTGGTGGCTCTGGGTTGGGGTTCGTGAGTGTGTATTTCTGTATGTGGAGGGCGCCCTCCGCGGGCGTGGGAGCCGTTTCTTAGGGACACAGAGAGGATTTGTTTAGAGATGGATTTTAGCGCAAGGAAAAGAACATGATTTGTTCTGCAGGGATGGGTGAGCCAACCCGTTTGGCCAGGGAGGAGCGAGGCACAGTCGTTTCTTCCGCAGAAGGGTGTTAGATATCTCTGCTGTCTAGGGTTTGGTAGGACTGGGGGAACGCGACCCTTGAACAGCAATCGCAGATGCAACCTAGCTCCGTTTCAAGGTAACTTAACGTCCTTGTCTTGGGCTCTGCTAGGAGCAGCTGGGTGGGGTGGGGTGCTGGGGTGTGGGTGGTGGGGTGGAATCCCTGCTTGTTTTCTTGAAGCCTGTTTGGGAGGTAAAAGTGGGTGGCTTTGAGGTTCTAGGAGTGGCAGGTGAGGGGCGAGAGGTGTGTGTAGGGGGGAGAGGTGGGCATTGTGGCCAGCTCAGCAGCTGTTCTGCTACACTGAACCACTTCTATGTTTCTGCTTCCTGCCCTTTCCAGAAGAGGTGGCTTGTCCTGTTTGCTCCAGTCAATGCAGCAGATCCAGTACAGACTCATTCTGCATCTTTCTTGAATCAGCAAATACTCACCCAGCACCTAGTATGTGTCAGAGGCTGGATTAGTCCTTGGTGGTGGGGGGGGGGGGAATGCAGAGATGAGGAAAACAAGGTCTAGGTTCACCAGGCGCTCACACCTGGTTGGGGAGAAACACGTGTAATAATCAAGTGTGATGAGTTCAGTCATGCAGGTGTGAGGAACGAGTGGTGGGAGTCATGAGGAGGAAGGAATTAATTGTGCCAGGAGATTATTTTTTAAACGAAGCCCTCACAGATGAGGTATGACATGGATTTCAGTAGGGACTGGGTCCCTCTCTTGGTCCCTTTTGTCTGTGAGTGACCCCCATCGCTCTCTGACCCCATCAGCATCCCGGCCATTGGATGGGCAGAGCTCTCCAGGTCAGGATAGGGCTGGCATTTGCAGTGCGTGACCAGACCCCAGTAGACACACACACAGGAATGCACCCAATGCAGTTCAGACTTGTTTTCTCTTTTTGAAAAAACTGATTGTTTTCCTAAATTCCAGGACCAAGAAGGTTTTGAAGTAGTACTTCACAAAGGCAGGGATTCTGGAAAATTCCGAGGGATTTTCAGAATGGATGAACTTCTGCCTTCTTCCCCCTTGGGTCCCTGACCTGTCTATACATCTCCCAGCTCAGTTTAAAGGGAAAGATCTGACCTTGATTATGTCTTAATGGGTGGGAAGGAAAACTGAAGCTGTTACTACCAATCTGCTGTCTCAGAGATGAAAATCCAACCTAATGGATGTTTCTCCCTGCACAAAAACTGTGGTGGGGGATGAAATATGATAGAGCTCTTATGTGATGCATGTTTGCCAGAGCTGCGTATCACATGCATTTGGTAATCTAAACCATCATTAAGGTGTTTGAAAAGCAGGCTGGTAGACTTTGAGGAGCCCAGGCTTTGATGGACAAACAAACCAGGGTGAGTGTCTTGGGCAAGTTACAGAGCCTCTCTTTGAGCTTTGCTCTCCTGATCTGTAACAAGGAGATAACAATAGAGTTGTTATAAGAATTACATAGTAGGTGCTTACAGAATATTTGTTCATTGTTGAATGATTTTTGGACACAAATTGTGTGACATGAAGTCGGTGCTCAAGAAATTGCAGTTCCCTTATTGAGTACCTACTATGTGTCAGCGACTGCTTTATGTGTGGGGAATGCAGAGTTGAACTAAATGGAACCCCTGTCCTCAAGGAGCTTAGTGTGTGTGTGTGTGTGTGTGTGCGCCTGTGCCTCTCTGTGTGTAAAACAACAAATAACTAAGTAACTAGATAGTGAATCAGCCAATGATACATTATAATGGAGAGAAATAAAGCAGGGTAAGAGGAATGAAGAGTGCTACTAGAGGGTGCAGTGAAGATTGTTATTTTTTTATGCAGTCTGGGCAGGGAAGCCTTTGCTGATAAGTGACATTTGATCAGACCTCTTGGGGAAGTGAGGGAGCGAGCCAGCCAGATGCTGAGAATGAGCATTCTGGGCAGAGTAACAGCACCTGCAAAAGCCCTGAAACAGGGGAGAGGTGTATTCCTAAGAAAATCAGAAAGGAGACCAAGGAGGTTGTGGTTGAGTGGAGGCTGTGGTTGAGTGAGGGAGGGGGACAGCAGTAGGACTTGAGGGTGATGCGGCAAGGTCACTGGGGTATTGCCTCTTATGATATATATATATATATCACTAAGATTTATGTCCTGAGCTCTTGGTTAAGGAATTGGCTGAAATGCTACACTCTATGTTTAGAAGAAGGTTGGTTGGTAGACATAGGTTCCTGTGGTCACTCAGAGCATAAGTCAATGCAGCAAGCAGAGGCATAAATCTTTGCAAGGAGATGAGAGGCACAGGAATTAAGGAGGCAGTGCAAAACAGTGTGCAGATATCTTTCATCCAGATCAAGTATTTGTGTTCCTTTTGAACCTGAACATTATGTTTGTTTCCTTTCTCCCACCATGAAAGAAAGCACCACCTTTAGTGAAAAGTCCTGCAGACATTGTTCTTACTAGTTATTATCTGTTTTCTCTGCAAATGCTAAGAGTTTCTATGGTTGTGGAAAGGTGTTGGAGTTAATTGGAAATATCCTGACCTCTGGTGTCTCATGGAATGCATTTACCTGGTGTCATATGATGAAACTATTTGAGGCTTCCCTCTTGCATGGTTAGGATGAAGACCACAGTTTGCTCCTCTGCTCTTTTGAGACTTTGTTCCTCCACAGATTTGAGAGCTCCATTGCACAACCATTCCTGGGGCAGTAGACATCCTACAGCGTGTTCTGTGGACAAAAATGGGGCTGGGTATCTGAGAACCTTGTCAAAGTTTCTATGAAATAGGATGTCATCTGGCTGGGTCACCATCAGGGTGGCTGGCAGGATTTCCCTCAAGATGTCTCCGAAGGTGACATTTACCTTAGTGAATTTCTCCCATCCAAGGTCTGACTTTTAGTTTTGCTGCCTTGCAAACCTGATCTGTCTCTCTGGGCCACATCCCCATGACCTTGCTCCCCTGCATGTCACTGTACTGATTTGTAATGGCTGAGACACTGTGTGACATGGCTAGTAGGTCTTCCTGCAGATTCGCCTTCATGAAGTCTAAATCATAAGGAGGACATTTCCCAGTGAGCATGTACTCAGAGCTGAGCAGCTTAGATGGCTACCCTAGGGACTGATCACACACATTAGGGTTGATACTGCCAATGAGACTCCAGGAGAAACCTCCCCGAAAGCAACCATTTACTATTGTTTCACATGTCTGTGGGTTGGCCTGGCAGTTTGCAGATCTGGGTTATCCTTGGTTGATTTCAGCTGGGTTTACTCATGTAATTTTGGTCTGCTGATGGAGTGGCCGAGGACTGGTTGCTTTAGGATGGCCTCGGCTGGGATGACTCAGCTCTGCTCCATGTGGTCTCTCATCCCCCAGTAGGTGAGTCTAGCATGTTCACATGGTAGTGGCAGTAGTCCGGGAGAGAGTGGAAACCTGCATGACCTCGTGTGGCCTAAGCTTATACCTGGCACACTATCATTTCATCCTTGTCTATTGACAGGATGTCACAAGGCAGTGCAGAGCAAGGGAGCAGAGAATAGACTCCACTTCTTTTTTTTTTTTTTTAAAGATTTTATTCACTTATTTGACAGAGAGAGAGTTAGCAAGAGCAGGAACACAAGCAGGGGGAGTGGGAGAGGAAGAAGCAGGCTCCCTGCAGAGCAGGGAGCCCGATGCAGGGCTCAATCCCAGGACCCCGGGATCATGACTTGAGTGGAAGGCAGACACTTAATGGCTGAGCCACCCAGGCGCCCCTAGACTCCACTTCTTGATGAGAGGAGCTACATAGTCACATTGCAAAGAGTGTGGATATAAGGAAGGGAAGAATTAGGGGTATTTTTGCGATCATTCTACTATAAGGACCTTAATATTTAAAGTCCCCTGGCTAAGGCTCCTTTTCTGCTGAACTCTGTTTGAATGGGCAATGCCTGCAACTGACCCTTTTTCTCTTTCTTTTCTTTTGTGTTTCCATGGCTGAACTTTGGGCATATATACCTTTTGATAGTCATTCATTCACCAGTTGAGTGTTCTCTGTGTGTCAGGCATGTTATAGGCAGGGGATACCACAATAAAATATAATGTCCATCCTTGTGAAACGTTAATTCTAGTTGGGGGGGGAGATAAATAATATGGAAGTAAATAAATAAATAAACGTGTAAAGACAGAACATCAAGTGGGGGAAGGGGGTTGGGGAGTGCCTGGTTGAGTGGGGGTGGGAGACAGGGTTGAGTAGGTGGTGGGCATTTTATAGAAAGTGGTCAGGATGACATGAAGGAAATAAAGGAGTGAGCCAGATGGATATCTGGGGAAAGATTCTTTTAGGCAGGGGAAGCAACAAGTGCAAAGGCCCTGAGGTGACAGAGTACTGTCATGTTCTGGAAACAGCGAGGAGACTCATGGAGAAGGAACTGAGAGAGAGTCAACATGGTAGAAGTTGAGATCAGGGAAATAGCAGGCAGTTAGGCAATACATAGTCTTGTAGGGCCTTGTATGGACTTGGGCTTTTACTCTAAGCAAGATGAGAAGTCATTGGAGAATTCTGAACACTAGTTGCCATGATCTGATTTATGTATTACAATGATCACTTGAGACTTAGACCTTATAATCGACTTAGAGGGTCAAGAATGAAAAAAAGGAGGCCACTGCAGTTCTTCAGGCAAGAGGTGATGGTGGTTTGGACTAGGTGGCTGGTGATGATGGTGAGAAGTGGTCAAATTTTGGATATATTTGATGATGGAGAAGACAGGACTTGCTGATTGGTAGATTAGGGTATGAGAGAAAGAAGAGAGTCAAGGATGACTCCACATATTTTGATTTGAGCAACTGGAAGAAGAAGACCTTTACTGAGATGGAGAAGGAACAGTCATGGCATTCAATTGGATGTCCATTGGGAGATGTTAAGTAGATAGTTATATATGTGAGTCTAGAGTTGAAGGAAGGGTTTTGAGAGGGAGACACAAATTTGAGGGTCATTAGCATGTTATTTATTTGTCCCTTCAGCAAGCCAATTCACTGCTGTATCACCAGTGCTCAGAATGTTGCCTGGCACATAGTATGTGCTCAATGAATATTTATTGAATGAATGAATGAATGAATGAATGAATGAATGGAACTGTTTATTCTCTGGTGGTGACTGTATGTTGTTACTTCAGTGGATCTTGAAGTGTAACTCCCTGCAGTTATTCCCTTTCTTTCCAAGGTTTTGTGGGAGCCTTATTGTGGATCTCATGGACTAAAAACAGACTTTAAATACAAAGGCTCCAATTGCTTATTTCTTACAGAAAGCAATGTGTGGTGACAAGTAAGAAAGAAAAACAAGTGGAAGCCAAAAAATAGCTCATACTTTCGAAAAAAGGGAGACAAGATCTTCGAGAGAGAGGTGGCTGAAATTCAGGGGTGTGATGTTCTTTGGTTATTATTATACTGCTCTTAATTTAAGATTAAGCAGGATCAGGGAAGAATCTTGAAGAAGGGAGAGATTTATTTAAATCAATTTTGTGCCAAGTGAGAGTGTCATCAGCTCGCTTGAAAAATCCCACATCTACAGCATCTTGCATAATGTGTTCCTGTTTTTAAAAGGAGAGAAATAGGCAATAGTTTTATTGGAAAGGGGGGGAGGGTTAGAATGACTCCAATCTCAAATTCTAGGTGCTATCCATTTCCTCCCCATGGTGTGGCTGGATATGTGTGAGGGTGAGTTTTGTTGGCAATGATATTGAGAGGGAGGGAATGAGAAAATTAGGTACTATAGTCGAAAGTGGTTTCCTCTGTGTGTGTGTTCATGTGTCTATGAGAGAGGGAGAGAAAGAGAGTGTCAATAGTAGGGGGGAAAAGAATTGAAAACAAGAAGGAAGTAAGAGAAAGATAGCAAGTTGGCCTCCATTTTTATGTGTGGGTAATAAGACTGATTACATGGGACATGGGATGGAGCAGTGGGATTTGGAATCAGACAGAACTTGGTTTGAACTCAAGACTCATTACTTTCTATCTGTGTAAACTTGAGCAAGTTATTTAATTTCTCTTAGCCTTGGCTTCCTCAGGTGTAAGATGATGATGATAATGATGATGATGATGATGATGATGATGGTGAGGTTGATGATGGTGATGGTGGTGGTGGTCGTGGTGATGGTGGTGATGGTGGTGATGAGGGTGGTGGTGATCGTGGTGATGGTGGTGATGGTGATGGTGGTGGTGGTGGTGGTGGTGATGGTGGTGATGGTGATGATAGTGATAACAATGATAGTAATAACATCCAAGTGCTCCGCAGTTCCTTTCATGCTCCTAGACTTGGAAATATGTTGGTCAAAATGTTGATTAAGTGATCACCATATCTTTATGTTCCTAAAGGACTTAAAGATTCTGTGTGAAGAGAGAATTGAGAACCTGTCATTTAATGTTGCTAGTGCTATTGAGAAGATGATTTGCATGGGGCTCATGATATTCAAAATAAGACAAGTGGATAATAATCAGCCTTATGGGCTGGAGATTTTCAGCTGTCTCAGAGGGAAGCCAACCTTCTATTCTCTGCAATAAGCCAACCCCATTAGCTCAGCTCAGTAATATCCCATTGTTTGTTGGAAATCAGTGATGAAAATGTCTGAGTCCCTTGGATTATATAAATGCAGAAACTTTCCTCTCAGATGCCTTTGGGCATTGCTCCCACAATATCTGCCCCATGGTGTCTTCTACTGGAAAAATCTGCTGTTATCTCTGTTCCAGGCATAGTAGGCATGCAGTAGATATTTATTAGATACGTAAATGAGTAAATACTATTGCAGTTGTTCTCCTGGCTGAACTTCTTCCTGGTGATTCTTCACTGGCCTGGCCAAGAAATGAGAGCATAAGTGACAGTGCTGAGCTAAGTCTTCAGCACCTAGTAGGTACTCAGCAGCTAATGGTGTCTCTTTCCCCAACTTCTGTGCCTTTGCTGCCATTCTGGCTTCTTCTAGATCAAAGATCATGCACTCAACTTTCCCTTTGAGGAGTTAGATCCTATGGGCTGCATCCTTTCTCCCACTTCCATTTTACAGATGGGAAACCTGAGGCCCAGCAAAAAGAAATCACAGAGCAAAGTACCCTTGGAGGCATGGAGGAACAACCTCATTTCCTTCTTGTCCAGCTGTGCATAGATGCAAGAGAAGGTAATTTTGCCAGACCTCCGGAGCCTTCTTGAATCTCAGATGTCGGAGTCTGGAAGCTGGCTGTTTCAGCTGTGGTGCAGTGCCATGCCCTGTTTCCATGCCAACCACAGATGCCACACGAATTGGCAGGAGCTCTGGGCCCCTAAAACTCACCTAAGCAGGGATAGGTGTGAGTTTTCAAGGTCTTCCCATGACAGAAACCAGCAAATGAATCCCTGTGATTTGAGAAGGTTCCAGAGGTCTGGCAAAATTACCATCATTACTCCCAAGTGCGCATGTTCTGTTGTAATGAATATTTCACAGGCATTTTCCTTTTCTGGTCCAGAGCAAGTTCAAGTCAGTGGAAGGACTTCCTTCAACTACAGGGTCTTAGCATTTCCGAGCTGAAGGGACCTCAGAACGCAGGAATCTCAACTCCTTGAGATACATTCTTTGCTCATCATAGGGGTAGGAGTAGGAGTCCTCCTCCTGCACCAAGGCGGGGAGCTGAGTCTAGAGAAGAAAAGAACTTACTTATCTAAGGTCCTGCAGTAAGTTAATGATGCAAGCCCAGTCAGGCTTGCAGCAACAGAAGTTCATCTGAGGGTAGGGACCTGGAGAGAACAGAACAATGGGGCCTGGGTTCCCTTCATGATTATGCTTAGAAGTCCTCTGAAACAGCACAACTAGTTTGCCCAGGCAGGCGGGAGCCTGGTTAGATCACTCCATGGTTGCCTCTGAAAAATCCCCAGGGATTTCCCCTGCCAGCCTCCAAAGCCCAGGCCCAGTGAGGGCTGTTCTTGCTCTGCCTGTAGCCCCTGCTCTCTTGCCATGTCCAGAATCTGACCATGGCCTTGGATCTGATCTGGGGTGCAGCAGATGGCACAGAGAGAGGAGTGGAGCTCAGCTGGTGCGTGGGCCATTCTGAGGGAGAGGAAATGGCCTTGTGGGCCAGCCTGCTCTAGGCAGAGTGCTGGACCCAGGGACGGGGCTGGAGAGCTCATGGCAAAGGCAGGAGCTCCTGACCTTGGCCCCGGAGGGCTCAAGGGACTCAGTTCCACTCCTACCTCTATGATGAGTGATGAACACATTCCACCCATGCTCACTTGAATGTCCATGGGGTAAATGCAGCCACTTGAAATTTCTTTTTTTTCAAGCAAAGCATAAAAATGAATCTTTAAGGAAAGGGAAGCTATTGGAAAGTAATGTAAAAGAGTAGCTTAAAAGTCAAAGTGATAGAAGATGAACTCCTAGGGAATTGTCATAAGCAATATGGAAGCAGGATGTGGTGCTGAGCCAAGTCCTCTCACTCCCCACAACAAACGACTTTTTTTTTTTCTCCTTTGAGTGATACTGACCAATCTCTGGTGCAGAAGCTGTGCCAAGCTCCTGCCCT
Organism: Neomonachus schauinslandi; assembly: GCF_002201575.2. Classification (NCBI taxonomy): domain Eukaryota; kingdom Metazoa; phylum Chordata; class Mammalia; order Carnivora; family Phocidae; genus Neomonachus; species Neomonachus schauinslandi. The sequence continues at coordinate 133,794,504 of NC_058411.1, read as the reverse complement.
TACATCATGAGATTGGTGGCCTCCTGTTTCCACAATGGCCCAGTGTGTGGGATTTGGAGGCACCATGCAGGGCTGTCAGAGCCTGGATTAGTCCTATCAGGTTTTGCAGTCTCATCTGTGTCATTCCCAGGTCACTGTCCTGTTGCTTTCAGCCCATTTCCTGTGGACAAGGAAGGCCTCTTCTGGCTGACTCGATTTTCTGGTCGGCTCTTGGTTTCTTGAGCTTCTTGGAGATGGTGGAAGGCAAAGAGCCCCAGAGCCAGTCTGCCTAGGTCCCCAGCCTGGCTCTGCTTCTTATGAATGTGAGACCTTGGGCAGGTCATTTAACAGCTCTGTGCCTCAGTTTCCCAATCAGTAAAATGGGAATGATGACAGTATTACCTACTCTGTAGAGTTATAGGGAAGAAGACATAAGTTAACTTGCACAAAGGGCTTAGAATAGTGACTGCCTCCTAGGGACGTGTTCACTGGGGGAAGATAGTATAAATGCCACATCCTGAATCCAAGGTCTGGCTGAATTCCATTTATGGTAGCTGCCACTCCAGTCTTAGTCTGTCACCCTGGATTCCCTGGAGCATGCTCAGGGCTCTGCCCCTCTGCTCTCACCTTGGAGAGACAACGGACTGCTTCGGGCTTGCTGATAAATCTGTTTTTTTCTCACTTTATAGATAAAGAAATGGAGACAACAGGGAAGGGTAATTTTATAGCAAACAATTTTGGCTAGGTGCTAGGAACACACATGGAGTAGATGCTATTTCTCTGGGAGCTTCCTCTAGCCATCTGATCATGTGACAATAAGGATTATTATTATTATGCATACCTGATTTCATTGAATTTTCACAATCTCTATGAAGTGGGGACTTACTGTCTCCATTTTATGGTGGAGTAAACTGAGGTTCAGAGAAGTTAAATAACTTGCCCAGAGTTCAGCAGCCACTAAAGGGCAGAGTGGATTCAAATGCGAAGCTGCCTTCTTGTTCTAGAACATGTTCTTTGCTCTGTACTGTGGTTCCTCCTCACCCAGTCCATGAAGGTTGTTAGGTGTGGCCCTGGGCCTCAGCCCACCACCCTGACTTAGCCTCTACCACTTTTGATGTTACAACCCACTCTCTTGTAAAGGGAATTTGCAAATATCTGGCTAGTGCCCCGTGGGCTTAAACCAGACACTGGATCCAATCTGCTTTCAGCCTCCCGAGCTGGTTTCCTACACTCACATGTCCCTCTGCCCTATCTGTAGGCTTATTTTCAAGGTCAGTACTTACCTGTAGGTGGAGATGTTTAACTTCAAAAAGCATCAAACTTCAAGTGTCCTTGAGGGTTAATGGGCCCTAACTCAGTGCTCTGGAGGCTCATAACTGAGATTCTTCTATTACTTTAAGACCAATGTCCTATCTTCTTCAATGATGAGTTGAGAGAAATCTGCTTATGTTCCTCTGCATGATCTGACTTCATTTATTCTGGACACTCATGTTGGGTTTGGACCCACACCCAAACCATGCTCTTTTGCAGATGTCTATTTAGCCACTGCTATGTTGTAGGCTTTGTCTCTTAACACTTTTCTCTTATTGGAAGGGTATCTGTTTTCTCCCTCTAGAACTTTCCTCCTCTGGAAGCAGGGTCTTTGAGGTTTGCCCCAGGTGCATCATGTGCTTATGCAAACAGGGCCTTACCACTGAAAGTCTGGGCCCTGAACCAGTAGCACCAGCATCACTTGGGAGCTTGTTAGAAATGTAGAATTTCAGCCCCCACCCCAGACCTGCTGAATCAGAACCTGCATTTTACCGAGATCCCCAGGTGATTTGTCTGCACAGGTCAAAACATCTCCATATCACTTTTTCCCTCTTTCAGAGCTCACATGGTCACATACTCTTGGCCCCACACCTCTGGCTCATCAGGGAAGCAGGAACATGACTCAAATAGGACCTGAGCTTCCCTTTTGGCCTGGTCCTACAAGGGCAGCAGTTCTTGAGCTCTGCGATTGGGGAGCTCATTAATTAATAACTAGAGCACAAATCAGGGAAATCCAAATCAAAACCTCAATGAGATACCACCTCACACCAGTCAGAATGGCTAAAATTAACAAGTCAGGAAATGACAGATGTTGGTGGGGATGCGGAGAAAGGGGAACCCTCCTACACTGTTGGTGGGAATGCAAGCTGGTGCAACCACTCTGGAAAACAGTATGGAGGTTCTTCAAAAAGTTGAAAATAGAGCTACCATATGATCCAGCAATTGCACTACTGGGTATTTTACCCCAAAGATACAAATGTAGGGATCCGAAGGGGTACGTGCACCCCGATGTTTATAGCAGCAATGTCCACAATAGCCAAACTGTGGAAAGAGCCAAGATGTCCATCGACAGATGAATGGAAAAAGAAGATGTGGTATATATATATATATATATATATATATATATATACACACACACACACACACACACACACACACACAATGGAATATTATGCAGCCATCAAAAGGAATGAAATCTTGCCATTTGCAACGACATGGATGGAACTGGAGGGTGTTATGCTGAGTGAAATAAGTCAATCAGAGAAAGACATGTATCATATGACCTCACTGATATGAGGAATTCTTAATCTCAGGAAACAAACTGAGGGTTGCTGGAGTGGGGGGTGGGGTGGGAGGGATGGGGTGGCTGAGTGATAGACACTGGAGGGTATGTGCTATGGTGAGTGCTGTGAATTGTGCAAGACTGTTGAATCACAGATCTGTACCTCCTGAAACAAATAATGCCATATATGTTAAGAAAAAAAAAAAGAAGAAGATAGCAGGAGGGGAAGAATGAAGGGGGGGAAATCGGAGGGGGAGACGAACCATGAGAGACTATGGACTCTGAAAAACAAACTGAGGGTTCTAGAGGGGAGGGGGGTGGGAGGATGGGTTAGCCTGGTGATGGGTATTAAAGGGCACATTCTGCATGGAGCACTGGCTGTTATGCACAAACAATGAGTCATGGAACACTACATCAAAAACTAATGATGTAATGTATGGTGATTAACATAACAATAAAAATTAAAAAAAAACTAGAGCACAAGGTGAGAAGGAGATATCACAGAAATATATACCGAGTGAATGTTTGTGGGAACACAAACTCTAAACAGTTGCTTTTGCTATATGAGGAAAGAAGACTGGGGACCAGGAAAGCTATTGGAGTAGGTGAAGGAGTATGGCCTCATTGGGTTCTGAAGGATGGAATAGTTTTCCAGGTGGGTGGTGGGCAGGAGAAGGGGATTCCTGATAGCAAAGATAGTTTGCAGAGTAGCAAACAGATGTGCAAGCGCTTGCTTGATTTGGGAACAATAGGAAGCAATAGACAGGTGTGGCCAGAACATGGAGTGTGAAGTGGTTTGGGTCAGGGGTGGAAGACAGGGAGAGGGAGGTGGGGAGGAGATGTTTGTTGGGAAGTGGTGTGGACACCCACTGGAATCTCTTGGGGGTCTAAAGGTTCTCAAGTGTGCCAAGGTGGAAAAAGCTCAGGAACCACTGAGATACATAGGGGAGCTGATTGTCTTGGCTCCTTGAAATGGTCCTCTAAGTAATGAGATAACCGCTCACTGTTCTGTGCTGTGGCCACAGGCTCGGCTGTGTGTGAATTGAGTGGATCAGAAGTCTGATATGGCCTCGATCACAGACATCTGTCCAATTAGAGAAATAGCAGCCTTGGAAACTGTGATTGATGTCTTGGAGAAGCTTTAAGGTACAGAAAGACACAAGAGAGTATGGACAGCATTTAAGAAATATAAAAAAGCCCTTAGACCACATTTGCCCAGAACAAATGGGGCAGAAAGTTCTTTCTTGTATTTGAAAGAGCCTGAACCGCTATTTCTCAGACAGTTGCTTGGATTACATGATTCCAACCCATAACTGCTCCAACAGTTACTAATTAGGACTCCCCCCCTCCTTTCTCCCTCTTGCCACCATTTTGGGTGTATTAGAACTACGTTACTGATAATCCAGAAAATTGGGAAAAGAAAAGGGAAACCCACCTATAATCCCATCATCTATGTAAGCATTTTGAGTCATTTTCTTTATTTAAAAATAACTAGGTTAAATATGCAGTTTTTGTACACCCGCCCCGGCAGAGACTGACAAGCTCTTCATCAAACAAAACAGGTTCCTTGTCTTCCCGTACAAGCAAACTATGTCTCCCAGCCTCCTTTGCAAGTGGGTGTGGCCACGTGACAGTTCCCTGGCCCGCCAACCTCCACGTGCTCCTCTAGGCCCCCCCTTTTTAAAAAATTTTATTATGTTATGTTAGTCACCATACAATACATCATTAGTTTTTGATGTGGTGATCCACAATCCATTGTTTTCGTATAACACCCAGTGCTCCGTGCAGAACGTGCCCTCCTTAATACCCATCACCAGGCTAACCCACCCCCCCACCCCCCTCCCCTCTAGAACCCTCAGTTTGTTTCTCGGAGTCCATAGTCTCTCATGGTTCATCTCTCCCTCCAATTCTGCCCCCCCTCATTTTTCCCTTCCTTCTCCTAGTGTCCTCCATGCTATTTCTCATGTTCCACAAATAAGTGAAACCATATGATAATTGACTTTCTCTGCTTGACTTATTTCACTTAGCATAATCTCCTCCAGTCCCATCCATGTTAATGTAAAAGTTGGGTATTCATCCTTTCTGATGGCTGAGTAATATTCCATTGTATATATGGACCACATCTTCTTTATCCATTCATCTGTTGAAGGGCATCTCAGCTCTTTCCACAGTTTGGCTATTGCGGACATTGCTGCTATGAACATTGGGGTGCATACGGCCCTTCTTTTCACTACATCTGTGTCTTTGGGGTAAATACCCAGTAGTGCAATTGCTGTGTCATAGGGTAGCTTCCCATTCTGCTTGGGGCTGTCTCATGTGCAAGAAATAAACTCTGCCTATATTAAAACACCCATTGACATCATAGAGTTCATTTGTTACAGTGATTGGCCTACCTTCACCAATACAGAGCCTGAAATTGTAATTTTCCCTTCTTTCCCCCAGAAGTTTATGGGAACTCATTGTAAAAGATCAAGAAGAGTGTTTCTTGACAACATGAAGGTTAAAAAGTTGCCCCCGGAGCTGACCGTTGGGTTGCCTGTTTTCTAGGCCCTCCTTCAGTGCGGAGAAGGGTACAGGGTTAAACATCAGTCTTTCCTCTGGTGACTATTTTAGGAGCGTATACACTCTGGAAAGTCTGAAGTTCAATATTTTCCCTTTCCTTCTCTCATTTCTGACCTTTGCAAAATGATGGGGCTATCTTGTAGAATCCATTTTTTAAAAAGATTTTATTTTTATAGAGCAGTTTTAGGTTCACAGCAGAGGGGAGTGGAATTTCAGAGGATTTCCATATGGGCCTGCCCCTGCAGGTGTAGAACCCCGCTGTTAGCAGCCTCCCCCACTGGAGTGGTGCCCGAGTTACAACTAATGAACCTACATTCACACATCATAACCCCCTGCAGTCCATAGTGTCCCTTACTTAATATTCACTCTTGGTGTGATACATTCTATGTCCCATATAATTTTTTTTAAGGACTTTATTTATTTATTTGAGAGAGAGAGTGAGCATGAGCAGGGGGAGGGGCAGAAGGAGAAGCAGACTCCTCGCTGAGCAGGGAGCCCCACGGGATTGGATCCTAGGACTCTGAGATCATGACATGAGCCGAAGTCAGACCCTTAACTGACTGAGCCACCCAGGGGCCCCATATGTCCCATATAATTTTTAAGCCAAAAGGCTTGCTCTGATACTTAAAGATTGTGTAACTTTGGGCAAGGTGTTTAACTTCAGACCCTCAGTTTCTTTATCTGTGAAATGGTCATAGTGCAATTTACTTTGTGGTGTTATCGAGGAGCATTTATCAAGGAGATAATGGTTGTTCCGTGGTGCTTAGCAGGATACACAGGTGCTTAGCACTCAGTAGTGCTCCCCACTAGACTGGAAACTTCCTGAGAGCTGGGACCATGTCATCTTGTCTACCACCAGAGCTCTGGTGTTTAACATTTTCCCCGGCACACAGGAGGGGCTCAAACTTACTTATCAAACTTGGGGCACCTTAAAGAAACCTGCATATTTCAAAAGGGAAGTGCCGTGACCCTGGATTACAGAACTAAGAAAGGTGTGAGGGGAAATGTGGGGAAGGTGTAACACCTTGACCTTGCGGTGCTGGAGGGTTAATCTATCAGTTTACCAAAAGGGTTAGAGAACAAGAATTTGCAAGAGAAGGTGGGGGTGCTTCCCATTTCTGGTGTGTGTGCTTAGGATTGCTCTATATTTGGATGATGACTCTCTCGTTTGAGGGTTAATCCTCTTTGTTCGAGTCATCCAGCCCGGGGATTAACTGCTTTAAACTCCAAGCCTCACTGGCCCTGACAATGTGAGCTTTATGTTGCCAAGAACCAGGGCTTCCAGGGGTCAATTTCTGTGGACGCAGCACACAAGGCTCCTTTGTGGTTATTTAATCCAGCCCCTTAATGCTATGGAGGGAGAGACTGAGGCCCTGACAGGGGAAGTAACTTGTTATTTCCTGTAGCGGATCTGTGATCAGAAGCCCTGTTTTCAGCTTGGAGATCGCTTCTCTGCTCTGTGCTCATCTCCAATGAAGGGTTCAGGAAAAGGAGCTTAGCTGAAAGAGTCAAACAGTGGATCAGTGGGAGAGCCCCAGTGTTAATGTAAATTCTGTATTGTTCTGGAGAAGTCTCCAGTCTGTCTATGAAAAGTCCAGCCTGCTTCCTTGCTCACAGGTGGGCTACTTAGAAACCTCCATCAGGCTGAGTCCCCCAACCCTTTTCTGGTTTTGTGTGCTCGGCTCAAGATTCCCATTCTGGGATGAAGGACATCTGCCTGGCCCACACCCGAGGGGACCCTCGCTCTAAGTCGAACATGGAATGTGAGGGAAAGGGGGTTCTCAGAGGAAAACTGAGGACTGTCATAGGAGGAGCCTTGGTTGTTGGACAGGCAGTCCCCTGACCATCACACACCCTAGGCTGGCTTCTCTTGCTGACATAAGGATTCCTAAGTATTAGCTTTGTTGGTGAGTGTCAAAGACTTTGAAAGTCTGGCTGTATTTCCATCTTTCCTTCCTTTTCAAAGGGCTTCCAGTTTTCATAACCATGTCCTTGCTTGCCTGAATCTTGCATTTTAAGAATTAAAATATGCACAATTCAAAGATGGATTCCCTGCCCCCCATTAAATCCTTTTTTTACATTGATTTATTCAGCATTCATTTCTTGACTGCCCGCTGAGCTAGGCACTAGGGTTAGTGGTAGGCAAGGAAGACCTGAGCCTCGCCCTCTGAACTGCTAGCTTGTCTATAATTGGAAGACCTGTAGGCACCCTTGCTGCCCATCAGGGGTACGAAATTTGGTTAAAGAAAGTGCATTGTTGAGTCCTATTGATGAAGAGCTGTTCTGCCAAAGAATGTGACTCTGCCTTCTTTCTGTGCATAGGGAATCTTGGAAGGTGATGAGTAGAAAATCCATCTTGGGAGCAACCTGCCTGCTGCCTGAGGCTGGGAGAGAGTGGGTGGCCTGGGTTTGTGCTGCTTCTGTTTGCAGGGTGAATGCAAAGCGGCACCCCGGGGCTGCTCTGTTGTTGGGTGGTGGTGTTTGAACACCGGACAGCAGATCACTTTGCTATTTTCAGGTTATTTGTATAAGCCCAGCAGCTGGCTGCTGCATAATAATTTTCAAAAGCAAAAGCCTGAAGATATTTGCTTAGAGAGAGAACAAAAATAGGCAAAGAAGGAGGTGTGTTCCACAGTCCCGTGCAGAACGTGGGATTGCTGTGCCTCACAAAGGCGGGATTGTTCCTTGGTTAGAATTCCCCGTGGGACTTCCCCTCCTCAAAGTTCAGGAAAGGGTCATGCATTCTGGAAGGGAAGCCTGTCTCATTCTCTTTGCACGCACTGACAGAGCTAGAAAAACTGCCTTGGCCCCGGGGATCTGGTCAGACCTGTGCTGATAGCTGATAGGGAGCTCACAAGGAGCCATTCTGGCTTTGAGCCCAAGGTCAGCAACCAGAGTACAGACTCGGAAGTGCACGGAGCTACACTTTTCTCTCTTTCAGTTTTATGTCCCATGGTGGTTAGGCTCTGGAGTCAGATTACTGTGTTTGAAGCTCATCTCATTTGCTTACGAAATGTGCTTCCCTGCTCTATGCCTCCCTTTCCTTACCTGTAAATCAAGGGCAATATTAATAGTGCTCTATCTCATACAGTTGTTAAGAGAAATAAGTTAAATGAGATAATACAGTGTTCAGCATAATGTTGGGTGTAGAGCAAGTGTATTAGTCAGCTGTTACTGCATAATGATAATGCTGCATAACAGACATCTCCAGGTAGCTCAGTGATTCACACAACAAACATTATTTACCTCACTCATGAGTTGGCTTGTCAACTGGGGTGGCTTCCCTTCATGCTGCAGGTCAGGTTCAATCCAGCTATCAGGATGCTACTAGCATCTACTAGGGACATGTTTTTCTCGTGGCAATGATAAAAGAACATGAGGGATGCCAAACTGTACAAGTACATTTAAAGCTTCTGTGTACATCATGTTTGCTAACATTTCATTGCCCAAAGCAAATCACATGGACAAAAGCCCAATATCAGTGAGGTGGGAAATATATTCCTCCTTCTGCAGTGGAAGATACTGCAGTGTTACATGGCTAAGAATGTGGGTTATGATTACACGGGGGAGAAGAATTGGGAATAATGATTTGATGTACCAGAGTAAGTTAACTTTGCAAGAGGATGTTGAGTGGGACTTTTCTATCATCCCCGAATGGTCACTCAGAGTGCAAGTCTGAAAATAAGAAGGCTTAGGCACTGTTTTTTTTTTTTTTTTAAAGATTTTATTTATTTATTTGAGACGAGAGAATGAGAGAGAGAGAGCACATGAGAGGGGGGAGGGTCAGAGGCAGAAGCAGGCTCCCTGCCGAGCAGGGAGCCCGATGTGGGACTCGATCCAGGAACTCCAGGATCATGACCTGAGCCAAAGGCAGTCGCTTAACCAACTGAGCCACCCAGGCGCCCAGGCACTCTGTTTTTTAAACAGAGCCATGGGAGCACCTGGCTGGCTCCGTTAATGGAACATGTGACTCTTGATCTTGGGGTTGTGAGTTTGAGCCCCACGTTGGGTGTAGAGATTAAATAAATAAGGGGGCGCCTGGGTGGCTCAGTCGTTAAGCGTCTGCCTTTGGCTCAGGTCATGATCCCAGGGTCCTGGGATCGAGCCCCGCATCGGGCTCCCTGCTCCACGGGAAGCCTGCTTCTCCCTCTCCCACTCCCCCTGCTTGTGTTCCCTCTCTCGCTGTGTCTCTCTCTGTCAAATAAATAAATAAAATCTTTAAAAAAAAATAAATGAATAAGTAGATCTTAAAAAAAATAAAGTCGGCCACAGATAACCGGGGTCCCTCATGACATTCTGGGAGGTATCAAAACTGGCCTTGGAGCCCTCAACCCTAAGCCCAGGGTCTATGTAAGTATAGAGATGGAAGAGGAAGGTAGAATCTTTGGAATCTTGGCCTATAGGAAGTTCTTGCTTGAAAGTGAAAGACTTTTAGGGGTTCTGGGGTGATGAAGTAGGTTAAGTGTCTGACTCTTGGGTTCGGCTCAGGTCGTGATCTCAGGGTCATGGGATTGAGCACTGCATCAGGCTCTGTGCTCAGTGGGAGTCTGTTTGGGGTTCTCTCCCTCTCCCTTTCCCTCTGCCCCTCCCACTCATGCACTCTCTTTCTCTCCCTAAGATAAATAAGTCTTAAAAAAAAAAAAGTGAAAGACTTTCACTCTCCACTCTCCACAAAATCAAGTGAAGGGAGTTTGAAAGACTCCCTTGTGGAGATAAGATTTTGCCAGGAGGGTAGACAGGTACTCTGCAACCTGGCTGAGTGTGTGCTGACTCACAAGCCAGCCACATTCCAACCCCCGGGACTGTTAACAGACTGGAGCAGGCTGTGCAGAAGACTTTCTTTGAGTGCCTAGTTCTAGTCTGGAAATTTTGGCAAGCAGGAGGCTTCATGGAGTAGCCCATTCTAGAAGGGAAAGATGGATGGTAGCATAGTGCCACGGAAGAGAAAACATTTTCCAGTACATTCATTAAGGGCTCAGGAAGGTGCTGAAGTCTCCATGGGAGGGAGCATAAAGCTCAGGGGAGGAGCAGAAGCCCCAGGGCTGTCCAAGTAGTAGCTGAATCATGATGCTGAATCCTGTACCAGTGGCAAATCTACCTGAAGAAGTGGCCAGATTGCAAGGACAACAGGTGGCTTTGAGGTGGGACCTGGCTGCCCCTCTCTGAGAGGCTTCTCAGTGCTGGTGAGGACTGAGGTGAGGCTGAACAATTTGCCCCAAGAAAACTGCACACACAGGAGCCACCGGCATCAGAGGCTTTTGCCAGTGCAAACCGGAGTAATGCCAGGGAGGGACATCTCCCTACCATCATCATCATCATCATCACCATCACCATTGCTGCTGCTTTTATGCTTCACTCCCATTCTAGTTTGAATGAACAAAATTAGTTTACTTCCTTCCTCCACTTCTGGCTCCTCTTTATAGCTCCTTCAGCTCAGTTTGGAGTCTTACAAATTTTATGCACTGGCTAATGAGCTCTCTCTGCATGGAGGCAGGGTCTGGGGGTGTGGGCACGCTGGCTGATCCGCTTGGGATTCCTGGCTTTTACTCCTAATCTCCAGCTTCTCTCTGGCCGGCAGCAGATGGAATTCTCTGCAGGAGGCTCTGCCAAGTTGCTCCACTTTTGAGAATAAGGGAGGGTCCAAAATACATAAACAAAATCCTGGTAGAAAACCTATCTTTGCAAGGAGCAAAATGTTGGCATTTCTGGGGGAACACGCTTTTCCCAACGGTAAGAGCTATCTTTTTAAAGATAAATCTTTTCCTCATTTGATCATCCTTTAGCATTCAGGGAGAGATTAGTGGCTAACGGGGATGAGGAAAGGTAATCTGTGTTGAAGGTTCTCTGTCATTCGAGGTGCAAGTACAAAGCTATGGCTAGCAATTCATTTGTTCTCATGCTTAGGTTTGGGCTGCTTGATGACCTGCCTGAATTAAGCAAGTGACAAATCCCACTTCTGGCTCTGGTTTTTGTAAACTAATGTAATATATGAAGTGTGACTTGTTTCAAGCCTGTATTTGCAAGGAAATTTGAGATTATCCAAATCTTTTGGTGAAATTAGTGAGTATTCAGCTTTGCCGTCCAATAAGTATATTATTTCCTTATACTTACTATTCTTTTTTTTCTGATCAGAGAACTGGTACTTGCTATTGAATAAGATTTGGAAAATAATAAGACTTAGATACGGTAAAGCTCTTTATTTGTGCTTCTCGTCGGCTAGCCGCAAAGTTTGTTCTAATTTACCCTACCACGGGCAATGTATGAGGACCCCCCCATGCATCCTTGCTTGAAGTATTATCTTTAAGAGAAAAAATCAAACATTGTCAATTTGCTAATTGAGAAAATATCTTATTTTACTTTTCATTTATTTGATTGCTAATGTGATTCAGCACTTTTACTAACTGACTAATTGTATTTCCTCTTCTAAGCACTGTCTTTCCATGCCCTATGCCATTTCAGATTGAGTGTTGGTGTTTTCTGTACTTGTCAGTAAGAGCTCTGTGTATATTAAATCAGTGACAATTACTGTAAATGTTTTCCCAGTGTATTTACGTTTAACTTTGTATTTATGTCGTCCTCTTGCCATGTAGAAATCTAGTTTTATATGCTCATATAGCAGTATTATCAGTTAAGATCTCTTTCATTTTATGCTTAGGAAGTCCTTTTTTACCCTGAAATCAGGAAAGTATTCATCTGTAAATTTTAACTATTTTTATTATTTTGATTTTCTATGTGATGTAGTATCAATTGTTTGGACTTTATTATGACTTATGGTGTGAGGTAGGGATCTATCTTTATTTTAGTCCACTTACCCGTTGTTAATCAGTTCTTTCATACATACTTAGTGAATACTCCTCCTTTCCCCGGTGAATTGAAAAGCCACCTTATATTTTGTTCCATTTGATCTCTCTGCTCCTGGTGCCCAAACTAATGTAATTATTTTAGCTTTATGTTACGTTTTAATACCTAGCAGTACAAGTCCCTCTTCATTCTTTTAAAATGTTTCTTGGCTATTTTCACCCATTTATTCTTCCAGATGAATTGCTGAATCATGTTGCCAAGTTAAAAAATAATCCTGTTGGAATTTGGATAAAAATCCAATTTAATTTCATTACAAATTACATTTATATTTATGTAGTTACATTACAAACTAATTTGGTGGGAATTGGCGGTCCAGACATGGTAAGATTATTTACTCTATGTTTATTTTCAGTCTCCTTATAAAGCTTTTCATTTTAAAACCATGATAATAAAGTAGTAGAAACTAACCCTTTTGAGAATCTAATATGTGTGAGGTTTTGGGTTCTTTAAATTCAGTAACTCATTTAATCCTCCCAACTTACCCAAGATGATTCAGATGGCAAACAGTAGAGCCATGGCACCCGCTCAGAGCTTTCTGATCCTGAAACCTGAGCTGTTAACCTCTACAATAGAATCCTTTCCTTAAGATTTCTGCAAATTGAAGTGGCAGAGAACTAGTCTATGAACAAACTAATTTTTGTTTTGTCACCTTAGGCAAGTTTTCATCTAGTGCTATGGTTTTCAATCCTGACTGTACATCAGAATCAGCTGAGGAGTTTATTTAAAAAAAAAATCAATTTCGGGGCGCCTGGGTGGCTCAGTTGGTTAAGCGACTGCCTTCGGCTCAGGTCATGATCCTGGAGTCCCGGGATCGAGTCCTGCATCGGGCTGCCTGCTCGGCAGGGAGGCTGCTTCTCCCTCAGACCCTCCCCCCTCTCCTGCTCTCTCTCTCTCAAATAAATAAATAAATAAAATCTTTAGGAAAAAAAAAGCACACACACACACAAAAAAATCAATTTTCTGACTGTCCTAACTGTCCTGAGACAGTTAGGAAAGCCCAAAACTATAGGAATGGGGCTGGGAAATCAACTGTTTAAGTAAAGTGACCCCGATGTGCAGCCAAAGGTTGTTACCCCGTGATAAAGTACGTCTTCAATTATTGTTTTGGTTTCTACCATTTTTATTTTCCTGCTGGCGTCACCCATAATTATTGGTTAGAGTTTTGTTTCTTTGTCTTTCATGCCTATTATATTATCTCATAATTTGTACCTTTTTATATATATAGTTTTCCTTCTGAAGATAGACTCCATAGCCAGGCAAACCAAACAGGGCACTCCTTAGCTGGAAGGGAAGAGATAGGAGTTGGTGTAGAAATAGCAGCAAATGAGATCAGAACATCCACTCTCTTAAACCAGGTGGGTCCTCATCCTAATCAGGGCATTAGTTCCTCTTTGCCACTCCCTTGCCTTCCACACCCACCTCAAGAAAGTGTGTATTTTTATCAATAATATATTTTTAAAAAGATTTATTTATTTTAGAGAGAGAGAGAGAGAAAATGAGCAGGAGAAGAGGGGGAAGGAGAGAGAATCTCAAGCAAACTCCATGCTGAATGCAGAGCCTGATGTGGGGCTCCAACTCACCACCCTAAGATCATGACCCGAGCCGAAACCAAGAGTCAGACACTTAACTGACTTCACCACCCAGGTGCCCTAATATCAATAATATATATATATATTTTTTAATTTTTAATTTTAAAAAATTTTTTAATTCTTATGTTAATCCCCATACATTACATCATTAGTTTTAGATGAAGTGTTCCATGATTCATTGTTTGTGCATAACACCCAGTGCTCCATGCAGAATGTGCCCTCCTCAATACCCACCACCAGGCTAACCCATCCTCCCACCCCCCTCCCCTCTAGAACCCTCAGTTTGTTTTTCAGAGTCCATCGTCTCTCATGGTTCGTCTACCCCTCCGATTTCCCCTGCTTCATTCTTCCCCTCCTGCTACCTTCTTCTTCTTCTTTTTTTTCTTAACATATATTGCATTATTTGTTTCAGAGGTACAGATCTGAGATTCAACAGTCTTGCACAATTCACAGTGCTTACCAGAGCACATACCCTCCCCAGTGTCTATCACCCAGTCACCCCATCCCTCCCACCCCACCCCCCACTCCAGCAACCCTCAGTTTGTTTCCTGCAATTAAGAATTCCTCATATCAGTGAGATCATATGATACATGTCTTTCTCTGTTTGACTTATTTCACTCAACATAATACCCTCCAGTTCCATCCATGTCGTTGCAAATGGCAAGATCTCATTCCTTTTGATGGCTGCATAATATTCCATTGTATATATATACCACTTCTTCTTTATCCATTCATCTGTCGATGGACATCTTGGCTCTTTCCACAGTTTGGCTATTGTGGACATTGCTGCTATAAACATCGGGGTGCACGTACCCCTTCGGATCCCTACTTTTGTATCTTTGGGGTAAATACCCAGTAGTGCAATTGCTGGATCATATGGTAGTTCTATTTTCAACTTTTTGAGGAACCTCCATACAGTTTTCCAGAGTGGCTGCACCAGCTTGCATTCCCACCAACAGTGTAGGAGGGTTCCCCTTTCTCCGCATCCCCGCCAACATCTGTCATTTCCTGACTTGTTAATTTTAGCCATTCTGACTGGTGTGAGGTGGTATCTCATTGAGGTTTTGATTTGGATCTCCCTGATGCCGAGCGATATTGAGCACTTTTTCATGTGTCTGTTGGCCATTTGGATGTCTTCTTTGGAAAAATGTCTGTTCATGTCTTCTGCCCATTTCTTGATTGGATTCTTTGTTCTTTGGGTGTTGAGTTTGATGAGTTCTTTATAGATTTTGGATACTAGCCCTTTATCTGATATGTCATTTGCAACTATCTTCTCCCATTCTGTCAGTTGTCTTTTGGTTTTGTTGACTGTTTCCTTTACTTTGCAAAAGCTTTTTATCTTGATGAAGTCCCAATAGTTCATTTTTGCCCTTGCTTCCCTTGCCTTTGGCGATGTTTCTAGGAAGAAGTTGCTTCAGCTGAGGTCAAAGAGGTTGCTGCCTGTGTTCTCCTTTAGGATTTTGATGGACTCCTGTCTCACATTGAGGTCTTTCAACCATTCTGAGTCTATTTTTGTGTGTGGTGTAAGGAAATGGTCCAGTTTCATTCTTCTGAATGTGGCTATCCAATTTTCCCAACACCATTTGTTAAGAGACTGTCTTTGTTCCATTGAACATTCTTTCCTGCTTTGTCAAAGATGAGTTGACCATAGAGTTGAGGGTCCATTTCTGGGCTCTCTATTCTGTTCCATTGATCTATGTGTCTGTTTTTGTGCCAGTACCATGCTGTCTTGATGATGACAGCTTTGTAATAGAGCTGGAAGTCCGGAATTGTGATGCCGCCAGCTTTGCTTTTCTTTTTCAACATTCCTCTGGCTATGCGGGGTCTTTTCTGGTTCCATACAAATTTTAGGATTCTTTGTTCCATTTCTTTGAAAAAAGTGGATGGTATTTTGATGGGGATTGCATTGAATGTGTAGATTGCTCTAGGTAGCATTGACATCTTCACAATATTAGTTCTTCCAATCCATGAGCATGGAACGTTTTTCCATTTCTTTGTGTCTTCCTCAATTTCTTTCATGAGTATTTTATAGTTTTCTGAGGACAGATCCTTTGTCTCTTTGGTTAGATTTATTCCTAGGTATCTTATGGTTTTGGGTGCAATTGTAAATGGGATCGACTCCTTAATTTCTCTTTCTTCTGTCTTGTTGTTGGTGTATAGGAATGCCACTGACTTCTGTGCATTGATTTGATATCCTGCCACTTGACTGAATTCCTGTATGAGTTCTAGCAGTTTTGGGGTGGAGTCTTTGGGGTTTTCCACATAAAGTATCATATCATCTGCAAAGAGTGAGAGTTTGACTTCTTCTTTGCCAATTTGGATGCCTTTGATTTCTTTTTGTTGTCTGATTGCTGTGGCTAGGACTTCCAATACTATGTTGAATAGCAGTGGTGATAGTGGACATCCCTGCCGCGTTCCTGACCTTAGGGGGAAAGCTCTCAGTTTTTCCCCATTGAGAATGATATTTGCTGTAGGTTTTTCATAGATGGCTTTTATGATATTGAGGTATGTACCCTCTATGCCTATACTCTGAAGAGTTTTGATCAAGAAAGGATGCTCTACTTTGTCAAAAGCTTTTTCTGCATCTATTGAGAGGATCATATGATTCTTGTTCTTTCTTTTGTTAATGTATTGTATCACATTGATTGATTTGCGGATGTTGAACCAACCTTGCAGCCCAGGGATAAATCCCACTTGGTCATGGTGAATAATCCTTTTAATGTACTGTTGGATCCTATTGGCTAGTATTTTGGTGAGAATTTTTGCATCCATGTTCGTTCAGGGATATTGGTCTGTAATTCTCCTTTTTGATGGGGTCTTTGTCTGGTTTTGGGATCAAGGTAATGCCGGCCTCATAAAACGAGTTTGGAAGTTTTCCTTCCATTTCTATTTTTTGGAACAGTTTCAGAAGAATAGGTATTAATTCTTCTTGAAATATTTGGTAGAATTCCCCTGGGAAGCCATCTGGCCCTGGGCTTTTGTTTTTTGGGAGATTTTTGATGACTGCTTCAATTTCCTTCGTGGTTATAGGTCTATTCAGGTTTTCTATTTCATCCTGGTTCAGTTTTGGTAGTTGATACATCTCTAGGAATGCCTCGATTTCTTCCAGGTTATCTAATTTGCTGGCATAGAGTTGCTCATAATATGTTCTGAGAATTGTTTGTATTTCTTTGGTGTTGCTTGTGATCTCTCCTCTTTCATTCAAGATTTTGTTGAGTTGGGTCATTTCTCTTTTCTTTTTGATAAGTCTGGCCAGGGGTTTATCAATCTTGTTAATTCTTTCAAAGAACCAGCTCCTAGTTTCGTTGATCTGTTCTACTGTTCTTTTAGTTTCTATTTCATTGATTTCTGCTCTGATCTTTATTATTTCTCTTCTCTTGCTGGGTTTAGGCTTTATTTGCTGTTCTTTCTCCAGCTCCTTTAGGTGTAGGGTTAGGTTGTGTACTTGAGACTTTTCTTGTTTCTTGAGAAAGGCTTGTATTGCTATATACTTTCCTCTTAGGACTGCCTTTGCTGCATCCCAAAGATTTTGAATAGTTGTGTTTTCATTTTCATTGGTTTCCATGTATTTTTTTAATTCTTCTTTAATTTCCTGGTTGACCCATTCATTCTTCAGTAGGATGCTCTTTAGCCTCCATGTATTTGAGTTCTTTCCGACTTTCCTCTTGTGATTGAGTTCTAGTTTCAAAGCATTGTGGTCTGAAAATAGGCAGGGAATGATCCCAATCTTTTGGTACCTGTTGAGACCTGATTTATGACCTAGGATGTGATCTATTCTGGAGAATGTTCCAGGGGCACTAGAGAAGAATGTGTATTCCGTTGCTTTGGGGTGGAATGTTTTGAATATGTCTGTGAAGTCCATTTGGCCAGTGTGTCATTTAAAGTCTTTATTTCCTTGTTGATCTTTTGCTTAGACGATCTGTCCATTTCAGTGAGGGGGGTGTTAAAGTCCCCCACTATTATTGTATTGTTGTCGATGTGTTTCTTTGCTTTTGTTATTAATTGCCTTATATAATTGGCTGCTCCCATGTTAGGGGCATAGATATTTACAATGGTTAGATCTTCTTGTTGGATAGATCCTTTAAGTATGATATAGTGTCCTTCCTCATCTCTTATTACAGCCTTTGGTTTAAAATCTAATTTGCCTGATATAAGGATTGCCATCCCAGCTTTCTTTGGATGTCCCATGGTAAATAGTTTTCCACCCCCTCACTTTCAATCTGGGGCTGTCTTTGGTTCTAAAATGAGTTTCTTGCAGACAGCATATCGATGGGTCTTGTTTTTTAATCCAGTCTGATAGCCTGTGTCTTTTGATTGGGGCATTTAGCCCATTTACATTCAGGGTAACTATTGAAAGATAGGAATTTAGTGCCATTGTATTGCCTGTAAGGTGACTGTTACCGTATATTGTCTGTGTTCCTTTCTGGTCTATGTTGCTTTTAGGGTCTCTCTTAGCTTAGAGGACCCCTTTCAAGATTTCCTGTAGGGCTGGTTTTGTGTTTGCAATTTCCTTTAGTTTTTGTTTGTCCTGGAAGCTTTTGATCTCTCCTTCAATTTTCAATGACAGCCTAGCTGGATATAGTATTCTTGGCTGCATATTTTTCTCATTTAGTGCTCTGAATATATCCTGCCAGTCCTTTCTGGCCTGCCAGGTCTCTGTGGATAGGTCTGTTGCCAATCTAATGTTTCTACCCTTGTAGGTTACATATCTCTTCTCCCGAGCTGCTTTCAGGATTTTCTCTTTGTCTATGAGACTCGTAAGTTTTACTATTAGATGTCGGGGTGTTGACCTATTTTTATTGATTTTGAGAGAGGTTCTCTGTGCTTCCTGGATTTTCATGCCTGTTTCCTTCCCCAAATTAGGGAAGTTCTCTGCTATAATTTGCTCCATTATACCTTCTGCCCCTCTCTCTCTTTCTTCTTCTTCTGGGATCCCAATTATTCTAATGTTGTTTCGTCTTATGGTATCGCTTATCTCTCAAATTCTGCCCTCGTGATCCAGTAGCTATTTATCTCTCTTTTTCTCAGCTTCTTTATTTTCCATCACTTCATCTTCTATATTAATGATTCTCTCTTCTGCCTCATTTATTCTAGCAGTTAGTGCCCCCATTTTTGATTGCACCTCATTAATAGCCTTTTTGATTTCTACTTGTTTGGATTTTAGTTCTTTTACTTCTCCAGGAAGGGTTTCTCTAATAACTTCCATATTTTTTTCAGGCCCAGCTAGTATCTTTAAAGTGATGATTCTGAACTCTAGATCTGACATCGTACTAATGTCCGTATTGAGTAGGTCCCTGTCAGTCGGTACTACCTCTTGTTCTTTTTGTTGAGGTGATTTTTTCCGTCTTGTCATTTTGTGCAGACGAGAATAGATTAATGAGAGAACAAAATGCTAGCAGAGTAACAACGTCCCCAGAAAATATACTCTAAACAAATCAGAAAAGACCTGAAGCAGTGGGAAAAGAAAGGGAAAGAAAGAAAAAAGAAAAAGAAAAAGATAAAGATAAAAACAAGAACAAACAAAACAAAACAACAACAACAAAAAAAAACAGAATGTGATCAAATATGATCAGGCTGGTATATAGATCAGTGCCACACACTAGATTTGGGGTGTATTTTGGTCTTTTAGAAGAAAGTGCCTCCCAAAATTTTAAAGAAAGAAAAACTTATATATGTACAAAAATAAGGGTTGATATGATGAAGGGATGGAATATGACTGTAAAGATGGAAATTATAAAAAATTTTATAAAAGGAATTGATAAGAAGTTGTTTGAAAAAAGAAAGAAGAGGATTTAAAAAAAGAAAAAAGAAAAAAAAAGGGAGAGGATGTGATCAGGCAGGGGACTAGAAAACACCATATACTAGAGATTTAGGGTATATTTTGATCTGTTAGAAGAAATTATCTCAAAATTTTAAAGAGAGAACAACTTATATATATAAGCCAAAAATACGGATAACTACTATGAAGGGATAGAATATGACTCTAAAAATGAAAAATAAAAATGTTTTTTTTTAAAAAAGGGATTGATAAGATGTTGGTTGAAAAAGGGAAAAAGAAAAATTCAAAAAGAGAAAAAAAGAAAAAAGACAGTTAAAAAAAAAAAGTAACTTTGAAAGACTAAAGAATCATGGTAAAAAAGCCATGAATTCTATGTGCAGTATTACCGTCGCGCTGGAGTTCTGCCGTTCTCATTGATCGGTAAACTTGGTCTTGGCTGGCTGTTCTCGCTGATCTTCTGGGGAGGGGCCTGTTGCCGTGGTTTCCAAATGTCTCTGCCGGAGGCCGAAGTGCCCCGCCCTTGCCCCCTCCCGGCTAAGTAATCTGCTCGGGTTTGCTCTCTGGGCTTTTGTTCCCTGCGAGCTTTCCGTACAGCTTTGGAGGCGGAGAGTGAAAATGGTGGCCTCCTAATCTCCGCCCCGGAGGAGCCGAGAACTTGGGGCCCCACTCCTCAGTGAGCCCCCAGAGAAAAGCCGTCAGTCACTCCCATCTCCCCGGTCTCCGGCCACACTCTGTGCTCACCCGGCCTGTGACCGCGCGTTTCTATCTCTGGCACCGGACCCCGGGTGGAGTCTCCAAATCCAGCAGATCCCTGCGGTGCACTCCCGCGCGGCTCCTCCGGGGGGAGGAAGGTGAGTCTCCCCGGATCTGCCGCTTGTTGGGTCCCTGCTGGAGGAGCAGTGGCCCGACTGTGCCGCGGATCTCGGTTTATGGCAACCCCGAGCTGAGAGCCCGCGCCTGGGCTCCATCTCTGCAGCCGGCTTCCCTGCTCCGATACCTGGGAGCTCTGCCGCACTCAGGCACCCCCGGTCTTTCTGTGACCCCGAGGGTCCTGAGACCACACTGTCCCGGAGGGTTCCACCCCCCGCTTAGCCACCAGAGTGACGTCCCTCGGCGGAGCAGACTTTTAAAAGTTCCGATTTTGTGCTCCGTGGTTCTATCACTTGCCAGAAGCGGCCGCCGGAGGCCCCTCCCCCTCCGTCTATCCTCCCGAATATCGCCTTGGATTCACTTCTCCGCGCGTCCTACCTTCCAGAAAGTGGTCGCTTTTCTGATGAGAGAGTTGTTGCTCTTCTTTTCTTCGATCTCCTGTTGAGTTTGTGGGTGTTCAGAATGGTTTGATCCCTATCCAGCTGAATTCCTGAGAGGAGACGAAATCCAGGTCTCCTACTCCTCCGCCATCTTGCTCCGCCCCTCATCAATAATATTTTTAATACAATCTTGCCCATTGACTCCAGGAGTCTTACTACAAAGACTGTATTCCCAATATGTGCTAAACAGTCCCCGTTTGGTAAACTTCCACTACGTCAAGCCCTATGAACCTGTTATCTCATTGACATATGTCCCATTAGGCCAGGGATGCTGTGGATGCAGGTAAGATGTGCGTAGAGCCTGGTTCAGAGTGGGTGTTTATCATCGGTGCCCTCCCTCTCCTCTATCAAGACTTAGGTGGTGATGCTCACAAATGGGGTCCCCAGACATTCTTTCTGGGGACTCAGTCAGGAAAGCTGGCATGCCTGGGGCTGTTTTTTCTGTCTGAATCATCTTTAATCACTAAGCTTTCTCCTGCTGGGCTGACTCTGCCCCATCCTTATGCATCATGAGCCATTTGGACACCAGTCCCCTGCTTGTTCTCTGCCAGTATGCTTGCTGTAGAGCAGGCACTTCCCAGTTCTGGCTCCTTCTCCAGCCTTTCTGCTGCTTCTAGCTACTTGTTTCCTCTTTCCGTGATTTAGCAAAACTCGATGTCCCAGTTAAGATATTTTACATCTGGGGCTCGTCTTCCCCAACCTTTCATCTGTTTTCAGTCCTACACTTTCCAAAACATCTATTTAAATAAGAGCTCGAGGACGAGACAGTGTGGGTGGGCCATAAAACCATAGAGCCTGCATTTGCTTCTCGAGGAATCACCTCAAAAGTCAAGATCCATGCAGGGAACACTCATGGGCCCTTGTGTCTGCTGTGTTATTTATGGGACAGAAATGGTGGTGGAAGGGATTTGCATTTGTTGAATGCCAGCTATTTGCCTACTATTGTCTGAAGAGTAGACCTCATTTACTCTGTGCAACAGATTCCTGCAAGGTAGGAAGTCTTCTTTCCACTTTACAGGGAAGCTAAGTTACATACCCCACGTCCCATAGTTGGTGCATGATAGAGTTGTGATCCAGGCCTTTGGACTCCTTGTGCAGTGCTCTTTTCTCTCTACTGGGCCCGTCTTCATGAAGGTCTCCAGAGACGAGCAGGGAGAGGTGATTTGGGAACAGGCTGGATGTATAGATAAGCTATCAGCAGGGGGGACAAACCTGAGCTCTGAGCACACTTGGTCTGTGTCCCCTGCATGTCTATAAGTTCCCCCTTCCCCTTTACCTGGAAATCACCTGGGACTGCGCGGAGGACTGTGGCCACGAGACGTGCCCTGAAGAGTGCATAGGGAAAGAGGAGGTGCCTTGTGTTGCTCTGAATGTCTCTCTATATTGAGAGACATTTAGCTCTGGCAGTTTCAGAGAAGATGCATAATATCCTTTAGGAAACGATTCGTCCATGGAACCTTGTGCCCCTGCTTCTGGGCAGATCATCTTGGGGTAACGCCAAGGTGGGCAAACTGTTTTATTTCTCTGGCACTGGTTTGCTTTTCTTTTCTCACCACATTCATTAAATTATCAAAATGTTATTAAGATTTAAATGAAATCTCCCTGCCTCATCTCTCCATCTGTTCTCCCTATTTATTCCCTCAGGGATGTCACGAATCTGTCATGTGCGATTTTACAGCTTCTCGTACCCACAGTGCCTGTGGCATACCCTCTGCAGGCTACGAGGCATGACTCTCTAAGCAGGACTCTGGGGGGGCGGGGGGCTGGGAAGCTAACGGCACCTCCCTCCTCAGGGACTGAGAACCGTCTCGTGGGTGCCAAGCCCAGCAGCCGGGTGCGGGTGGGAACACATGTGCTCTTCTTGTACAAAACAGCTTTTCAGGCCCGCAGAGAGATCAGGGGCTTCTGTGAAGTCACCCCCCAACTTTCTGCTGTCCAGAGATGCGGAAGTATTGGTTCTCGAGAGGGGAGCGGTTCGGTGGGCTCGGGGCTGCCCTGACCAAGGACCACCGACTGGGCGGCTTGAGCAGCGGACATTCACTTTCTCACATGGCTCTGGAGGCTGGAGGCCTGACCCCAAGGTACCAGCAGGTTGGTGTCCTCTGAAACTTCTCTCCTTGGCTTGTAGATGATGCCCTGATGATGCCTCTTCACACGGGCGTCCCTCTGCGGGGGCACATGGCTGGGGGCTGTGTGTGTGTCCTCATCTCTTCTTATGAGAACACCAGTCAGACTGGGTCAGAGGCCACCCTCGGGGCCTCATGGTAACTCAACACCTCTTTAAAGGCCTTATCTTTTTTTTTATTTTAAGATTTTATTTATTTATTTGAGAGAGAGAGAGAGAGCATGAGCAGGGGGAGCTGCGGGAGCTGCAGAGGGAGAGGGAGAAGCAGGCTCCTGGCTGAGCAGGGAGCCCGATGCGGGGGCTCAGTCCCACGACCCTGAGATCATGACCTGAGCCAAAGGCAGATGCTTACCTGACTTTGAGCCACCCAGGCGTCCCTAAGGCCCTATCTTGACGCAGAGTCACATTCTGAGGTGCTGGGGGTTGGGACTTCAGCATATGCATTCGGAGGGGACAGTTGAGCCCCTCGCAGAGACTGAATGAGTATGGATGTAAACACCTGAGTTCCCTCTCTATGCCAGGCACTGGACTCACAGCTTCCCCTCCTTTTCCTCATGTATTGAAAAGGGTCCTGTAGCTCACCCGACAGTGATCCTGGCTGGCCTTGTATAATCACCACTGTGCCGTCGGTACGAAGGATGAGGCTCCCCTCGAGAACTTGGAAATTTAGCACCCGGGCATGAAGATCAGAGTGGGAAAATGAAGTCCCCTTGATAAAAGGGCCCCCAGTGCTGCTGTACTTGACACAGCTGGATTGAATATAGTAATAATGGTAATAACAGATACTTGTTGAGTGCTTCCGGTATTCTAAGTGCTTTAAATGTATTACCGATTTAATTGTCATAGTACTAAAGAAAACACACACTTCGAAGAGGTGTTGGTAAGCCAAGTATGTGGAGAAAGAGGAGCTTCTCAGAAGGTGGTGTTGACAGGTGCCTTCCAAATACTGCCCAAGATAGAGGGCACTGTAGCCGAGAGACTCCGGTGGGAGGGTTCCCAAGGCAAGGCTGCTTCTGTTGTGGGCACGAGTGCAATGGGCTCTGAGCTGGAGCTGGGAGCATGGTGACTCATCTGCCTTGCTCGCTCTGATTCTGTGTTCTTCAGTGTCCTTCCAGAGAGCCTTCCTGTGCTGGTCCGCCTAATGGGAGGGGGGATGCTAGTCATGCCAAGCGGAGGAGACTGGCTAACAGGTAGATCTCTCCTTACAGATAAATACTGTGGCATTCTGGTTGATATCTCAGTCTGGAATGCTTGGGTAATTCAAAGGGACTCATGTTGTAGGGTCGACGCAACCTGATTTAGAGCGGGAGCCAGATCTCAGGCTGGGATCATTTGTTTTCTGTGGCTGATGTAGCAAATGACCACACACTCAGTGACTTAAAAC
Source organism: Neomonachus schauinslandi (assembly GCF_002201575.2). NCBI lineage: Eukaryota > Metazoa > Chordata > Mammalia > Carnivora > Phocidae > Neomonachus > Neomonachus schauinslandi. Next base: position 133,770,322 of record NC_058411.1, on the reverse strand, counting down.
GACACACATTTATGGTCTTACAGTTCTGGAGATCGGAGGTTGAAATGGGTCTCACTGGGCTAACACGAAGGGCTCGGTGGGGCTGCATTCTTTCAGAGGCTCTAGGGGAGAGTCTGTCCCCTTGCCTTTTCCAGTTTCTTGGGGCCAAGCACATTCCTGGGCTTATGGCCCCTTCTTCCATGTTCAAAACCAGCAGCTCAGCATTTTCAGATTTCTCTCTGACTCTGACCCCCCTGCCTTCCTCTGTTAGTTATGAGGATCCTTGGGATCCCACAGTGGGTCCACTCAGATAACCCAGGATCCATCTCAAGATCCTTAACTGAATCTCATCTGCAAGTCCCTTTTGCCACATAGAATAACATCTGCCCGGGTTCCAGGGATTAGGCCATGGAGAGCTTTGGAGGGGCATTACTTGGCCTACCACCATTATCCTTACTGAGGTAATGCATACCCTTTGGGAAAACTCTTGGATGATGGTCAGCTGGTTACCCTAGTTCCCCTGCATGCTCTCATTGTTGAAGTTGTCATCCCTTCCTGGTGAGGCACAGAGGAGGGCGTTGGTACCCCACATGAACATCGAGGAAACTGAGATTCATGCAAGCTGCGTAGTTTTGTGGGACTGGAACCTATTCTGCTGAGCAGCACTATCCTTTTCATTACACCACGATCCCTTTCCAACCCAGATTTAACAGATAGGGATGCTGAGATTTATTTCTGTGGAGACAAATAGGTGGAGAACCACGAGAAGGAATACAGTTTCCCAGCCGGGTGGTGGGAATGTAGAAATAAGGCATACAGGTGTAGATCTTCCCGCGGTGTGCCAGAGATTGTTCTGTTGGCTTCAAAAGCCAACATTCTTTTATCATCCACCCCTAGTGTGTGATGCTGGGCCAGTTGCTCAACCTCTGTGAGTTTGCCTCATGTTTTCCTTCTGTGTGTTGGGATAATGACTGTGGCTACTTTGGGGGGCGGTCCTTTCGAGGACTGAATGAACGTCAAGTGTTCAGCTCTGAGCTGGGCTCGTGGCAGATGCTCGTGAGACGATCTCTACCCTTCCTTTCCCTCGGTGCTTAGCTTTACCTTCAGAGAAAAGAGCGAAGTGCGGATGAGCGTGGTGGGGAGTGTGAGAGGTGGATTTAAGCATTCTGGGATATAATTAATTAATGGGCAGAGGCCAGCCTGGAAACAGATCCTTTCTGTGGCCATTCTAGAACGAGCTCATTATGCCGTGCCCCCTGTTTGAGGCTCAGGAAGGCATTCTGTTCTCCAAACCCACACTCAAAGCAGTGTCCAGCCAGTTTTTCTTGCATCCTCTGGCAGAAAGGCTCAGTAGGGGCTTAGAAAGCGGATTGTCCACACCTGTCCTGATTTGGGGAAAGAAAAGCTCTTTCTATGGAACAAATAGCCTCTGGGATGAGAAAGAAAAATACTCCAGAGGCATAACAGACACGGAATGGGCCCAGGGACAGCCCAGAGGGGGTTGGGGTGCATAGGGAGCTGAGGTGCTGGTGAGGAGGTGGGGTGGGTGGAGGGGAAGGAGGAGCTGTATGTTCTGCTGGGCTCTGGCATGATGCCTTTATGGGTGGAGTTCAAGTTTTAACCGCTGCGTATTGGGGGTGTAGAAATAGTCCCAGGGGTTCACCAGGATTTCTGTGTTAGCTCTGCCAAGCTAAACAGATTCAGGAGTAGTTCTTTGAGCTTTTCTTTCCTTTTTCTCATTTTAAGCCTTACCGTGGCATGTGTTTTGTGGACTCTAAAGAGTCCCAAGAGACTTGGGAAGAGGTTGTGAATAATGACATTTGGGGCTCTGCACAGAAAAACATCCCCCAGGCATTTGTGTGGAGGATGGGAAGGGAGTACACCCGTGAGCACTCTTCTCTTTCTCAGGTTCATCCCAAGGGCTCAAACCAAACTTGAGATAGTGCGGGAACTGCAGCTCCACCCTCCGGGGACACATCCCGTGTCCCGCATGGTGTCTCACAGAAGTTGTCAGTCCCTCCCGGGAGCCGTGTTCACCCCGCCCACGGCCAGCCAGCCTCAGAGGCTGTTCTCTGAGGAAGTGGGATGGGAGAGCGGGAGGAGGTGTCAGAATGCAAAAGCTGTTCTACTCTTTCCTTGAAAATGAACTTTGCAGCTCGTAAGCAATGATTTTTCTGCATGTATCAGAACAAGTGAGTGGACCAGATAGCGACTCAGGGTCCGGAAGCCCCCAACCCCCCACCACCTGGTTGAATATGAGATCCCTGTGTCGTCATGTGCAAGTCTGTAGGCAGGGGTAAAATCATCACAGTGGCAGTGGGCCACGTCACAAATATCAAACACGTCCTGGGTTAGATACAGAACACGTACAGAAACGAGTCTGTTGCGGGGAGCTGCCCTCAAAGTAATTAGAGTCTCATTGGCAAAATGAATATGCAACTGACCATCACATCAAGTAGAATAAAATGAAGGCTGCGGCAAAGGGATAAGCAAAGTGCTGGGTGTGCTAAAGAAGGAGAAGTCAGTGGCCCGGGGTTGATTCTGGGGAGGCACTAGGGCATCGTGGCTGAGCCAAGCGAGAAGGCAAAGCCAGCAAAGGTGTCATATGTTTGGGAAAAGCCCAGAGCTGGAACGAGGTCTGGGTGCACAGATGTGTCTGCAGAGGTGGCTGGAACCCAAGTGGAAAGTAACATGGGTGCGTCTAGCACGATGAGCCTTGTGCAGGTGACAGCTGCCCAGGAGGGCCTTAAGGACTGTGCCAGGAGTTTGCTAGGCAGTAGGGAGCCCTGCCTTCTTTGGAGGGCATTTTTTTTTTCCCTAGTCCAATCTGGTCTGTGGTTGGAGGCAGTATGACTGTGGGTTCTGGTCTCTTCCCTGGTTAGACTCTGAGCCCTGCTGCTTACCAACTGTGTGCCCACCAATATGATTTTCCTCAGTCTCTGCTACATCTTCTGCCAAATGGAGGCAGGAATAGTACCCACGGAGGGGGCTTGAGAGAGTTCAGTGTGCCAGACTGTTAGAGCACGTTGCTCAGTGACCGGTACTTGGCAAGGCTCAGCAGGGGAGGAGTGCATGTTAATAGGAGATGACTCTCCATAGTGGGGAGTCGATGGCTCAGGGAAGATGGGGGCTGCCATCCTGGGGCCACGTGGGCAATTGTCTTGCGTGCAGGTTGGGGATGCCCCTGCCTACACCGGGACAGTGGTAGGGAAGGGAAAGGAGATGCTGAAGATGACTCACGACGTTGAGATTGGATGGCTGGGACTTGGCGGGTGTGGGAAGTGGGGCTGAGGTTCCCAGGTCTGGGCAGCTCGGAGGGAGGGTGGAAGAGTGTCGGATTGCCACTTCAGGTGCTGGGGGACATCTGCGTGGGCAGGTGCATGAGCTAATTGCAAATTCAGGGGTGAGGCCAAGATCGCGTTATGTGGTGACAGGGTAGAAGTGGCAGCAATCTTCCAGGGAGACAGGTAGAGGCAGAAGAGAGATGTGTGGTGCATAGAACCATAGGAAACATTTCCATTTAAGCTGGAGGTGGAGGTTGAGGAACAGAGAGTGGGAGAGAGAAGCATTCAGAGAGGAAGGAGAGCCAGGAGAGCAGGGTGCATGGATCCCAACGCAAGAGAGGGCTGACCAGGAAGGGGGCACAGGAGGAGGGGGCCCTGGAGGAGGTGCCTGCATGGTCATCAGGGCATCCAGGTGAGCCCGGAGGACGTGCTTCCGGAGCATGGGTGAGAACAAGACCAGGAATGAAGACAGGAGGGTGGGGGGCAGGACACAGGCCAGTGAATCAGGATAGAAATCAAACGTGAGCTGGAGAAAGTGCAAATGGAATTTATTGAATAGTGTGAGTGACAGAGAATAGCAAAGTGTCTGGGAGACTTGGAAAGGAGAAAGAATGACTCATTGTTGCTTGGGGTAGGGGCTTATGTTAGCAAAGGGTCTACGGTACGCTTTGCTCCAGGAATCCAGGGTAGGGTCTAATCAAGCGCAAGTGTCAGGTGAACAAGAGGTGTTATTCCGTAAGTTACTAAAAGTTCTGGTGTAGATGCCCATGTCAGCTGAGGGTTATTCGAAGTTAATGTCCTAGAACATGTTTGGGATCTGGCTCTTCTTGGGTATTATCGGGGTTTGGGGCCTCAGACAAAACTCTGCGAATGATTAATTTTCTGGTTTCTCCCTGGAGATGGGAACTTCAAGCTTCTTTGGCTTATTCAGAAATGGAGCCTGGCAGAAACACAGCAGACACGGAGCCTTCCTAAAATGGAGCCCCTTCAGCTTCCCTGTCTCCAAAGGAAGGACAGGATGCAGATTGGGATGGTGGGAAAGGGAGCTGAGAGAAATGTTTTCAGATGGTGTGATACTTGAGCATTTTTACAGGGTGAAAAAGGGAGAGTGTGAGGAGATGGAGCTTAGAGATGCAGAGGGAGAGGTGGGGGATGGAGCCAAGTCCAGGAACAAATGGGGGGAAGCTGAGCTGAGCCCAGGGTGGAGGTGAGCTTTATAAGTGGGCAGTGGTGCTGAGGAGGAGGCATGGTGAGGGGGAGAATGGGATGGATGGAGGCAGGAGGCACTGTGAGTGAAGGCGACAGTGTTCACTGACCTGGGGGTGTGTTCAAGAAGTAAGAATGGTGGTTTAGGTTTAGGGAGTGGGGTGGAATTCTTGAGGAAGGTTTGGAACAGCCCCCAGGGGAATAAGACAAGGCACTTACTAGGGGCTCTCCACCACTGACAAGCAGGACAGGAACTCAGGTGATTTGAGCATCTGCCTTAGAGGTTGAGCAGATGAGTACATGCATGTGTGTGTGGATATATATACGTGTATTTTGTTTGTTTTTTGTTTTGCTGTTGTTGGTTTTCTTTTACACCGTTTGGCAGCATAAACAATGGGAAAAAGAGAATGGGTTTCTGCTGGAAACTCTGCCTGTCTGTGGTGCCTCCTGGAACTAGCAGCATTTCACATACGGTCAGTGCATAATGAGGACCGGGACACTAAAGACCACTGGGATCTGTTACGTGCCACAGCCTGGGAGACCTCTCCCATAACCCCTATTGGCTCAGTTAACACTATAAAACCCCCGTGAGGGGGGTGCCTGGGTGGCTAGGTTGGTTGAGCGTTGACTCTTGGTTTTGGCTCAGGTCATGATCTCAGGGTTGTGGGATCGAGCCCCGCATCAGCCTCCACACTCAGCATGGAGTCTGCTTGAGAGTTTCTCTCTCTCTGCCCCTTCTCCTGCACACACACACACACACACATACACACTCTCTCTCAAGTAAATAAATCTTAAAAAAAAAAAAACCAAACTCTGTGAGGAAGGCTATGCTTTTATTCACATTTTGCAGTTGGAGAAACTGAGGGCCGGAAAAATTCAGGGACTTGAGTACGGTCATATACAGAGTACGTGGTGAAGGTGGAAACGGACATCTGAGACCACATAAGAAGCCGGCATTTTCTCTGACGTCCTGTGCCCGCGGTGCAGACTTGGTTTTAGAGCTACCTAGACGTGAAGGAACAGCATTTGTTGTTGGGCCAGATGCACCTGTGAACACAGGGCTCTGACTGTAGAGGAGAAACCAACCCTACCGACCCATTGAGAACCACCGCCCTCCCATTGCACGGCTCTCAGGCAATGTGTGTGGGAACTTTTCCTTCCCTTTCTCTCTATCTCTCTCTTTCTTTTTCTTTTTTGGAGACTGCTCAAATGCACAGGAATTGACAAATTCTAATGGTAGTCTATTTTGGGGTGTGTGTTAAATTATTCAGATGCAGGCACAAATAGAATGTCTCTAGCAGCCTCGACTTCCCGCTTGAACCTGCAGATGTCAGTTAGGGGAGCCGGGCGAGGGTCTGCAGATGACGCCCCAGGTGGGTAGGCAGGAGGTAGGGCTTGTGTCCACTGTCCAGGAGCCTACAACTCCAAACCCTCCCTGTTTCCAGTCCCAGACTGTGGTGTCCCTGGGCAGGACTGGTGCTGCGGTGACCAGACCCTGGCTCGAGCTTCTTTGGGTGCACGTAGGTGGTGTGACTCCCAGGTATGCCATCCACCAGATGTTGGCACAGCTGCAGCCTGCTTTTGTGGTGGCCACAAAATGTGGTTTTGCTTTCCTCTGAGCTCCCAAAGGTCCACATCCATGCATCAGGGCTTTGTGCAGGATCTCTCCAAAAGGGAGGCGGGATGTGATTTCGGAATATGGGAGTCCTCTCATAACTCTCCACTTTTCTTGCTACCGCTCAGCCTCCTCTCCTCCAGGAACTTCTTTGCGTCCTCTGAGGAGGGTGTTGCTGCACGAGGCTATTCAGGGTTCTGATCCCAGCCCTCCTTATGGAAATACCTGGAGGGATGGACAGTCCAACAGTGTAGCTGTGATGTAGGCTGATTACTTATTATCCAAACCAGGACACTTACCAGAGTGAAATGGGGATGCTCTTTCATATGGCTCCAGAACACCAGGCACCATCAGGCAACTGTCTGGAGCCATTTGGCAAGATGGCCACTCTGGAAGGAACACAGGCTTGGAATGAACCGTATGCTTAACTTCAAGGAACCTCAGTTTTCTCATCTGTTAAACTGAAGCCTACTTCTCATGATCACATGGGAGTAATACAGTTCATACACCAGGCACAATTCCTAGCATATAAGTGTTCAATATATACTGGCATTTTCTTCTTTGTAATTTAAAAAACACAGAGACTCAGGGCACCTGGGTGGCTCAGTTGATTAATCATCTGATTTTTGGTTTTGGTTCAGGTCATGATCTCAGGGTCGTGAGATTGAGCCCGGGGTAGGGCTCTGTGCTCAGCATGGAGTATGTTTCAGATTCTTTCTTTCTCCCTCTCCCTTTGCCCCTCTCCTTGCTTGCCTGCAAGTGCTCTCTTTCTCTCTTAAATCAATCAATCAATCAACCAATCATTCAATATTTAAAAAGAACACAGACCCAATAAAAAAAAAAAGCGGTGGCAACAAAAACCATCCACACTAAGATCATGTGTAGGTTTCTGGCAGGTGGGATTGAACTCCACCTGCTTTCAGCCCCTCTCCCACACCCGACACTCTTGCTGAGCCAGATGGGGTGTTGCTCTTTCTGTCCGCCCTTTCTTCTTCTTCCCGGTTGTCTCTGGTCTCCTTATAGTGGTATTTCTCAACTTTTTTTTTTTTCATTATTAGCCCCCAGGAAGCTTTTTAGACATCCCTCCCAATTGCCAACCCTTCCCTCCCCACCATGAAATTTTAATAACACAGATCCACCATGTATCTGTTTATGTATTGTGGCCCTTTGAGGAGCCACCAACAATTGTGATACCTAAGGCCCCCCTCCCCTCGCAGAACAAAGTTTTGCTCCCTCCAAGAAGTGATTTTCACACCCTTGGGACTGAGGTCACCCCCTTTGAGAATTCCTGGCATAGAGCATGATCAACATCTATCTTCTCACTCCACGTTAGATCCTCCGGTGCTGGGGTGTGGTGCTCCTGGGTCAGAGCCCACATGGTAGGGATGCGGAAGAGCCATGAAAACCAGGAAGAGCTAGCTTCTGTTGAGCAAATGCCTCAAGGCACTTTATCACTAACTCTCACAGCAACCCTGAAAGGCAGTTTTTTTTTTTTTTCATGGATGAGAAAGCTCAAGCTCAGAGAGGGAAAGTCACCCATAGCTGAAGTGACAAGTGACAGAGAGTTTAAGACTGTGTCTGTCAGATAGGAAAATTGAAACCACTAGGCCACACTGCCTCTTCCTGAAGGCCAAGGAGAAGGTGATGGTAGAAGAAACCAGCCTTAGCTGAGCTCCTACTATATGTCTGGAGCTCTCGTAGCTGCTTATCTCTGTGAAGTGGGTGTCCCAGTTTTAGAGATGAAAAATGGGTTCACAGGGATTAGTTTGTTAAAGCTCACATGGCCAGCATTCATGAAGGCTGGGTTATAACCTAGGTCTGCTTGCTCCTAGAACCCCTTTCTCTGACCATTATGAGAGAGGAAGTGCTCTGAGCCTCTACCTTGCAGGAGGGTGAGAGAACCCCCATAATTGTAGCTTCCTCCCACGGCCAGTATTTTATGTGTTTCAACTCCCCTTTCCCAACACGCACACTCAATTTTTGGGGGGCACAGACAGGAAGAGAAATATACACTATCCTGTTTTGAAAACTTTGTAAATATCACTACAATCCACAAACTCTGAGGCTCTGAGAATCCCAGATTAAATCACTGGTCTCTGATATGGCAAAGAGTGACCTGTGCTCTTGGGGAATAATATAGCAGGATGGCATTCGGGCAGTCATAGGCGGATGGTGTGGCTTGGGTACAAACGTCAGATCTGGAGGAAGAGAATGGCCCTACCTGAGCAGGGTGCTGGGAGGTTCAATGCAGGGTGAATGCAGCTGACAACTCCAGAACATAAGGAATCAGTTTCTGGGTCGGGGGCGGGGGGTTCCTCTCTAGGGCCCTTTGGGATGTCTTTGGGGGAGAGAACCTTAATCTATATGTGCTGTTTCCAGCCAGTGGAACAGCTGTGAGAGGGCCCAGTCCCCTTGGGTGTTTTGTCCCAGGCAGAGAACCATGCAGTAGAATAAGAGATCGTGGAGGCAGCATCCCCAAGCCCCTTACGTCTTTCATTTCATCATTGGCCTGATTTGCTGAGCCCCAACCTGACAGCCAGGCAGGACCCACCCAGGCTTCCATACCCTGGAGCAAGAGCTCAGCCTCCTTTAGGCAGGCTGATTTTCTAGTCATCATGTCTGTCTCTCCAGGAGCAGCAATGGCTGCCTCCTTCCCCAGGGAAGGAGGGGGCGGTGATAGCCAGGGTTGGCTGGCTCTCCTGCTGTGCTGACAGGCATCTGGAGGCTGGCTCCCGGGGATCCAGAGCTGACGGTGATGAAACACAGGGTGGCAGCTTTGGCTGGAGAAGCAAGATGGATCTGAGGGGGCTGCTCGTTCCTGCCTTCCTGGACACAGGCTACTTCACCTGACTAGTGTTATGGCAGATTAAGAAAGAAATATCTGGTCCTAAATGAAAAATTAGTTTCTGTGCAGAAGACAGTCTGCAGGCAAATCAAAAGTGCCTGTGTCTGATCTGCGGGGATGGAAGTCCCAACTCATAAACCAGCTGTTGGGATGACTTGGGTAAAATCAGGCCACTGGCAAGCCTCTGTTCTCCAGCTATAAGATGAGAGGGGTGGGTCGGATAACCTCCACACACCATTTATTTTTTTTTCCTGGTTCTATACATTTTTTTTTAAAGATTTTATTTATTTATTTATTTGACACAGAGAGAGAGAGAGAAAGAGAGAGAGCACAAGCAGGGGGAGGGGCAGAGGGAGAAGCAGCCTCCCTGCTGAGCAAGGAGCCTGATGTGGAACTTGATCCCAGGACTCTGGGATCATGACCTGAGTGGAAGGCAGGTGCTTAACTGACTGAGCCACTGATGTGTCCTGGTTCTATACATTTTAAAAATGGTTTTATTAAAAACTTGAATATGCTATTGGGACACCCCTCTAGACTCTAATTATTAGGCATCCCAACTAATGAGTGGTTAAGCCATGCTCATATCAGAATCCAGCAACTGAAGACGAGAGTGGCATCACAGCATTTACTTAAAGCTATTAGTTGTTTTCTAACTTATTATTAGGTTTACTATGGATAAAGAGGCAACAAATAACTAGTGAGTAGCTATATGCCAGGCATGAGATGGTGAACACATTACATGTGCATTTACCTTGAGATTCAGAAATCTTACTTCTAAGATTTAATTACAAAAGTACAGCAATGGAAATACGAAAAATATGTACCCAATGTTATTAATTGTAGTTAAGAACATCAGTTGACCTAAACACATCAAATAAGCTTTATTCTGAGTACCATAGTTTCATAATGGTGCTCAGAATAAAACATCTCATTGGTCACTTTGGAGGATGCTAGGGTACCAGCTTATTATTTTGAAAACTGGTAGATAAGGGGAAAGAATCAGATGTCTACTTTGCTTTTCCTTTACAAACTGTATCTCAGGACAAGCAAAGAGTAGATATGGGGGAAGTTTCTCTTTATATAAGCATTCCAGCTAATAATTGAAGAAATAACTTTATAACTAGGATTTTGGAATCCTAAGTTGTAGGGTCTAGGCAATGATCACTGGTGTCTATGAGCATCATGGGAAGAAAGACAGCAAGATTTTATGTGCCCTTGATAGAAGTACTGCAACACTGCCCTTGAAGTACCCTTGACACACTCCCACTCCCCTCAAAGCTAACCTGAATATAAATAAGAATAGCTGTCCAATAGAAGTTTCTGTGATGATAGAAAAATTCTGTCTGCACAGTCCAACATAGTAGCTACTAGCCATATGTGGGTATTGAGAACTTGGAATAAGACTAGTGTGATTGAGGTACTGAATTATTAAAATTTATTGAATTTTAATTATTTTAAATTTAAATAGCTATGTGTGGCTAAACACTGCTACATTGGGCAGCCTGGCTCTAGACTTACCTATGAACTATGGGAGACACAGGGGACAGAAGAACATGTCAGATGACACCACAGGAATGCAAACAGCCGAACACACTCTATAGGACAAACTATCTGGTCTCATCAACAGATAAGAGATAGTGAGGGGGAATGTATAAGTTACTAAAGACAAGTGATATCAACCAATTATAAAGGTATGGGGCTTATCTGAATCATTATTTGAACAAATGCTCCAGAAATATTATGAGATGATATCACAAAGGTATTATTGTTTTAGGTGTTATAATGCTATACTGATTATTTTTAAAAGGAGTCCTATTTTTTTAAAGGAGTCCTATTTTTAAAGAGATACTACTGATATATTTATGGATGAAATCATGTGATAGTTGGGGCTTAATTTAAAATAATCTGGTGTGTGTAAAAGGCAAAACTGTGTGGGGTGTAGATGAAACAAGATTGGAATGAGTTGGTAATTGTTGAAGTTGGTTGGTGGGTATATAGGAGTTCATCATATCACTCTCTTTAGGTTGGAAGGTATTTTAAAATTTTCACAATAAAATGTAAAAAACAAAAAGAAGTAAAGGAAACTTCCCAGGATACTCTCTCCAATGTCAAATAACACCAGCCATAATAGCAACAAGAGCCTCACCCTTGAGCTGAAATCAGAGCTGGAAGCCAGGGGCAGAGGATGTATGAAGGGTGGTACCCCAAGGGGAAGGCAGGGTCCCCTGAGGGAAAACACCACTATCAACACTGCAGTAAGGAGAGTAAGTCTAGGGCCAGGGCCAGCGTTGTGGGACAGGAACTAAGACTTCTCCAGCCAGCTGCAACCCCAGCTAAAGGGATCCCAGATCTATAGCATCCTTGGCTCTCAGAGAAAGCAAAAGCAAATTCTCTTTGTAGGACGGCATCCTCCATTTTGGCATGTGGGATTCCCATAGATTAAGATCAAGCAAATATGAACAAAGATTAGGGTGTATATAGCACCTGTCATCTAAACCGGGGCACTTTTGAAGATGAGGGGGTGTGACAAAATAGCTAGCACGTATAAATTACTGCAAAAGGCATAAACCCAGATTGTTCTGGAGAAACGGAGGCTTATGGCCCCCTGGCAAACAGGAGGGAGGAGGACAAAGTCTCTTCTGTTCCTGGAGTTTGGTGGCAGTGAGAACTTGCGTCTCACCCCAGATCATTTGGAAGTTGAGCTCATGCTCTGGATCAGTGGTTCTCACTCAGTGTGTGGTCCCGGGACCAGTAGCGTTAGAATCACCTGGGAACTTGTTAGAAATGCAAATTCTTGGGCCCTACCCTAGACCTAATAAATCAGGTGGTGGGGCCCAACCAGCTGTTTTGGAACAACTCCTCCATGTGATTCTGATGCACCAAGTTTGAAAACCACTGGTCTAGGTGAACATCTTAAAACTGATGTCCATCAGCTATTATTATGTCAGCTAGACATTCCATGAATGTCACCATGCCAAAGATATTTTTCTTAAAAGTAATAGCATATAGGAAAAAAGTTAACATTTTCCCAACAATATACATTTTAATGGCACTAGGTAATTCTATAAATAATGTGTAATAAAAGTCACTTGGCAATTATCCATTAAGAAGGATTTAAAAATAATAAAACTGCCTTTTAGCATTTTATGCAAATATTTTCTATCCCGAAGGCATGGTGATTATCCCAGAGAAGGACAAAATATCACCTTCTCTAAGGAAGTTTAATTAGATATATGCCTCTCCTGTGTGCCATTTCGTGGATCCTTCCTGCAAGGACTTCCAGCTTTTGGCTGGAACTATCTTTAATGAGCATTAGCTCATTTAGGTCTGGTTTCACTTAACCTGGGATCTGGGCAGCAACTATTTCTGTCTCTACTCTTTGATCTACTCCAACAAAAATTGGAGAATATGGCTGATGTTTAGTTTCTCTTTCCCCACTGGGCTTCCGGAACTAACCAGACTGGGTTTGGGGCATGTACCAGATATTTTTGCGGCTTAAACCACCCTCTTCTGCTAAGGGCATGCTTGTGCTTGTCCTGAACAAGGTTTTGGCATGCCTCAGTGGCTGTTTATCACCTCTGTATTAAGCATAATAGGATGGGCCCCTCATTAATTACAGTCTTGCTAGGAGTTAATAAACAGATGGAGAGATAGAAATCTCCCTGCTTTCTTATGGCCACAGGCACCAAACAGAAACCCTTAAGAGCCTCAGATGAACATATGTTAATGCTACAATTCCCCATACTTCCCCCAACTTCTCTTAAAAATAGAGCAGTTATTGTGATGGAAGCTAGAAGCACTACCAGCACCAGAGGGGTAAGGACTGTACCCAAAGACTGGCCTAGAATCACAGCGTTTCTTAAACCCCACTTCTGGAACTGGCCACATTATTTGGGGACCTTTCAAAATATACAGTCTCTTTTGCACCCCATGTCAAAAGAATTTCCATTAGCAGGTCTGCTAATTTGAGACCTGAGAAACTCCACTTTTGGACGGTCAGGGGATTCCGACGTACAGCTTGAGTTTGGAACTGCTGATGTGGAGTCAGAGCTGGTCTGGCGAGGGCTGGAAGTTTTCCCAGGTCCTTTGCTGGTGTCATCTATGGTCTTTCACAGAGTAGGGACACGCTCTTCTCCGGGAAGGCTTGACGTTTTCAGGAGCATCTCTGCAGTTTGCTACTCCAACCTAGTCCCAATCCAGTGAAGGGTGAGTCCATCAGCGTGGCCTGGTCAGGAGCACAGAGAGGTCCCAGCACAGACAAGCGAACCCTGGCTCTGCTACTCACCATTTGGGGCAAATTAGCACGTTTCTGTGAGCCTCGCTTTGCTTATCTGAACAATGGTAAGAATAATATTTACTTGGAAGGCTCTTGTGGGGATTAAATGAGAGAATATAAGTAAAATACTTAGCAAACAGCCTGGCATATCGTGGATACTCAATAAATGGTTGGTTGTTTGTTTTGTCCCCCTTGAAGGTTCTAGCCTGTAGAGCTTCCACAGAGTGTTTTGTTTGTTTGTTTTTCTGGACGGAGCTCACATTTTGGTAACACTTTTCTGCTAAGGGAGATGATAGAAAGTTTCATTCTGAGAGTGAATGCTGTACCTGGAAGATCATGGGTTTAAAAGACTGACACTTTTCTGATGGAAATTGGCAGTAAAGAACATAGGGTCCCCCCAGTGTCGGTGTCAGGCTCCCGAGCAGCTGGTGGAGTAGCACCGAAGGAGTAGAGATATAAGAGAGCAGGTGGCTTTTGCAGGAATCTTAACTCAGCCCAGGTTTTAGCACGAAACACCCTGACTCTTCAGAGCTGGGTATGGTTGGCTTGCACTGTGGAAAAGCCCCAAACTTCTTGCAGGTCTTGGGAGCTCTTATGCCGAGGTCAACTTTGACTTCTTTCCTCTGCTGACTTCTGTCCTTTCCTCTGGCTCATGCATCAACTTTCCTTGGTTGCCACAAAAACTCTTTGCACGTGTAGCACGTTTTCCTTAAATTTGGAAAAATGGGCGTGAGTTTATATCATAGCAGGGCAACAACTTAAATAGTAAGCCTCCCTGTTATAAGACCCCTCTTCCTTGTTCCCCAATCTCACTGTTCTGCCAAATGCCTCCTTCTCTTCTCTTTTGTATTCAGCTCATCCAGTTCATTTCAAAAGCAGAATAATTTCACTACCTCTTTTGCTACGTTTTCTCTTGCGAACTCATGCTCCCAGGGTTTCTGCTGCCCCAACAGGCACTGCAAGATATTTTCCTGAGCAAAGAGAATAATTCCCTGGAAGGAATTGTGAAGCTGGCTCTGAAAATGATAATTTCTTTCTTATCCCCCATCCAAACCTAAATATTTAAGCAAGAAGATGCTGAACAAATATAGGCATGATCGTGTGGGTGGTGGAGGTGGTATTAGTAATGGAAAGAGAGACTGGATCCAAGAGATACTTGGAAATAAGATCCCACAACAAATTGAGCATAAGAAGAAAAACAAAAGGAAGGGGAAGGAAGGAACCAATATTTACCGAACGTCAGTATCTATCTCATGTCATCCCCAAACACCCCTAATTTGACTGATTACACACCTAGGTTTGGGGGACTGTTGGAACAGGTTGCCACGAAAGTCTCCTGTATCTTCAGATTCTAAGACTCCTGTCCTTTGTTAAGAGAGGGAGAGTCACTGTCTTCCCTCTCTTGGATTCTTTAAAGCACAATCTTCTGTTCATGTGGGCAGTGACAACTGGTCAAACATTATTTCTGTTTCTTTTGTGAGGAAGATATGATACTGAGCTGCCTTTTAAATATCTGGGCTGCACATTCTCTTTGTAGTGGAAAATGTTGTTTTCTCTGGTGGTACTTGCCAGTGATGCCAGCAGACCACACACACTTTACTTTGAAGACGCTGGATCCTGTTTATACACCTGCAGGAATTAGCTAGAGAGATCAAAATGAGGTTCTTAGTTGGTATCACATTTATTTTAAAAAACAGAAGGGTAAACACAGGACTGAGGTAGTTTGAGCAATGTAGCATGCTTACATACACTTTTCCTTGGCATGCTTGGAGCAGAAAAAGAAAAGGTCTCAGGAGAGTCAGTGGTAAATGTATACTTTCTGAGTCTTGGAGAAGACACTGCTCTATATCTCTCCATTTCTTGAGTTGAAGCTTTCATGGATTTTTAAAAAGCATTGGCTCATTCTTCCCCAAATAGACGGATGTTAGTAATAAATAATGAAAAATTATTGAATGCTAGGAAAATGACATGCAATTTTCCCTTCTTCTTTGATATAAGCCCTTCTGAATAATTGATGCACACATCTTTTCTGGTGGCAAAGGGCCTTTCCTTAAAGGGAGGTATTACGTGGATGAAGCTGAGAAAGACTTTCTGAGTCTGTAGCCAGCTCCAAGGGCTTGGAGGCATTGGCCACGAAACCTTTCCCTTCTCAACAGAGCATTATCTCTCAGGTGAAGACAGTGTAGAGAGGTGATGCCTTCCTCCACTTTCCTCACTTTATTCTGTGATACTGAGTCTTCTTTGGCAGCCGGCCTGTTCCTCATTTTTTTTTTTTTTTTTTAACCTAGGAAGGCTCTATAATTAACTGGAGCCTATTTCTGCTGTGTTAATTAATGTGTGCATACAGGAGGTGCTGTTTTCCCTTAAGGTGTGATGAATATAACTGGTTTTCACGGAAGTCACCTCGAGCTTTAGCAGATGTAGCACTTGCCTTTGGGAAACATTCACATTGGACAGCAAGACACAACCAGTTCTGCTTGATAAAGTCTACTAGGGTCTAGGGTATAAGGGGTGGTCCTCAGACTCCTCTAGCCTCTCTGTAGGCATTTGAGGATGATGCACGGGGTGGAAGAAACCTGTCCACTGAAATCAGACAGACCTGAATCCGAGTCTTAACGCAATGCCACAGTGACTGTGTGGTCTTTGGTACATCACTTAACCAACTGGAGTCCTGTTTGATCATTCTATGGGTGGGGCACCGAACATCACCTTTTTCAGGCAATTAATTCAGGCAGTATTTGGAAAGCTTCTAAGACATGTAACTCAACTCATGAGTCAAAAGCCGGTCATGACTGTTTGTCCTATCACACTGCTGGCTCTTTGGGACACACTCTGTGTCCCATTGGATTTTTGTTTCCACTGCTTACTAAGGGTAGGAACTCATTTTCGAAAGCATGAAAGATGAATTGGCCTCACTTGGTTAGTAACGTTCACAACAGTGCAGTGGCTAGTGCTGGTGTGGACAAACTTTTGAGCCATAAACTCTTTTTTTTTTTTTTAAAGATTTTATTTATTTATTCATGAGAGAGAGAGAGAGAGGCAGAGGGAGAAGCAGACTTCCCGCAGAGCAGGGAATCCGATGCAGGACTTGATCTCAGGACTCCGGGATCATGACCTGAGCCGAAGGCAGACGCTTAACCATCTGAGCCACCCAGGCGCCCGAGCCATAAACTCTTAACATGTCTCTGTCAAAAGGAATTTGGACCCATCACTCAACCTCAGAGTATTGGGCTTGCTAGTCCACAGAGGCTGCGCTGAGGATTGACCTGCTCTTCCTGCATGGTCCTTCTGGTCTAGGAGTCTTCTGTAGCTCCCTAAAACTTCACAGATGCCAGTGGTCCAGCCCAGGCAGCCCAGGTACACCGTGCATCCCCTCCTCTCTTGGGTCTTGCTGTTGGCCAGTGACCGTGCTGTCGTCAAGCAAAGTGTGACACTCAGCAGGACATAGGTCTCCTCTGCCTCCCCGAGACCTCTCTGCCATTTCTGCTCCTACTCTTCTTCCTCCACCCCAGGGAATCTCTTTTTTGCCCGTGTGAGATCAACTCTCTCTTTTTAAGATACTCAATCCCATGTCTGGAGTCCTCTTTCCTAAAGTCCTTAGGTCTTGGAACACATGAGCCAGAAATACTTCCAGATGATTTATTTTCTGCTCTGCCATTAACCTCTCCTGGGTGCCAATGTGCAAAAGCCACTCCTTGCTTGAATGGGGGAAGGGAGAGTCAATATCTTAAAATACTATATGCACAGTGCCCAGGAGGAAATAATTAGATTCTGGGGCTTTGTCTTATGAGAGATGGCATATCCAGGGTCTATGGGTTCATTGTGGTTGTAAGATGGTGATAAAACTCCAGGTACCACCTCAGGATTTAAGTCAGGGAGAAGAAAAGAAGAGATAAGTTTTCTTTCCATACATTTCTATTTTAACAAGAAGTAAAACAGCATTTCAGAAGCCCCCAAAGATTAGCTTTTATATCTCATTGGCCAGGACTGGGTCACCCAGCTGCCTGTAACTACACAGGAAGCTAGGAAAGCAACCACTGGGTTTTCAGCCTCAATGGGAGGGAGACAGCAAGGGAGAGGGGGTCAGGAATGCTGTTGGCTTAGTCTGTCTTAGTCTGAATTCCCTCAGAAGCAGATTCTGATACAAGGATTTGAACGGTGGTAGTTTGGTTGGTTGTTGGAGTAACTCTGAATAGGGAAGTGGGGAAGTGAGGTAAAGAAGAGAAACCTCATGTATTAGTAAGAGCTCTCCAGAGAGACAGAGCCAATAAATTACATATATATTTATACACACACATCATATATATATATATGATTATACCATGCACATACCAACACACACACACATTTATCATAAGGAATTGGCTCACATGGATTCTAGAGACTGGAACTCCAAGATTGGCAGTCAGCTAGCTGGAGCCCCAGGAGAGCTGATGGCATAAATTCAAGTCTGAGTCTGAAGGCAGAAGATGTCCCAACTCAAAGACAGTCAAGCAGAGAGGAAGAATTTCTAGTCAGACTTTTGTTCTATTCAGGCCTTCAGTGGATTAGACGAGGCCCACCACACCGAGGAGGGCAATCTGCTTTACTCAGTCTACCAGTTCCAGTGCTAATTTCATTTAGAAATACCCTCATGGGGATGCCTGGGTGGCTCAGTCAGTTGAGTGTCAGCCTTTGGCTCAGGTCATGATCCCAGGGTCCTTGGATCAAGCCCCATGTCGGGCTTTCTGCTCAGCGGGGAACCTGCTTCTCCCTCTCCCTCTGCCTGCCGGGCCCCCTGCTTGTGCTTACTCTCTGTCTCTCTCTCCCTCTGCCTCTGACAAATAAATAAATAAAACCCTAAAAAAAAAAAGAAAAGAAATACCCTCACGGACATGTCCAGAATAATGTTTGACCGAAGGTCTGGGCATCCTGTGGCCCAGCCAAGCTGATGTATCAAGTTAACCATCACCCCAAGAAAGAGGGCATTGTCAAGGTGGCTACCACCAAGGCAGCTGGAGCCCAGTCCTGTTGGAGTGACCCTGGGAGCCAGAGTAAAATATGCCCTTGGGAGTTATCAGACTTCCACCAGCCCCTAGTTGAGGGCTGCTGGGTGGTGGTGGCGGGGGGTGGCTAGTCCCTGACACTTCTTCTTCTTTTTTTTAATTTAAATTCAATTAGCCCACATGTAGTTTTAGCCCACATCATTAGTTTTTGGTGTAGTGTTCAATGATTCATTAGTTGCATATAACACCCAGTGCTCATCACATCACATGCCCTCCTTAAGGTGGGTGTGGGGATGGGGTAACTGGATGATGGGCATTAAGGAGTCCCTGACATTTCTGTCCTGCCCATGAGCTGGCAAACAGGCTTTGGCCAGAGAATGCCTTCAGGCAAAGCAGTGCAGGTGCTGGTCATTGGAAGCCTGGAAAAAAAAAAAAGTAGTAAGATGAGGGGATGCGGGTGGGCACTGAGCATCAGCTATGTCAACCATCAGCCACGTAGGGTGTGCTGAAGCACATGGAAATTCAGCAAGTGCTTTTTTATCTCTAAAAGATTTCATATTTTTATTATTTTTATTATTTTTTAAAGATTTTATTTATTTGTTTATTTGAGAGAGAGTAAAGGAGAGCACAGGCCGGGGGTGGGGAGGGGGAGAGGGAGAGGGAGAAGCAGGCTCGCCACTGAGCAGGGACCCTGACATGGGGCTCGACCCCAGGACCCTGGGATCATGACCTGAGCTGAAGGCAGGCGCTTAACCTACTGAGCCACCCAGGCGTCCCTAAAATATTTTAGATTTTAGATTCTAAGTCTCAGATGTTTTGACCTCTAGGACTTTATCTCAGGAAAGAAACTTGTGCTCTTAAGACATGTTCTCTGGGTACAAACTACTGAAGACAGAATGGGGATCCTGTAAACAGAAGCTTAAGGGATGGGACTGTTGATGATGTTGGTTACAACCTGAACCCCTGGGAGCTGAGGTCTTAGTCATTCCATCTAGGCTTTGGTTTGGAGTCCAAAGGGAGGGTGAATCACATGACCTTATGTAACCTTCAAATTCAACCTCGAGCAAGATGGTGCAATCTATTGTTCCCAAGAGAGAAGACTGAGGTCAGGGAAGGGGGAGGGGTTTGCCCAAGTCACACAGCTGGAAAAGTCACACAGTGGAGTCCGGAGCCACCTGACAATAAAACAGGTGGCCTTTCCATGATACTCAGCTGTTCCCCCAGGAAAATGACCTTTCGAAGTCTCAGCATGAATTAATAATACTATAATTATACACTTCTACACTTCTTCTTGAGCTGACTCACATCCAGGCTAGTGGCAGAAAGTTGTTTTTCTAATGGGGAAATAAGTTGCAGTGACCCTCTGACCTCCTGTCTCTTCTCCTCTTTCCTTTCTCCTCTTGCCCTTCTCCCCTCTCCTCCCATTGTCTTCTCTTTCCATTCTCTTTCTCTCTTTCATCAGGTGCATACAGCTGTTCATAGCATATGGTGTCATGTTCCTGAGCCAATCAGGGTAGCTCATGCTGGGCTAACCAGACCCTTGACCTATTGATACTTCCTCCTGAGGTATCAGTAGTCAGAGAGTTGCATTATCTGAGTTAGACAAATGTAAGTTGCAAAAGAAATTTGGCTTTCTTCCATCCTTCTGTTATTAAGGTTAATACAGAACGGATGTATGAAGCCCCCTCCTTCTCCCTGACGCACAACCCTCCCCCCGCCTCCCGCCCCACCAAGGGAGGACCAGGCATCCGTGGTTGTGTCTGCTCTCATGAGCACAGGGTGGACCCAGTGCTGGAGAGGGGGACCAATGAGATCATATTTTCTGTCCTGGGGATTGAGTACTGAGGCTGGGAGAGACCAAAATAGTCATGCTGTGGCGAACCATGCAGCAAAATCAAGTGTGAGCCTCAGCGATGGGGCGGCAGAGGAGCTCGGAGTGGGCAGAGAGCAGGCAGATGCTTGCCAGGAAGCAGAGATGAGAGAACAGATGGCTCTGTGTGGAAGGAGTTTGGACCCTGCACCCCATCCCTCCCTGGGCTAGACTTTCCTCCCCTGTCTAAAAGAGCCACATGATTTTGCCTAAAGACCCCACATGTAGCTGGGAGGGGGTGTGGGCTTCTTTTCATTCAGATGATCCCCAGTCAACATGATTTGTGTAAGAGCCTGTGGGCTTTGGCCACAGATGCCGCCTCATGATGGGCATGGAACTTTGCCTGTGCAGACGTCGAGCACGGACAGCTAAGCATGCTTGTGCAAGTTCAAGCCTGTGTGTTTACTCGAAACGTTGATCAAGGCCAGAACTCCTGATTGAAAGAAAACAAAACCACAACCATCAAAACAACAACAACAACAACAACAAAAAAGCATACCATAACATGAATGGGTTGCCCAGAGAGGTTGAGTCAAATTATCAGGTGGTTTCTGTAAAAGAGTTAAATTGCAGTTTTATAATTTTGCTCTCTTATCCCTAAGGGGCAAATTATGATTTATTTGTTTGGTTATCTAAAAAGGTAAACGGAAATAAAAAGAGGTGGGAATATACATGATCAGCCTAAGACCATCATCTGTGGCCTGATGAAGAGGTTTTGGCTTATTGCAATGTGTGTGTGGGGGGGGAGGTCTTCACCACGAAAGAACCACGGGGCATCTCCCCCAACACAGGAAAAGGTAGCATAGTTATAGGATTTTAAGGAAGCGTAAAGTTTAGGTAAAATGGAAATAAAGGTTCAAAACAAAGCAGAGATGGATATCAGTGTGTCAATGTCAGTTCTGGACTGTAAATTGGTCCAGGCTCCTGTTTCCTTGGAAACAACATAGTTAAGATAAATGTGAATGTCTTCCAAACCCCCTTCTCTGAAGCTCTGCTCCTGGGCTGGAAATCGGGCTGCATCTCTGTGTCAGAGTGACTTAGATCCTCCACCAAGAGAGGGTGAGATGTTTTATTCTTACCGGTATAATTTCCACAGCCAAGTTTCTGGTCGTCTCTGATTTTAGACTTCAAGGATTTTCAGGATCTGAGAAAGCCATGGTTAACTCAAAGAAGGTTAAAATGGGCAGTGTGTCCTTGGGAGAAATATTGTTTTCTATTCCTTTGCTGCTGGCTTCATCTGTGTGTGTTATCCCAGCCTGATGAAGGGCCGGGCAGATTTTTACTTCTCCGGTCTGAGCTAATCTTTACTTTCTCAAAACTCTGGGGCTTTTTGGGGGAGAATATGGGGGAAATGGGTCAGTGCTCTTTAACGTTTCCAAAACTTGTGAAAACGTGTAGGTATTCTAAGTGACGACAAACTGTTTGAAGAGCAGAGAGGTGGGAGCTGCTGGCTGGGCTGGGACCCCCCTGAGTCCCAGGATGTAGTAACACACAGGGCGCTCACCATTCCTTTCTGGAGTCTCTTGTGCTCCATCTTCTGAGTGGTCCATATTGGGTGTATCACATACACTGTTAATTTTTAAGAAGTGGAGTCACATGCACTTAGACAAATGCATGACAAAATGAAGCCTTTCATCGCTACCATGGAAGGAAAAATGGTATCACTTGCACGAATTCAAAGTAACCATAAAAAAGAAATAAGATGATGACCACTATCATTTTTTTCCCCCTTGATGTTGCCTGTCAAATTGCCTGAGTTGGAGGCTTGCCTTTTTTAAAAAAAACCAGGGAGGGTGGTGGTGGAGGGAGGGATGGTGGAGAGGATAATAGCAAATATCAGAAATGAGATGCCACTCAGCACCAAACCAAGACCTTCTCCATGATATGACCAGAGAGATGGGAGAGGGTTAAAAGGGGAATCTCATGCCAGGAGTCAATATGAGGACCTCCCCAATTCGTGGTGGTGCCAACAGGACTGTGTGTCCCACACTCAGGGAAACAGGCATTATGCCCTGGGACCACTGGCTGCACAGTTAGAGGCCCAGGGAGGTGTGTGACCTTGGAGGCAGGTATCCAACCTTTCCAAGGCCCAGTTTCCTTATCTGAACAGTGGGGATAGGAATTGCTCTTCCCTCTTGGGATTGCTCTGAGGATCTAATGAGCTGATCCATGGAAAACCATTAACACCATGTCTGGCATAGATTAAGTTTTGCACACTTGAGAGCTAGGATGCTGGGACCAGCTTGTGTCGTGTATCTGCCAAACAACCAGTCCCGGAGTGGGTCCTTTCTGGTCAGATCTGGGTCACATGGGATGTCCAACCAAACTGACGGGGAGGGGGGAGGAGAAGGGCAAGTTGAGTGCTGAGAATCAGTTCCTATTGTATCAAGGTCATGAGAGCAGGGCTGGGGACAAAGGTCAAAACAAAATACATAAGAACCCCATGGAAGGGAGCAATCATCAAACATCTGTCAAGATCATGGTAGGACCAAGATAGAAGGCCCCCAGAACCAGGCAGGCGGTGTTGAGACCCCCCCGTGTGGGTGGGCAGTCCTGATTAAGGGAGACACAGCTTCTTCATCCTCAGTTCCCCTGAGACAGTTATGTCTAGGGTCCTTGGTCTTGTCCCCAGAACAAGACCAGTTGGATGTCATGCATTCATCATCTTTTGTATGCCTGCTACATGCGGGGTGCAGTGCTAGGTACCAGGCAGGGTGGTGCAGAAACATGGTTGGCCAGGAAGGTTCAGTGTGTGGGGTCCTGGACATACCAGGACCAGAGGACAGAAGCTGAGTGTTAGAGAGGGATGCTGTGCGGGAAGGAGCAGGTGGGATGCGGGACAGAGGCCCAGCTCCACTTGGCTTGTCGAGTCAGGTGAATGGTCTCAGTTTCTGTCCTCACTCTCCTGTTGTGGGTTGAATTTTGTCCTGAAAAGATATGTTCGCATCTTTAGCCCCAATACCCGGGAAGGAGACCTTACTTGGAAATAGGGTCTTTGTAATCAAGTTTCAGATGAGGTCATACTGGATCCAAGAGTCTTGAGCATTGCAGGTGCAGGCCATGGGCCACGAAGAAATGCCAGCCGCCAACAGGAGCCAGAAGAAGCAAGGAGAAGGACTCCCTTACTGGCTTCAGAGGGAGCACGACCCTGCAGACAGCCTTGAATTTGGACTTATAGCTTCCAGAACTGTGAGGGAATACATTTCTGTGATGTTAAGCCACCCAGTTTTGTGGTTGTGATGGCAGCCCTAGGAAGCTGCTCCCTCCACTGCTTGTCTGGGGTGGGCGGAGTCCTTCCCCCTCACAGTGGTCTTTATGAAAAGAAAACTTGTTAGTTGAATTGCATTTCATCTAAAGAAGAGGTTTAAAATAATCTGTGCCATTTGACAAAACTAGAAAGATTGGGTAACAGGTTTGTTTTCTGTTTTGTTTTTATTATTATTTTTGTTTGTTTTCATTTTTTGATATTGCTTGGCAGTCATTGTTCTAGACAGTTAAAACTGTCGCCTGGGTTAGTGGAATCTTGTGCATTTAAGCAGTCCCCTAAACCCATGTGGCCACTCCAGATTCACATTACCTCAACTCTGAATGCTCTCTTCCCTCTTTCTAAGAACTGGTAGGTCCAGATCCCGTTCTTCTGCTGAGCTCAGATAGACACTAATTTCAAACATGGGAGTTTGGTTAGAGAGGAGCAGGAAGATCAGGTGGAAGACAAGGAATGGAGAAATGCTTGATGTTCATGCCTGGGTCCTTCAGGTCACTCCAGGCTGGAGCTCAGGGAAAAATATCTCAGGGGGACTTGGGGGCAATGCACAAGGGACTTAGGAAAGGAGAGGTCCCAGTAAGCTTGCATTCTCTCTGCCAGATTTCAGGGAAAGGGTACAGATGGCCATCTTTCCTTCCCTGGAGTGGAATGGGAGGCCCAGTGTGACCACTTGGGACTTCTTGGAGATGGGTTCTCTGGTGGGAGGTCACTCGATGAATGTGTGCACCTAGGAAAGCATTGAGAGACTCGTGATTTCCCGTGTCAGAGACGTGTGCCTCATTTGGCCACTAGGGCCATAGGCATAGCCTTCCTTTTCCTGATGATCCTCCTTAGGAGCCAATATGGGGCCTGCTTTGCTTTTAATTCCCTGTGATGCAACTATGGCAGGAGAAAGTACACAAGACACCAGGGCTAAAGGAGCTCTGGCGTTGGAGATGCATAGGAGTATCTAAGCTTCAGACAAATGAAAGCTCAGAAAAATAAAGCCGTAGGCCTAAAAAAAAAATGGCTGGATTAGAGTGGGAACCAGTAGCTGAAACTGAAGGCAAGGTGCTGGGAGAAATCACAGCAGAATGGGAGCAGGTTAGTGACAGGAAGATGTACAGGGGGGGGGCTGGTGCTAATGGTTCTGGACTGTCTACCCTCAATGGCCATTAGCTTGGCTTAAACATACAAGGGCAGGTACTCATTTCTTGGGACTCTCTAGTTGAGAATCTCTAGTTGAAGGCAAAGTCAGATAGATGGAGAATGAAAACCCAAATCCCCAAGGAGCATAATATCCCCTGCCTCTTAAAACTGCCTGGAAAACCTCCAGGTGTTCCTCCTTTAGCCCATTGTTCTTGGGCATGAGCAAGCTCCCTGGTGTATGAGCCACAGGGATGCAGAACTCCCTACCTCCTTTATGTGGGCCGTCAGTTGCCATTTCTATGTTTACATAAAGCACTGGGACAGATGCTTTATTTGGAAGCTAAAACCTCAGGTAAACAGGTGTGGGCACAAGCCCATGGCTTGCTGCCCAGGGCTCTCTGTCGCTGTGCTTGGCCCCAGCTGCAGGATCAGTCAGCCTACGGTAAGGGTGTGGTTAATGCCCTGTGCGTATTAAACATTGAAGTCAGGAGGGCAGGTCAGGGATGGGGGAGCTTGGAGAGGTTAAGGACAGGGGAGCAAGATTCAGGCAGGATTTTCTCCCATCCCCCATTTCCATCCCCATCCTGAAGGAACTGGGTGTGAAATCACTGTATGCACAGAGAATAAATGGTTTCTGTGTTATTTCATCTCCCAGAAGGGACAAGAAAGAGGCATGAAATCAGAAGAGGTGCTCTAGATCGACCATGGGAGATGCAGCCATCCTGTTTCCTTTTTCCTCCCCTCTCTTCCCATCCCACACAAGAGGTGATGTTAACGCTTCTCTCATCTCTCCCTGGCTCCAGGATAATTTTGGCCAAGGTAACCATCTGAAAACATGGTTTTCTTCATGACTCTCTCTTGATCAAAAATAGTAATGAAGCAGACACTTTTTGATGCTCACAATATGCTGGGGGGTGTTCTGCGCGCTTTGCACATTGCAGCTCATTTATTTCTTACAACAACACTGTGATGTCGATGCTGTCATCATCCCCTATTTTCAAGAGGAGAGAACTAAGATGTGCAGGGCTTAATTCACTTGTGCCAGGTCAGAGCTGGTAAGTGGCAGAGGCAGGGGATCTGGATCGAGAGTCCATATGCTGTTATCTGCTCTGCCCGTAGGATGCATTACAGGTTCACTGGCCTGGCATTCAGTGTCCTCCACCACCCGGACTCCATCTGCTATGTGCCTGAAAGTACTCTGTGTGCTTTCTTATATCCACCTGGAGTGTCCTCTCTGACCTTCTAGGTTCTGGGAGGGCAGATGGAAGCAGTGGTGGCCTTGGATTCCGAGGATTTTGTCTAAGCTCATTCTGCGACCGACCTCTGTGTGCCCTGGGGTGAGCCAGTGGCCCTCTTTGGCCTCTTGTTTCTTCACCCAGGAAAGGTGGAGGTTGGACTTCGTAGTTTCTCTGCTCTCTCCAGTTCAGACATGCTGGGATTCTATGATGCTCTCGCATCACAGTGTGGTCTAGATGGACGTTGATGAATGACTCCTTTATTCTGGGCACAGTTTGGGCCTTCCATCCTGCTCAGTTTCTGTGCATGCATCCCTCTTGATGTTTCCCAAGAGAGGCTCTGATTTGGTGCATTTGTGTTCCTCCCCTATGGAACACCCCATTGCACAGAGTTCTACACCGAAATTCCTCAGAGGCAGTTGACCTATCATATGCATCTGTGTGGCACAAGCATTGTTGGTCCCTGGTCCAGATGGCTGTGGTCAGCGGAACATATTGGCTTTTCCTAACACATGTGATGGGAGCCTTAACTTGGACCACTTTCCTTAAGAAGTCCCTTGAGGTTCCATGGACGTTTCCCGTTGCCTGTCCAGTGTAGCTTAAAAATATTAAAAGAACATGACCGTGAATGCTGTTTTTTGTAGCTCATATAAAAAAAGGTTCCATATTTGTAGCATTCTGCAATAATATTTTTTACATCCAGCTCTTTAAGTGATCCTTGTTCTGGTGGCTTTGTGTAAATATGTTTGCCCTAGTTGAATTAAGAAACTTTAAAGGTTATAAAATGAAAACAAAAAATAAAGTATCTGTTTTCTGCTAGATGCAAAAATGACTAAGCATGTATATTTTATCAAGCTCATGTATTTTTTGAAGTTATGAGCTATAAAAATGTAAAAAAAAAAAAGAACATGACTGTGTACCTTTGGAGTAGATATGATTACCTTGTGGTTAAAAACACGGACTTGCAGTCAAAGATGGGGGTGTGAGAACCTGCTCTTCCCTTTCCTTGCTGTTTGACCTTGGGCGAGTTACTTAACTCTCTTAATGGAAACTTAACTCTCAGATCCTACCTCATGGAATTGCAAGAGCTTACCAACTCTCTGGGCTCTCCCAAAAGGTAGAAGGAGACAGGATAGCAGGAAATGGTGGGGTCTTTAGGAACATGGAAGAGGGAGACACAGCCCGACCTGGGAGCTTCAGAGAAAGTGTCCTGGGGAAATGACACCTGAGTTGAGGCCCAAAGAATAAAGAAGGGTTATCCAGCTGAGACAAAGCATGTTGGAAGAGAGCCGGGGGGGGGGGGGTGTGTGTGGTCCGGGAACAGCAGTAAGGCCTTGTCTATCATGCTTGGGAGATTGAGTCTTACACTGCAGGGGATGGGAAGCTTCTGGGTGATCTGAGTGGTGCAGCATGTGGTCAGAGTTCCTGTCTGGAGAGATCACATGTGGGGCAGCAGAAAAGGATTAGAGGGGAATAAGCCCAGAAGGCGGGAGTCCAGGTAGTATGCTGTTGTAGATAGGGTGCATACTGCAGGTGTGTTTGTGACTTTCACAGGGTGCCTGGCCATGTGGGTGAATGGGGGGGGTGGGGAGCTAATTAAGGCCTGGAGAAAGGTGGCCTGTTTTCTCTTCTTTTAAAAATTGTATTTCACCTCCCCCTCCCTTCTTCTCACCCTCCTTCCCTCCTTTCTTCTCTTCTACCTTCCTCCTTCTTTCACAAAGTCACCCCCTGTCCCTAAGCCACGAAGGTCTGAGTCAGCATAGAGGGGCACCTTTTCTAACTAGTTGGCCCTTCTGCAAATTTCATCCAAGGTACCCTATAGGCTCAAGGCAGCCCTGGTTGTGGCGATGCAGGAGGGAAGTGAAGTGAGGCCAGGCTGAGGCCAGCTGGATTGGGGGGGCATGAAAAGGTTTGGTTATTAGAGATACAGCTGGCAGCCTCAGTGGTGGATGCAAGGTGGGGAGTATGGGAGCAGGAGGAGAACCGGAGACACTGGGTTTGGGTGACGGGGTGGCTAGGCGTGAGGAGGCTGAGTAAGTGAACTTGAGCTCTCTTAGTCAAGAGCGCCAGAAATCAGTCATCAGGAGCTCTGTGAAACCATAGTCACCTCGCTTCTTGGCTGCTCCGGAGAGCTCAGCTGCTTTATCACTTTGACTCACTGCTGCTTGGCCAGCCTACCCACTGCCTCAGCTTCTCACCCCTGCTGCTCAGCTTCCCTGGGTCCGGACGTGGCAGCAGGACTGAGCTCAGCTCTTGGATGTAACGTTCAGCCTTTTCCCTTCATGATCTGGACAGACGATCTTGTGACTGGGAGACCCTCAGCCTCTATCCTGGCTGGCAGACTCAGTCCATGTGAGAATTTTCTTTTTGCTGCTTGTGCATGTTGAACAGTTAGCAATGAAAAACATACAGGTCTTTCAAAAAATTAGTTTTAACATTATAGATAGAAAAGATGGAAAATTCACAAAGAATTTCTTGGAATTACATGAATTAACTTCTTTTTAGATAGATTTTAAAAACATTATTGATTCAATAGATATTTTTTGAGTGCCTATGTAGCAGCCCAGGAGCTACAATGATGAGTAAAACAGATGAGATGTCTGCCCATCAGGAGCTTGTGGTCTAGTGGGATGTTGTAAGTTAACTGGCAATCACACAAACATGCAATTACACCCTTTGCAAAGCGTCCTCTGAAAATTTGTTGTTGTTGACTTTTGTTTGAGAAGGAAAGCAGGCAACAACTTTGAGTTTATTTAAAAGATTTATACTGTTTTATCCTACAGACCTATTAGTATTTTCTCAGAAGAGAAGCATAGCTTCCATTTGTCTGGACCAAAGTTAAGAGGCAGAAAATGCAATCAGTGAAGCTATCTTTGGAACAAAATTATTTCCTTCAAGTGCACCTCTAGTTATAGATTGGGAAGGTCTAGCTGCACAAAGAAATCCAAATGATTCACTGGGTAGTCAGAGGTAGGGTTGAAAATAAAATTTCTAGATATTCAGATGATTAGCCTACACAGTGAAGTTTTGCTCTACTGAAAAGGGGGTTATTTTAAGCCTGTCACAGTGATTTAACACTGGGAAATCACCTAGCCAAATAATTGCATTAACAAATTAGAGGGACAAAATAGGGCCAAGTCAATAGATAACAGAAGAGCATTTGCTAATATTCAGCAACCATTTCTGACAAAATATTGGGAAGTAACAGCAGAAGAAAACTTCATAAAAGGAATAAAGAAATGTATTAAAAACAAACAGCAAGCATTATAGCAAATAGCATAAAACATTCCCATTCAAGTGTTGTATAAAAAGTGGGGATACTTGTTAACACTGCTATCGTTCAATGAAAAATTTAAAGTTCTAATTGATGGAATGCAAAAATAAAGATACATGATTTAAATTCTGAAAGAGAGGGGCACCTGGGTGGCTCAGTCGTTAAGCGGCTGCCTTCGGCTCAGGTCCTGATCCCGGGGTCCTGGGATCGAGCCCGGCATCAGGCTCCCTGCTCTGCCGGGAGCCTGCTTCTCCCTCTCCCTCTGCCTGCCTCTCCCCCTGCTCGTGCTCTCTCTCTCTCTGTCAAATAAATAAATAAATCTTTAAAAAAAAAAAAGCCTTAAAAAACAAAAAGAACTGCATTTCCCCACATTTAAAGAACATTTGTGGGGGCGCCTGGGTGGCTCAGTCATTAAATGTCTGCCTCCGGCTCAGGTCATGGTCCTGGGATCGAGCCCCGCATCGGGCTCCCTGCTCCGCAGGAGGCCTGCTTCTCCCCCTCCCTCTCCCCCTGCTTGTGTTCCCTCTCTCACTGTGTCTCTCTCTGTCAAATGAATAAAATCTTAAAAAAAAAAAAATGGTTGGGACAGGGGTGCCTGGGTGGCTCAGTCATTAAGCGTTCATGGTCCCGGGGTCCTGGGATGGAGCCCCGCATCCGGCTCCCTGCTCCACAGGAAGCCTGCTTCTCCCTCTCCCTCTCCCCCTGCTTGTGTTTCCTCTCTCACTGTGTCTCTCTCTGTCAAATGAATAAAATCTTTAAAAAAAAAAAATGGTTAGGACAGGGGCGCCTGGGTGGCTCAGTCCTTAGGCGTCTGCCTTCAGCTCAGGTCATGATCCCAGGGTCCTGGGATCGAGCCCCGCATTGGGCTCCCTGCTCCTCCCTCTCCCACTCCCCCTGCTTGTGTTCCCTCTCTCGCTGTGTCTCTCTCTGTCAAATAAATAAATAAAATCTTTAAAAAAAAAAAACTGAAAGAGAATGATAAAATTATTACTACATGCTTCTGATATCACTTTATATCTATAAAAGCTATGAGCCCGAATGAAAAACTATTATAACTAATAAGAGAATTTAGCTAGAAATAAGATGTATATGCAAGAATAAATTTTCAATTTTCCCCTGTCAAAAATGATTTAGAAAATAAGATGGAATAAAAATGAGTGGCAAAAACTGTCAGATACCTAAGGATAAATTAAATAAGGAATATAATAGCAATGTGAAGAAAATTTTAAGCTTTTACAGAAGAACATAAATTCTACCAAAGGAATAATGAAAGGATGTGCCATGTTCTTGGATAGAAGATTGACATCCTAAAGATAAAAATCCTTCTAAAACCAACGTAAATATTTAATGCAATATTGATAAGAATCATAACGTTATCTTTTTGGAGAGGTGGGGAACTGAAAAATGTATTCTAAGTTTCATATCGAATACTAAGTGTGTGGAAATGGCTAAGAAATCTTTGAAAAAGAATAACTACCTTACTAGATATTAAAATATAACATAAAGCTGTGGTCAAAACAGACAAGCAGTGGAATGAAAGAGGAAGTCTAGAAATAGATCCAAGGATAAATGGGAAGTTAGCGTGTGATAAATGTAGTAATTCTAATCAGTGGGGTTAATATTACTCACTAAATAGTGGTGGAAGAATTGTTACCCATTTAGAAAAAAATAGATCCCTACATAAAACCTTATAATAAAAATAAATTTCATATGGAATAATCATCCAAGAGTAGCTCCAAACTGGAAACAATCCATGTGGTACCAAGTGGTGATTGGATAAACAAAATGAAACTTATTGGTACAATGGAATACTAACTACTCAAAAGGACTGAACTCCTGATATACACAACAACCTGGATTAAGCTCAAAAGCATCATGCTAAATAAAAGAAGCCAAACACAAAATACTACGTCTATGTGATTCCATTATATACAATTTCTAGAGAAGGCAAAATCTATGACATCAGTGGTTTCCTGGTGGCTGGAAGGGGAGCGAGGATTGAAGACAAGCACGAGAGACATTTTTAGGTGTTTGATGTGTTCTAACACTGGATTGCGGGGATGGTAGCACAACTGCATCAATTTACTACATGTTATCGAGCTGCAGAATTGAAATGGGTGTTTTTTTTTTTTT
The DNA here is from genome assembly GCF_002201575.2 of Neomonachus schauinslandi. NCBI lineage: Eukaryota > Metazoa > Chordata > Mammalia > Carnivora > Phocidae > Neomonachus > Neomonachus schauinslandi. The sequence continues at coordinate 133,739,227 of NC_058411.1, read as the reverse complement.
TTGGCAAATTGTCCTCAGTAAAGCTATTAAAATATTATGGGTAAAAAAGAAAAAGAATAAAATATTGGAGGAGCATATTGGAAAATATGGTTTATAACCTTATGGTGGAGAAGGCTTTCTTAAACAGGCATAAAACACAAAAGCCATGAGAAAAATGTACATTTGATAACAGAAAAATTAACAAAAATCATGGTGAAAGACATTTAAAATGTAGAAATACAAATAATAGATTTGGAGATAGTATTTGCCCTCATTTGTAAAAAACAAAGAATGACTGCTTCTATTATACAAAACCTCATAAAACTTAGAAGAGGCAAACAATCTAATCTCAAATTAGCAAAATATATTCACAGATGACAATCAAATGGACAATAAAATGAGTAAATTTGCTTAGGTAGCCATGGACCTGAAAACTTAAAACTTACTGACTGGCAAAATTTATAAAATTTAATAATACTTGGTATTATTTATAATGGTGTGAGGAAATGCACAGTCTGTTTTTGGGAGTATAATCAATTCAACAACTTTGTAGATTAACTGGATAATAGCTATTAAAATAAAAAATGTGCATGCCTTTGGTAAAATAATTGCCCTTTTTGTAATTTGTCTTCCAGAAAAAAAATAGGATAGATATTTCAAGACAAATGCATTAGGATGTTTGTTGGTAGGTTATTTGAAAATAACAAGAAACAGGAACAGGTGCATTTCTATAAATAGGGATATGTTTGACTATGTTTTGCTATATCAGTATAATACCTAAACAGTATATTATATAGCCTTGAAAATAAGTAGAAACATTTATCTATATTGACTTGGAAAGCTTTATATTGTTATTTGTTTTTTATTGCTGTGTTACAAATTACCACAAATTTAGGAGCTTAAAATAACACCTACTCAAAAGTCTGGTATGGCTGGGTTCTGTGCTCAGAGTATCTCAAGGCTGAAATTGAGGTATCAGCTGAAATGAGTTCTCATTTGGAAGCTCTGGGAAAAATCATCTTCCAACTTGATTCTCCTTGTTGGCTGAATTCAGTTCCTGTGGTTGTAGGACTGAGGTTCCCATTTCCTTGCTGGTTGTCAACTAGGGACTGCTCTCAGCTCCTGGAGACCCCTTGTGGTACTTGTCATGTGTCCCCTTCCATCTTTAAGCCAGAGTAGCACATCAAATCCTTAAGATTTAGATCTCTGACTTCCTCTGTCTCTGACCTCTTGACCCAGATTCAAAGTGTTCATGTGATGACATCAGGTGCACCACGATAATCTCCCTATCTTAAGGTGAATTGATTTGGGGCCTTAATTACATCTGCAAAATCCCTTTACAGGAATGCTAAGATCCATGTTTGGTTGAATAGTGGGAGAAGGTGTGTGTCACTGGGGTCCAGGAATAGTGGGTGCCATCTTAGAATTCTGTCAACACAATGAAAAAGCTACTCCTAGATCAAAAGATTGAGCATGAAGCTATTAAAAATGTTTATGTTCATATGTGGCTAGACATACAGATGGATATGTTTACATCTGTGCAGACACAGTTTTATATGGAGCTGGACAGTGGAGAGCCATTCAAGAACATTCAAGGGCACACTGTTCACAGTGATTATTTATGGGAGTGGGGCTGGATGGCACAGAGGAGACTTTTAGTTTTTCTTTATGTTTTTACATGTTTTTGTAAGGAAATTTTACATGTTTTTTTTTTTTTTTGGCAAATTGTCCTCAGTAAAGCTATTAAAATATTATGGGTAATTATGAAATTATGGATGTTTATGTAAGGGTTTTTAGTATTTTTTTAAAAGACTGCACATCCCAAGAACTCATTTGAACACATAAGGTCCCAGACATCACCTTAGTAGACACATCTGTGGGAGGAAAATGATCTATCTTCAGGTCACACTGTCTCTAACTTTTTTCTGCTCATCGCCCAAGACATGGTGCTTTTCCCTTCAAAGGTAGAGTTAGACAAATCTGGGGAATGGGGAAGCCGCCTAAGGGAAAGGATTCTGTCCCACGGCTGTGGACAGAATGTACACATGTAATGAGCACACGATTAGCAATGGACTTAAATTATGCAAATGAAGGAATGATGAAGCAGGAGGGAGTCATACAAACAAGTAGGTTGTGAAAGATGCAACACCCAGAATAGACCCAGGAGGCAAAGCTTTTCCCTATAGAGGAAGTGTGTGGAAAGATAGTGACAGATCGCATTTCCTTTTAATGGTTAATGAGGGATGCTTAAAAGTAGCACCAGTGGTATAGTTTCTGCTTTGAACAAAGATTCTATGATAAAGAAAATTATAAGAAAGGGACTAGAACACATGGAAGCCTTGACAAATGGTTCTAGATAAGATTTGGTTAAGGAAATAAGTGACCTTGAGGAAATGAGACACTGAGATTGGTGGCGGTTGGAGCTGACATGGAGAGGCACACAAGAGCATTTGAGCACAGGATGAACATGCAAGAATGTCTCAAAAGTTCTAGTAACCCAAGTGTTTCTTTGTCATGTAGCACTGACCACTCAGCAAGCAAAGCAGCATATAGTTGAGTCTTTTTTAAACCCAATTTACAATGTCTTTTCATTGATTGATTTATACCAGTAATGTAATTATTGATATGGTTGAATTCAGATCTGTCATTTCAGTGTCATTGTTTTCTGTTTGTTCTCTGGTTTTCTTTTTTCTGTCTCTCCTTTCCTGCCTTCTTTTTGGATTTGAACTATTTTTAAATATTTTATTTATTTATTTTTAAAAAAGATTTTATTTATTTATTTGTCAGAGAGAGAGAGAGACAGAAAGTGAGCACAAACAGGGGGAGCAGCAGGTAGAGGGAGAGGGAGAAGCAGACTCCCTGCTGAGCAGGGAGCCAATGCGGGGCTCCATCCCAAGACCCTGGGATTGTGACCTGAGCTGAAGGGAGACACTTAACTGACTGAGCCTCCCAGGTGCCCCTTAAATATTTTATTTTATTTGTTGGCTTTAAAAATTATATTTCTTTGAAGAGCCTCTCTTTCTCTCTCTCTTTTCTTTGAAGATTTCATTTTTTTATTTGACAGAGACAGACACAGCAAGAGAGGGAACCCAAGCAGGGGGAGTGGGAGAGGGAGAAGCAGGCTTCCCGCTGAGCAGGGAGCCCGATGCAGGGCTCGATCCCAGGACCCTGAGATCATGACCTGAGCCAAAGGCAGATGCTTAACGACTGAGCCACCCAGGCACCCCTTTCTCTCTCTTTTTTATACAAAGAATTACAGTGTAAATATTGTAATGAATTACAATGTATGTAATACTTCAGAGATATTGTGGTTTTGGTTCCAGATTGCCACATTTTCCCCCATGTAGACATACTTTTATATGCACTAGGAAACCAAAAAATCTATTTGACTCACTTTACTGTGGTATTCACTTTCTTGTGGCAATCTGGAACCAAAACCACAATATCTCTTAATTACACTGTAGTCTATTAAGTATGCAATAACATTATGTCTAAAAAACCAGTACCTTAATTAAAAAATACTTTGTTGCTAAAAAATGCTAATCACCATTTGAGCTTTTGGCAAGTAGTAAACTGATCACAGATCACCCATAGCAAATATAATAATAATGAAAAAGTTTGAAATATTGTAAGAATTACCAAAATGTGACACAGAGACACAAAGTAAATAAATGCTGTTGGAAAAATAGCTGTTAGACTTACTCAATGCAGGGTTACCACAAACCTTCAATTTGTAAAAAATGCAGTATCTGTGAAGTGCGATAAAGCAAAGCACAGTAAAATGAGGTATGCCTGTATTTAACTACTTAAATGATTTTTTACCAATTGAAGAGAAATTTAGAACCTTTACTTACAAGCATATGGGTTGCAGTTTTCTTCATACGTTGAAAGTCTCATCAGACAATGTTATAGTTTTTGTTTCCAACAGTCATATATATTTTAAAGAATTGAAGAGGAGAAAAATAGTCTATTATATTTACCTGGATATTTACCAATTTCTGATTTCTTTGTAGTATTATTTCCTTTCCACGTGGTAAGTTTCCTGCAGTGTTTCTTTCACATTGCATGTGCTGGCAACAAATTATTTTTTTCCCCTCTTCATCTGAAAATGTCTTTATTGTGCCTTCATCCCTGAAGGATTTTTTCGCTGGGTAAGAATTTTAGGTGGACAACTGTTTTGGCACTTTAACAATGTTGTTTATTGTTTTCTTACCATTGTGCTTTCTGATGAGAAATCTTTAGTAATTTGAATTGTTCTCTTATTTCAGCATTCTGGATTTCAACACTATTGACATTTTGGGCTGAATGATTTTTGTGGTGGGGCTGTCCTTTGTACTGCAGGATGTTTAGCAGCATCCTCCCTACTAGATGGAGTAACATCCTACTTCTGGCCTACTAGATGACGGTCACAAACAAAAATATCTCCAGACATTGCCAAATGTCTCTTGGGAGGCAAAGCCACCTCAGTTGAGAACCACTGTCATGCCCTATATGTAATGTGAAAGAAAATTCCTTCCTTCCTCCCTGTCTCTCTTCCCCTCTCCCACCTTCCTCCTTTCCTTCCTCCTTTCCTTTCCTTTCCCCTCCTTTCCTTTCCTTTCCTTTCCCCTCCTTTCCTTTCCTGTCCTTTCCTTTCCTCTTCTCTCCTCTCCTTTCCCTTCCTTTCCTCTCCTCTCCTCTCCCTTCCTTTCCTCTCCTCTCCTCTCCCTTCCTTTCCTTTCCTTTCCTTTCCTTTCCTTTCCTTTCCTTTCCTTTCCTTTCCTTTCCTTTCCTTTCCTTTCCT
>NC_058411.1:133656617-133734455 GCF_002201575.2 Neomonachus schauinslandi | reverse complement strand
CTTTCCTTTCCTTTCCTTTCCTTTCCTTTCCTTTCCTTTCCTTTCCTCTCCTTTCCTTTCCCTTCCTTTCCTTTCCTTTCCTTTCCTTTCCCCCCTTTCCCCCTCCTTTCCCTTCCTTTCCTTTCTTTCTCTTTCTTTTTCCCTTTTCCTCTTTTTTCTTTTCTTTTCTCTTTCTTTCTTTCTTTCTTTCTTTCTTTCTTTCTTTCTTTCTTTCTTTCTTTCTTTCTTTCTTTCTTCCTCCATCTGTCCATCCATCCATCCATCCATCTGTATGTCCATCTGTCTGTCTGTCTAGCCAGCCAGCCAGCCAGCCAGCTGGCTTTGGTTTTCAGCAGTTTGATTACAATGTATCTGGTCATGGTTTTCTTTGAACTTATCTTAATTGAGTTTCACTGAAGGTCTCAAATCTGCAAATTTATGTTCTACATATTTGGGATGTATTCAGCCATTATTTGTTCAAATATTTTCTTTCCTGCCTTAGTCTCTTTCTCCTTTCTTTTTGAGACTCCAGTGACATGGATTTTAGACCTTTGGATTTTGTTCCCCAGGTCCCTGAAACCCTGTTAATTTTTTTTCAATTTTTTTTCCTGCTTTTGTTCGCATTAGAAAATTTCTGTTGATAAATCTTCAAGTTCATTGATCTTTCTTGAGTCATCATTCTTCTGTTAAACTCATCTAGGGAATTTTTAATTTCAGTTATTATATTTTTCAGTTCTAAAATTTCTACTATTTTTTGTAGTTTCTACATCTTTGCTAAAAATCTCTCTCTTTCCGTTTATTTAAAGAGAGTTTGCCTTTACTTCACAGAACTTGGCTACAGTGGCTGTTTTAAAGTCTTTGTGTGATAATGTCAACATCTGGTTCACCTCTGCGTTGGCATCTGTTGACTTTTCCTTGAGAGTAGATACGATTTTCCAAGTGTTCTGTGGAGTAATTTTATTTTATTTTTCCCCTCCTCTTCCCCTATGTTGAGTAATTTTAAATGGTGTATCAGTTTCTTATTGCTGATATAACAAATTACCACACATTTAATGGTTTTAAAAAACCACAAATTTATTCTCTTATAGTCCTGGAGATCAGAAGACTAAAATTAAGGTCTTGTCAGGGCTGCATTCCTTCTGGAGGCTTCAAAGAAGACATTTCTTACGGTCTCTGTATTCCTTGGCTTATGGTTCCTTTGTCCATCTTCAAAATATATCACTTTGACTTCTGGTTTTATCATCATATCTCCGATTTGTTTGGTCCTAATCTTCGTGCTCCTTTGATATAAGGACCCTTGTGACTACATTGAACCCAACCAGACAATCCAGGATAATCTCCCCCATTTTAAGATCCTTAACTTCCTCACGTTGGTTAAATCCCTTTTAATATATTCATAGGTTCTGGGAATTAGGACATGGACATCTTCTGTGGGGACATTATTCAGCCTATTCCAAATTACATCCTGTACACAGTAAATAGTGTGTTTATGAGACCCTGGGTTCTATTAAAATCTTCTGGAGAATGTGGGATTTTTGTTGTTGTTGTTATTATTATTATTATTATTTTTAAAGCAGGTAACCAATTCAGTAAGGCTCATATTGCAAGTCCTGCATTCTGTAGGCTCTGGTTCCAATGCCAATTTTATTTTCAAAGTATTTGTATTGCTATTTGGGGCTGCCCACTCAGGGGCCAGTCTGGGCTCTGTGGGATGGTCCATGCTATAGCTCAGTGATCAGGTTTTGTCTTCCTGCTTTGGGAAATTCTATACATGGGCGGCTTGAGAGTGAGCCTAGGGATTTCATCCTTAAGTTTAGAGGATAGCTTTTGCCAGCCTATTCCAATTGGTGATTGCTTCCATACTTTTTTGATTCTCTGGCTAAAAGTCTGGGGTTTCATTCTTTCTGTCTAGTTCCACAATTCATGTGAACACGTCCACCTTAGGGTGAAACAGGGGGACAAAAGAGAGAGAGAAAAAACAGAGGGGTGTCTCCCGCACTCTGCACCAGAGAGGTTCTTTCCTTCAGTCGAAGACCAGGATTTTTTCCTGAGTTTTGGTGCCTCTGTGGCCGAAGCTGTTGCCACTACTGTAGGAGTGTGGATTCATGACTGGGGCTTGCTTGGGGCAGAGCCAGGAGAAGTAAACAGAAGAAAAAAATATGCAGATACCGCCCCATCCTCTGTCTTATTGGGCCCCCCTTTCTGGTTTTCTGGCCAAAAAAAAGGAAAGTTTCTCCTGGGGAATTTTTTTTTTTCCTGTCTGTGCCTGCTGTGTAATTCTGGGATTCGGGCCGCCCTGGGGTCCAAGCTGGAGAATTAAGTTAAAAAATTAAACCAGGAAACTTGCGGCTGTATTGGTTGTTCTTTGACTTTTGATTTTCCTCCCCAGCATGCTTGCTATTATTTGCTTTTTACAATTCTTATAGAGTTGTTTTATCTAGCTTGTCCAGAGATTTAAGCTGCAACCAGTGGGAGAGATAGAGCAGAGTGTACTCATTCCATCTTCCCCAGAACTGGAAGTCCCAGCTAGATTATTAATAATATAAATGACGACATGGCTATGGCTTTAGATAAGAAAGTGAAATACATCATCAGTCTTGGCCATGGTGATTCATCTTATCTGCAGGAAGAACTTATACTGAATTCTCCTACTTATTCCTGGGGTAGATTATTGGTGCTTTTTAAACAACCCCAGTAAATATTTGTGGCTCATTTGATGTCTGTAGGTTACTCTATCTTTTTGCATATAAACTACTCATCATCATCATCCTGAATATTTTCTTCTTTCTCATCAGTTCCCGAGTGCTTACTATGTTCCAGGGCCCATGCAAGGGCTTTGCATATATCATATATTGTACATCTTTGAAATAGCCCCATCAGTGTATATTTTTGCAGATGTTCCAGGCTTGGGTTTGTGCAATAATGGCTTCTTTAGGAACCTGGATTACATCTATTTTATTCTCCTGCACGTACTCAGAACTTAGCCCAGTACCTGGCCCACAGTAGTTGCTCAGTAATTATCTGTCCAGTGAATGGATGGATGCAGGACTACCCTTGACCCAAACACTGCTTTAGAGGCTATTTAAGGAGAATTTAGGACATGCTTCTTTTTGCTTGCTGCAGCTGAGGGGAAAGACCCTTTCAAAGAAATATATCTGTTTTGCTCTTCATCTGTTAACTCAATGAATATGTGCATCAGGCAGCAAGCATTCTGGCTGCTGTGGATACAGTAGGGAAAGGCAGGTGGGACCCCAGCCCTGTGGAACTTACATTTCAGTGTGTGAGACAGACAAGAAACAAAATAACTGATACACAAATGAGATAATTTCAGGTGGTAGTAAGTGACATGAAGAAATAAGATAGGGTAATGGATAGACCCTGGGGATGTGGGGTACTTTAGTTAGGGTGGTCGGGGTGGGGTGTGGGGGGGATGCTCTGAGAGGTCACATGTGAACTGAATTGTGAGAAAGGAAAGGTCAGGCATTCATTCATCTGCCGGTCACACACGAGCCTGGAGTTTTCCTCTTGCTTAAAATGCCATTGTTTTCACTGGGAAAATTAGTAGTGTACATAAGACTGAAGGAGAATAGAGAGCCCAGAAATGGACCCTCAACTTTATGGTCAACTCATCTTTGACAAAGCAGGAAAGAATGTCCAATGGAAAAAAGACAGTCTCTTCAACAAATGGTGTTGGGAAAATTGGACAGCCACATGCAGAAGAATGAAACTGGACCATTTCCTTACACCACACACAAAAATAGACTCCAAATGGTTGAAAGACCTCAATGTGAGACAGGAGTCCATCAAAATCCTAAAGGAGAACACAGGCAGCAACCTCTTCGACCTCAGCCGCAGCAACTTCTTCCTAGAAACATCGCCAAAGGCAAGGGAAGCAAGGGCAAAAATGAACTATTGGGACTTCATCAAGATAAAAAGCTTTTGCACAGCAAAGGAAACAGTCAACAAAACCAAAAGACAACCGACATAATGGGAGAAGATATTTGCAAATGACATATCAGATAAAGGGCTAGTATCCAAAATCTATAAAGAACTTCTTAAACTCAACACCCAAAGAACAAATGATCCAATCAAGAAATGGGCAGAAGACATGAACAGACATTTTTCCAAAGAACACATCCAAATGGCCAACAGACACATGAAAAAGTGCTCAATATTGCTTGGCATCAGGGAAATCCAAATCAAAACCTCAATGAGATATCACCTCACACCAGTCAGAATGGCTAAAATTAACAAGTCAGGAAATGACAGATGTTGGTGGGGATGCGGAGAAAGGGGAACCCTCCTACACTGTTGGTGGGAATGCAAGCTGGTGCAGCCACTCTGGAAAACTGTATGGAGGTTCTTCAAAAAGTTGAAAATAGAGCTACCATATGATCCAACAATTGCACTACTGGGTATTTACCCCAAAGATACAAATGTAGGGATCCGAAGGGGTATGTGCACCCCAATGTTTATAGCAGCAATGTCCACAATAGCCAAACTGTGGAAAGAGCCAAGATACCCATTGACAGATGAATGGATAAAGAAGAGGTGGTATATATATACATATATATATATATATATATATATATATATATATACACACAACGGAATATTATGCAGCCATCAAAAAGAATGAGATCTTGCCATTTGCAACAACGTGGATGGAACTGGAGGGTGTTATGCTGAGCGAAATAAGTCAATCAGAGAAAGACATGTATCATATGACCTCACTGATATGAGGAATTCTTAATCTCAGGAAACAAACTGAGGGTTGCTGGAGTGGGGGGTGGGGTGGGAGGGATGGGGTGGCTGGGTGATAGACATTGGGGAGGGCATGTGCTATGGTGAGCACTGTGAATTGTGTAAGACTGATGAATCACAGACCTGTACCTCTGAAACAAGTAATATATTATATGTTAAAAAAAAGAAGAAGATAGCAGGAAGGGAAGAATTAAGGGGGGGATATCGGAGGGGGAGACGAACCATGAGAGACTATGGACTCTGAAAAACAAACTGAGGGTTCTAGAGGGGAGGAGGGTAGGGGATGGGTTGGCCTGGTGGTGGGTATTAAGGAGGGCACGTTCTGCATGGAGCACTGGGTGTTATGCACAAACAATGAATCATGGAACACTACATCAAAAACTAATGATGTAATGTATGGGGATTAGCATAACATAATAAAAAAATTAACAAGGCCAACTGAATGGCCTAGGAGATATGCAAAAAAAAAAAAAAAAGACTGAAGGAGAAATAGTTAAATTGAATGGAAGAGAATCAGTTACTGTCATATTGTTGAAGGTGTCTTGGAGATCATCCAATGACTTGTGTTAGTTCAGTGGGATTTTTTTTTTTTTTTTGATCATCAAAGGTTAATTTAAAAAATTACTGATTTAATTTCTCTCCCTAAGTCTATATTTTCAGTTTCACCACCAAAAATCAAAACAAACAACAACAACAAAAAACCCCAAAACCTTAATTAGTTAAGTAGATTTCTCATGGGGTTGCAGTTCCAGTCAAAGTTTATAAATAAATACACCCAACATGGGGCTCAAACTCATGACCCCAAGATCAAGAGTCGCATGCAGTTCCTGTCAAAAGACGGACATTTGACTATTTTTTTTACATTATTTGTGTTGCCTTATTATAGGTAAACATGTTGGCTTGTTAGAACTTTATTTACCTATTTTTAATGAAAAAAAATTTTTTTTGAACTCATGACCATGAGATGATCAAGACCTGAGCTGAGATCAAGAGTAGGACACTTAACTCAGTGAAAGACCCAGGCACCCAGTATGTTAGAGCTTTTTAAAATTAAAAAGAACCTTATACTAACTTGATTAAAAATACATTAATCTAACTATCCTTGCCCATAAGGTCAAAGATTTTCTCTTAGATTTATCATTGTATTTTCTGAAACCAAATAGTGCTTGGCACTGAATAAGTACTTGATACTTGTCAAGTGAATACATGCTTTCCAATCTAACAGAATAATAAAGCTTTTATTAAAACCAACAAAAGGGGATGCCTAGGTGGCTCAGTCCATTAAGCCTCTGACTCCTGACTCTTGGTTTCGGCTCAGGTCCTGATCTCAGGGTCATGAGATAGAGCTCTGAGTCAGGGTCTGTGTTCAGCGGGGAGTCTGCTTGAATATTCTCTCTCCCTCTCCCTCTCCCCTTCCCCCTACTCCTACTCCCTCTTTCTCTCAAAATAAATAAGTAAATAAATCTTTTTTTAAAAATGTTTTTTAAAAAATAAAACCAACAAGAGTATATTAGTACTCAGGTTTTTTTGGTGGCTGTTTGACAGTGAAGTTTGAATACTACACACCTTGTAATTAAGAAGTTTGTGAGCTCCCAAATAAATACTGTCCCCTCCCCTGGTCATTGTGGACTCACTCTGTGCCGGGCACTTTTACACATTTAAATCCTCACAACTCTGCCATTTTGCAGATGAGAAAACTGTGGCTAAGAGAGGTCAAGTTTAAGGTCATGCAGCTGGTTGGTGGCAGAACCAGAATTTGGGTCTCAGTAAGTTTGGATCTGAAACCCGTGCTCTGAACTGTTGTTCTGTGCAAAGGCAAGAAAGCGTGGGGATCATGGTCTCGAGGTCTCAAGGTCTCTGAAGCTGGGCTGCCTGGCATTTAAGTCAGGGCTCTGCTGTGTGACCTTGGGCAAGGGGCTAGACCTCTCTGTGCCTCAGTTTCATCCCTTCTAAAATGGAGATAAGACTCATACCCACATAATAGGGTTGTTAAGATAATTAAATAAGTTTCTATGTAAAACAAATAGTAAGTTCGCAAGTGTCACTTATCATTATTTCTGAGCACAGGAAGTTTAGGTATGTGGTCTTTTGAGCGGGTGCAAAGCGCCAGGCTGGTGGTTTACATGGTCTTGATCATCTGGGCTAGGCTGCCGAAATTTCTGCTGTTGCTTCTGCAGTCTGGCAACAGCCCTATGAATCGACTGCAGTTGTTATCAGACACTTTACACTTGCCTGGTCTGCTGGTTTGGGTCGTGTGTCAAGTTGGCAGCTCATTTTCCCAGAGCAGTTGGTTGGAATGGGACTCCGAGGCTGTGCCTATAGTCATAAAACACACAGACCCGGCTAAAATGGTCATCATCTTTCCTCGTGATGCGTATGGATTGCTGCGGCTTTATTGATTAGGCAGCAATCTCTTGTTCTCACGAAAAGCCCTGTGCTTATCCCACAGAGACCAGTTCCGCTGTTTTGTGCTTTCTTTTCTTTTGGCATTTTGACAAAGTCTGCGAATTAACAATGTTCCAGGGAGTGTTTTGAAGTGGTTGTGGCTGTTTATGAATCTATCTTGCTCTGTGGATCAAAAACTGAGATGACTGAAGATTATTATTGCCTCCTTGATCCACTCCCTCCCTGTGTCAGTTGCAGAATCATCTTTCTGGAACAACAGTCTGATTGTGTCACTATTTTGCTTAAAATCTTCAGTGGTCAAGGAGACTTTGGGGATGATAGAAATATTGATGGTCATGATTGTGGTGGTGATTATGTATAAAAATTCATCAAACTAAATTATCACATTGTTAAAATTTGTGCGGTGTACTATATGTAAATTACATCTCAATAAAACAAAAGTTACCAGGAGCAGATAAAAACTCAAACTCCTTTGGTGCTCATTCAGGGCACTCTTCTGCCTGGCCACAGTGTCTTTCCAGACTCCTTTCTTGCCACTCTGCTTCCCTGTCCCCAGCGCTGTAGCCACGCACCTTTCCTTGCCTGTCATACCTGCACACAAGCCCAAACATTTGCATGTGCTGTTTCTTCTTCTAGGAAAACTCTTCTCTGTCCTCCCCTCTCTTTCTTTCAAGGTCTCCTATGTGCTAGGCTCTCTGGATCCCACTGAACAAGTCTATTACCTCCCCTCATAAGGCATTTCTGTCCCCACTGGGTCTTTTCTTTTTCTTCTTCTGGAACATGGGATCTTTAGAACAGAAGGAAAGGAGGGAGACAGGGGCAGATAGGAGGGCCTGGATATAGGCAGGCTGATGTAAATAAGATTCCCCAAAGCTTCTGCTTTGTGGCTTCTTCTAAGAAGCCTCTTGTTCTCCCTCCAACAACAGAAGCAGGAGAGCAGAGTGGTTAAGAGTTTGGACTCTGAAGACAGTCTTTGGAGGTTCCCAGCTCTTGTCCTTACTAGCTGTGTGACTTTGAGCAAGTTACTTAACCTCTCTGTACCTCAGTTTTATATCTATAAGATAATGAAGACAATGATAGTTTTCTACCCCAGAGAATCAAGTGGATTAATACATGTCAAGTACTAAACACAATATCTGGCTCATAATAAAGGCTATTTAAGGATTGATATTATTATTCTTGCCCACCAAAGATACTGAGATGAATAAGAGCCCACCTTGAAGGAACATTTTTTCCTGGTGAAGTTCAGACAATCAAATGAGCAAGTCAATACCAAGGTGATACCACATTGTAATAGTTGCTATGAAAGGAACAAAGAAGGTAAGGTGCTAGGGAGTAATTGTTTTTGTGGGCAAGAAGAACTTTTTGGCTGGCATGGTGGGGCCTCTATGAAGGGAGTTACTTAGCCTAAGTGCTCAGAAGGAGCCCGGCATGCAAAGACTACAGGAGAGGTATTCCAGGAAGACAGAATAGCAAGTGAAAAAGCCCCGTGGTGGCACGAGTGTGGTGTGTTTGAAGAACAGAAAGGAGCTCCTGAGGCTGGAGCACAAGGGGGCTGGGAGATGGGGCCATAGGACTGGCAGAGGCTTTGTCATGCAGGCATGCACCAGCTGTGCAAGAAGTTTGAATTTGATTTTAACTATGTGGGAAGCCATTGGAGAGTCTTAAGCAGGTCTGATCCTACCAGAACATTGAATACTTTCCATTTCCAGCAGAAGCCAGATCAGGAACACTGTCTTCTGGGTTATTCCCTGCAAAGGTTCTCCCATGCTGGTATGATGATACTGTTTCCTCCAATAGACTGACCCACCCAGGCCTGCCCTGTTCTCAGTGCTCTCTCAGCCCACCTCTTTGTCCCCCAACCCATCGAAACTGACCCAGCCTGTGTCCACACCCTCATGAACTTCCTAAACAACTGTCCAGCTCCAGCCTGGGTGAAATGTTCCCAATCTCTTCCAAATGACTGAAAGTTCTTTAGCAGGAAACCTGACAGAGGAAGTGCAGGTATGCATAGGGGAGTATTTCCAACAATGGAATTAGTCATCCTGCAAGCCAGCTGGGGGGAAATGTTGAGCAAAAGGACCATTCTTTGTGGCTCTCTCACATCTGGCCACGCCTCTGATGTGCGAGCTTCTTCCTTGGGACACCCTCTCAGTATTTTGATGTGGGTTTGCCTTGATCTTACCTGTCTGAGGATTTCCACCTCATCCCTGGCATCTTGGTCTCAGTGTATATTGAGAGCCACTGCAAAAGGTCCTCAAACCAAGCCAGCTACTGCCTATCTGAGAAAATACACTCAATTGTCGTCTCCCCTGATTCTTTAGCCATTTAGTATCCTGACAGCATAGGTCTTCTGATCACTTGTTTGACGGGGCTGACACTAAACAGATTCTGGAAGAGCCAGTGGATCAATGTAGAGACACAGCCTTCAGCAACTCCAATTCTGATTTGAGCAAATTGCAAATAAAGTGTGCTAGAGCCTGAATAATAGAAGGGTCCATGGTTAAGAAAGTTTGGCTTAAGAGACAGAGAAACCTGGCTTTGAATCTCAGCTTCACTGGATATTTTTGTGGTTTTAGGCAAGTGACTTATATTTTTTTGTGCTTCAGTGGAGTTGATAATTAAACTTTGCAATTACCAATATGATAGCTCTGTGTGTGATAATTATGTAAACTGTCAGATAGTGCATAGTAGGTACTCTAGACTTTTGCTCTATTTCTGGCTGGAAATTGAATGTTGAAGGCTGTGTTATCATTTAGTTTAGTGGGCTTTGACTTAAAGCCAAAGGCCACATTCTCCCAATAGTTTAAGCCCCTGCACTATCCCATCCTACCTTCCTTTACCTTCCCATTCAATAACATTCTTTTTTTAAAAAAAGATTTTATTTTTAGGTAATCTCCACACCCAAATGGGGCTCAAATTTACAAGCCTGAGATCAAGAGTCCCTTGCTCTACTGACAGAGCCAGCCAGGCACCCCAATAATATTCTTCATTAATGGGATCTAGCATGCATAAAGCTGCTGGCTAGCTCGGGCAGTTTATAATTCAGGGAACACCCCTTGGAGGGAATTTTAATTCGGGGGCAAATGGAATCTTACTCTAGTGATATAGAGGAAAAACTTTTTCTAAAATAGCTCTCCAACTTTGTGACATATCTATGTAGCTCATTAAAAGGTGGTTCAGGCCACTCTTGGATGGGCCAGTCTTTCAACATTGAGCCTTCTGAGCCTACTGGCATCCCCATAATGGGATTCAGCTTGAGTTGTAGACATTGAGAGAAGGGAAGGTAAGCTTCCACCCAGCTGTCTTGATCTGGAGGTGAGGGAAACATTGCCCATCCTGTAGTTCATAGAAGAGATGAAAGAAGAGGTGGATGGCCATGCAGTTCTTTGAGTTCATTGTGTCAGAGAAGGTGACCATGATGATGGGGTGATGTCTCTAGAGCATGGATGTGGGAAGTCTTCTCTATCAGCCCTGTAGGGGAGCACATTTCAGACACATGAATATGTAGTGAGATTTCTTGGCATGAATGAGGCAAGTCTGTTGAAGAGTAACTTTCCAACAAAGTATTTGTCATACTGAAACGTAACATGATTTCCTTCCCCATCTCTCCCACTGGTGAAAGAAAAGTAAAAATTCCATATCACTGATGTGTCCTAAGCTGATCTACTGGGTGTTTTAAGTAAAGGAAAGAGAACAAACATTTCCTTATTTCCTAGTAAGTGCTGACATTTTATGGGCATGATCTGGTTTGCCTCTCTCCTTATCCTCATAATGTAGGCGCTACCTACCTGCACACTTGACAGATAAGGCATCTATCATGTAGAAAGTTTAAGCCATTTGCCCAGGGTCATGTGGCTAAGAAATAGAGGTCAGGATTCAAAATCTCATGTTTCTGACTCCTGAGACCACCAATTTCCACTTCCCTACTGCCAGTGGGCACTCTGGCAAGTTGTTTTCATGCTCAAGGATTTTGGGGGGCTTTATTCGATGGGACTTTGTGACAGGTCTGTGCTAGGTACCATGCCACAGGGATAAGTGAGACATATATTCTTCAGGCCCCTCTCATGCTTTATGAGTTCACAATGTTGTGAATGTTAAGTGTTCCAAATGCTTCATAAGAGATGAAGGTGGATATGGTTTCTTCTTAACAAGACCAGAAATGAAGTTTTTTTTTTTTTTGGCCCCAGGCAATTATTTAGGGTGTTAAACTACTTGTGAAAATAAGACATGTAGAAATGATGAGCAGATGAAAATGTCAACATTTTCAAAGGCCAGGAGGAAAATTCAATTTGTGTTCCATCCTGTCTTTGGCAAATAGTCAGTTTCCTCCCCCTCTGTTTTGTTATTAATCATAAGTGAATGTGGATCTGGCTTATTTACTTCTTTGATCTGTTTGCTCACTGACATTCACGCAGCTTTGGGACTGGGGTTTTCATTTCCTTTGTCATCATCTTGATGAATGCCTGGGTAGTCACACAGCAAAATGATGGTGCAGGTCAAGAAAAATGGATTTAACAGTAGAACTTAGTCTATGAGGAAGGATCAATGACACCTTATAAGCAATGAAATAACCTAGGATGGAATCTACCATCATAGGTATGAAGAGTTTTCAGGAGATGTGTCTCAGAGTTTTGACCTGGTTCAAGCCCTAAATCTTAAACTGGATACGAGTGTCCCAAGTGAGGTGGAGAACCCAAGCAGCTGTCTCTATAGTTCCTATCTAATCACTTGTCATGAAGTGTCAATATGATTATGGCAAACATATTTTCTGGTCCATTGCTTTGATTCTCTACTTGGTATTTCAGTAGTTTACAACAGAAAATCAAATTGGAGGATCTGGGTCATTCAAGTGAAGACCAACTTACCCCATATTTATCTAGGTAATTTAATCCTAATTTGTATGGAATCAGGATCACATGGTGGCCGTGGCTGATTTTTTTTTTTTTTTAAGCTGATTTTCATCCTCAGGCCACCTTCCTTCTTGATCCTAGACTCGGTAAAGTCCTGGTGTTAGTTGCTGTAAATGGTGCTTTCTCCCTTGTTTTTACAGAATTATATATTTGTAATGTCTATCTCTTCCTTAGAATATGTACTCCATGAGGGCAGGTCTCTCCAGCCTTGTCACAGGACGTGCCTAGCACATAGTAGGTGCTCAATAGAGGCTGTTGAATAAGTAAAGATGAGCAGGTAAAGCAAACTTTAGAGTCATTCGATATATAGATAAATGGCAATTCTCTGTAACAGTTTCCAAACTTGAAAGTTTTATGTGTTTTTGAGCCTGGTTTATGATTAAGTAATATCCAGTGGAATTGTGGACTTTTCCCATTCACAAGTGGTATTTTTAAAGGTGGTAGGGATAGGAAGATTAGGAGGGAGTCCTTAAAATGAAAGACCCAAAGAGGTGCCCCAACCTCTGCCATGAGAACAGGCACTTGGAATTGTTCCATCCAGCTGTGACTCAATGCTGATTCATCTGAGATGCCCTTGTGGTCAGCAGCATGCATTTGAGAGATGGCCCACTGGGCCCCTGGCTTAGAATCACCAAATCTGGCTGGCTCCCAGGGAATCAAGTTCATGAACGTAGCTTGAAGAGTATCATCAGTACTATCATCACTGGGACTATATTCAGGTTCATAATATTTCAGACTCTTGAAATAGGAACTTCTAGATTTTGAGCTTTTTGAGATAGCTTTTATTGGGTTATTAATATGTATGCATGCATCCAATAAATATTTTTTTTTAGAGGTTTTTTTTTTTTTAATTTTTTTATTCTTATGTTAATCCCCATACATTACATCATTAGTTTTAGATGAAGTGTTCCATGATTCATTGTTTGTGCATAACACCCAGTGCTCCATGCAGAACGTGCCCTCCTCAGTACCCACCACCAGGCTAACCCATCCTCCCACCCCCTCCCCTCTAGAACCCTCAGTTTGTTTTTCAGAGTCCATCGTCTCTCATGGTTCGTCTCCCCCTCCGATTTCCCCCCCTTCATTCTTCCCCTCCTGCTATCTTCTTCTTTTTTTTTTCTTAACATATATTGCATTATTTGTTTCAGAGGTACAGATCTGAGATTCAACAGTCTTGCACAATTCACAGCGCTTACCAGAGCACATACCCTCCCCAGTGTCTATCACCCAGTCACCCCATCCCTCCCACCCCACCCCCCACTCCAGCAACCCTCAGTTTGTTTCCTGCAATTAAGAATTCCTCATATCAGTGAGATCATATGATACATGTCTTTGCATCCAACAAATATTAATTGAGCACTAGCTATGTGTCAGCCAGAGTGCAAGGCACTAGGTTGCATGCAGGGCTTGAAGCAAAGCAGGTGCTCAATCACAATGATGGTTGGATGGATGGTCACACACTCACCTGGAGAGGTTTCTAAAAAGGAAAGCACTCCCTGCTTGAACTGATTCTTGCTTTAAATTAAACACAGGAAAAACATTCCTCTTCTGTTTAATACAAGCCATGTTTCTCCTACTTAAATTTATTTTGAAGTGTCACTATGTTTTTTATTTGAATGAATTTTTTTTTTACCAGAAGGCCAGCAATAATGTGGTTCTAGACAATCTTATTTGAGATGTGTATTTCAAAATGAAAGAAGAAAGTGCAAAATCCCTAAGGTCTATTCTCGCTCCTTGTCTTTTAGACTCAAACTCTTTTAAAAATGCCTGTCTGACTTTGGGAAAATCCTTTGGTTTCTCTATATCTCAGTTTCCCCATCTGGATAATAAATGGTTGGTCTAGAGGCTGCTTATAATCCCTGCCCTTTCCCTAGCTTTAACATCCCATTATCATATCTTATTTAACTTTTGTTAGGAAAAATTCTACCTTCTATACCCTCAGAGTGCTCTGTAAACTGATATAAACTATATTAAAGTGATAATATTATTTAAAAAAAATGCCTGTCATGTACATACACATATACACATCTTCTGTCTATCATCTATCTCTAGATATCAACCACAGAGACATACAATCCAGCTTGAACTAAAATCTTTCTCATTCTAAGAGACCATGAAGTTTCTTTCTTTCTCTTTCTTTCTTTCTTTCTTTCTTTTCTTTTCTTTTCTTTTCTTTTCTTTCTTTCTTTCTTTCTTTCTTTCTTTCTTTCTTTCTTTCTTTCTTTCTTTCTTTCTTTCTTTCTTTCTTTCTTTCTTTCTTCTTTCTTTTTAAGATACATTTAGTTATTTGAGAGAGAAAGCATGCATGGTGGAGAGGGACAGAGGGAGAAGAGAATCTAAAGCAGACTCCCCACTGAGCCTGACGTGGGGCTCAGAGCCTGATGCCAGGCTCAATCTCACGACCCTGAGATCATGACCTGAGCTGAAACCAAGAGTCAGATGCTTAACTCACCGAACCACCCAGGCATCCCATTTCTTACATTATTTTACAAATAACCCAATTCAGTTTCAAGCATGACTCCCACATGAGAGAAGTGACATGTGACAGCCCCTTTACTCAGAGAAGTGACAGCCTCATTTTGGCTGCCAAACTGATTATGCCACTTATTTATCTAATTAGTTAATTGGGTGAGTCATTATTTGAAGACAATGAATTGAAATATTTTTAAAGGAAGATTTAGGGCAGTAAGAAGTAGTGGGGTTTTTGTATGCATAAAAGGCAAGGGAGAAAATACTACCTAGCTTAAGAAAGTCTCTGATGCTATGGAATGTTATCCCCATGGTTCTGGACTCTCCCATACTCTCAGTTTTAACTAGGGCATGGCTGGGTGAGAATATGAATAGATATCGAAGGAGATTTTACTACTGAAAGAAGAGGGGCTGCATGGAATTCTCCCTTCTTCGTATCATTAGGTTGAGCTCTATTAAATTTTTTTAACTTTTAAGCAATTTATCCCATTATGTATATAAAAGTGCAATTATGTAGTTAAGAGCATGGGCTCTGTGTCACATTTCCTGGTTCATAATTGGGCACCACCATGGATTTGCTCACATCCTTAGGCAAGTCATTTAATTTCTCAGAGCTTTAGTTTTTTCCTCTGAAAAATGGGGATGATAGTGACTCCGACCTGGAAAGGTTAGCGACTGCTCATAAAATGCTTTGAAAGATGCCTGGCACATAGTAACTTTTCAATAAGTGCCACCTACTAATATCTTCTTTGGGCATCATGAGCAAATGGTGGATGTTGTGAGACTTGATGCCGAGGGACCAGTTATTTATTGGGGGAATATTTTGGCCTTGGTAATGCTCTCTAAAATGTCCCTGGAATCTTTCCTAAGGTCCCACTATTGGAACCTAGACTGCCTTCTGATTCATCACCCCAGAACTTTCTATTCCCCCATTTCTTTTTTTCTTTAGCTTGTTTTTTTCCATTGCTAGTCAGCTGCTTCTTCCTTTGTGAGCTTGGAAAGTGCTTACTCATGACTTACCTACTACTTCAAAGCCGTATGTTTCATTTTATCATTGACATCCAACTTATCTATCTGACCTTCACTACTTTATTCAGAATTCGAGTAGTCAGAAGCAATTGCCCTTCATCTCCTCAAATGTTTGCTTGGAAACTCTAAGTCAAAATGTCACCATGGTGTCTTAGGATTTCTCAGACTATTTTGCATAAATGTAGATAAAATATGCATATATACGTGGTGTACTAATGTTAGTAGAATAAGATTATTATGCATTTTCTTCAATGAAGATAAATATTTATAAAAATTTATTTCAGTTTTAAATGAGGTATGGTATTAGAAATTATTCCATCTTTTTTTTTTTAAGATTTTATTTATTTATCTGACAGAGAGAAAGAACAAGTAGGCAGAGAGACAGGCAGAGGGAGAGGGAGAAGCAGGCTCCCAGCTGAGCCGGGAGCCCGATGTGGGGCTCGATCCCAGGACCCTGGGATCATGACCTGAGCCAAAGGCAGCCGCTTAACCGGCTAAACCACCCAGGCGCCCCAGAAATTATTCCATCTTGTCATGGAAACTTCTTCTTTTTTTTAGAGAGGGGGAGTGGGGAGGGTCAGAGGGAGAGGGAGAAAGAGAATTCCAAGCAGGTTCCATGCCCAGCGTGGAGCCCGATGCCGGGCTCGATCTCATGACCCTGAGATCATGACCTGAGCCAAAATCAAGAGCCGGATGCTTGAAGGACTAAGCCCCCCTCAGGCACTCCTGTCATGGAAACTTCTGAACCAGATGTTCTCTTTATCCAATTGAATATCAACTTAAAGACATTTAAGAAAAAAACCTCTAAGAATCAAATTTATTTTGATTTTGCATTCACAAAGATCTGCAACACATTTCTGGTTTGTTTTGTTGTTTTTTCTGTTTGCATCTATTTGGCTTTTTGCATGTCATTCTTTTGACATGATACAGATGGCATTTTCCTTCCTTCCATTTAAATAGTCAATGGGCACTGCTTGACCTGTAAGATATGCAGCTGTCTCCCACATACTGATAAATGCCCTGGTCTTGTGAGTCCAGAGCTCACAACTCTATTAGAAGATATTTTGTTTTTCCCCAGCAAAGCATACGAGAATGAATGAAATGGAATGGAGATGATTCTGCCCTTCATACCCAAGGTCAGTGTCCTTTGAGGCTTCCTGGGAAAAATAGTACATTTACAAAGGTCAAATTGCTGAACTGGAAAAGTGGTATAATGGTGATTAGGGCGATGATCATGGCTCAAATTTGTTCAGCCTTTACCCTGCACTCAGTAAGTCATTGAACTCTTTAAATACCCTGTAGGGTAGATCTCATTATCTCCTTTTCCCAGCTGAAGGAACTTAAAACTCAGGAGAGTAAAGTAACTTGCCCAAGGTCATGTTGCTGTGGCCTGACTCCAGAACCCACACCCATCATCCCTTTATGAGGCTGACCAGTGTTTTGTCATCAGCATGCCCTGATGACCCAATGGGGTCTGGCCAGACCCCTCTGAAGATAGGCTCCTGCCTATCTGATGCTCTCTTTGGGCCCTTGCTCCTTTTCTCTCCTATCTTAATCATTTATAAATGAGGGATTATTACACTATGGTATTTTTCTTCTTTGAACAAATGTGGGTGTTGGCCCCAAATTTCCTGCTTACTTTCTCCTAACACAATATGCCCTGGCCAATCTGGATATTTGTCAGTGAGATGTGGAATGAAAGGCTGAGACTGGTTTCCTTTACATCCAAAGCTGGTACCTACAGATCTTTAGGAGACTCATTTGACAGCTCACTGTCATAAACATGTTTTCTTTTATGTAAATAGAACCAATGATACAGTTTAAATTTCTTTATGCTTTGCTAGAAGTGAGATAAAGTGCTGAGAAAAAATTATTTGTAAAGCATATTAAAGGGGAGCAGCATCATGACAAATATAAAAATCATTATGTATGGAATTGGCCAAAGCTAGTTTCAAAGCGCAGCTCCACTACTTGCTGTGTGTCCTTTAGCAAGCCACCTGACCTCTCTGAGACTTGGTTTTCTAATTTTTAAGAGGAGGTAAACTAATCTACCAGCAGAGTTATTGAACAAGCTGCAGAAATGTGAAAAGATTTATGTGCTTAATGAACTTTAAAAAATAAGTCTCATCTTTCCTAAGCAGTTAACTTGGAAGCATGATGTATCCACCAAATGCACAAAAGAAATTTATTTGGAGGACTTGTTTACCTTTTTAAAGCACACATTGTTTTTGCACACATGTTTGAGCATGCTCTATTCTTATAATGAGTGCAGGAGAAGTCCTGAATCACACACAAAGCATACTTTTAAGAAAAACTGACAGGCATTAACATTTCACAGGCACCCATCCCTGGATGCGTGAATATTGCATTAAAAAAATCTACTGGCATTACACTTTGTGGCATATTGTTGGAAGTGAATAATTTATCTGGTGCGACTGCTTGAGGAAATATTTCTCCGTATCTGCAAGTGGATTCTTCTTTCTCATTTCTCAATAGATATATTGTATAGGTAAAATGAATTTTATAATGCTCTTAAATGTTTATCAGTAAGAGATGAACTTCAGAGTCTCACATTTAATCAATAATTTTCTACTTGACAGCAGATTAAGAGAGCATTCCAACCAGTTTGTGCAACAGCCTCAGAAAACAGCAGGTAAAGGTCACTGTCCAATGTGCTGAAAACTACTAAGGCTTTTGAAATAAGTGGTCCTGCTTTGTTTTCTAATATAAAATCTAAATTTAAAAATACTTTGCAGTATTTAAAGTAATTTTTGTGGCTTGTAGGATAACATCTGTCAAATACTGGTTTGATACCTGAAAGAATAGTAATAATCCTGAAATTATTTGATTTTATGTTATTATGACAATAAATAAGAATTTCTCCTGCTGCAAAGATAAGTGGATTTGTATAATTTTATTAAGTGTAAATTATGACTAATTTAATAATTTTCTATATTCATTTATTAGGAAGCAGCACTTGGAATTTGTGGGTTTTCATCTGCACAAAACTCTGACTATATTCTTTTAAGGCTGGTATTTGGATGCTTAAAGCTTTTGAAGAAAAACTGAACCACATAATTGAAGGTTAAATGAACTTTGATTCATTATATTGGATTTTATTTAAAACTACAAAATCATAATAATGAAGTTAATTTATACTCATAAGATATCCAAATATGAATTACTAAGAAATTTGGGGTTGAAATTTAACATGTTGTATTAAGACTATATATTAGCTTTTATTTAGTTATTTTGTTTTATCCATAAGTTTTCCTATGCTCACATTATTTTAAAAGGAATAATTACAGAATCATAAATACAGAGAGCAAACCGGTGGTTGCCAGAGAGGAGGATGGTGGGGGGGGGATGGATGAAGTAGGTGAAGGGGATTAAGAGGAACAGACTTCTAGTTATAAAATAAATAAGTCATGGGGGTAAAAAGTACAGTATAGGGCATATAGTCAATAATATTGTAATAATTTTCTATGGTGATAAATGGTAGCTATCCTTACCATGATAAGCATAGGGTAATATATAGAATTGCTAACACTATGTTGTACCTCTGAAACTAATATAACCTTGTATGTCAATTATATTTCAGTTTTTAAAAAAGGAATAAGTATAGAGAGATCAAGTGAGATAGACAGAGCTCCACCACCTGCTTTCTACAGAGGCCTGGACAGGTCCCAGGAAGATGTCTGTTGGTTGAGTATGTGATTTAACTTCTTGAGTCTGGAGAATTTGGAAGCCAAAAGAATGCCTTTTACTTTGAACATGAATGTATGGTTTGAATGGTGAAAGTTATCTAAAGGCTTTTTTTGAAAAAAAATTATTTGGAAGCTCTCATTGTTATAACCCATCAACTATTATTATAGGTTGCTTTTCTTATTGTTCTCATGACCTATCTTTTAATATGAAGCCTTAGCTTATCTGCATTCTCTTTCTTACCTTAGTTTTTATTTTCTCCAAATTTTGCCCCCTCCTCTATTCCTTTTGTGGATCACATTTAGTTCATGGCACACTGTCATAATTGGTCCTTGGAAAGATGTCCTGTGTTTTGTGATCTAGTTATTGTCATTCTTCCCTCACCTCCATCCCATTTACCTCCACTCAGAGGCATCCACTCCAAGATGTTTAAGGAGTGCACCTATATATATTCTTAAAATATAGTCATAATTTTTAAAAAAAGATTTTATTTGCTTATTTAGAGAGCACTAATGGGAGAGGCAGAGGGAGAGAGAGAATCTCAAGCAGACTCCCTGCTGAGTACAGAGCCTGACACAAGGGTTGATCTCATGACCCTGAGATTCATGACCTGAGCCAAAACCAAGAGTCAGCCGCTTAACCAACTGAGCCATCCAGACGCCCCTCATTATTTTATTTTTTATGTATTCTATACACATAAATGGCACTGCACCATAGTTTTATTATGTTTCTTCCTTTTTCATTTGATGCTATTTTTAAAGATCTACCCATGCTAATAATATATATGTGCTAATGTGTATATACATATATGGTTATATGTATTTCAGTGCTTCTGACTTTATAAAGAAGTCAATTTTCTCCAAATTAACTTCCCAATACAATCTAATTGTAAGAAAATCCTCCCTTTATATATAATGTTGCAATCTCATACATGAATATGGTAAATCTCTCCATATATAATATATAATATAAAAGTGTTATTTGGCAGAGTTTTAGATTTTCTCCATAATGGTCTAATACACTTATTTTTAGAATAACTCCTTGATACTTGTTAGATTTTATTGCTATTGTGTATTTTATCTTATTTCATATTATGTTTTCTTGTTAGTTACTGCTGATAAGGAGAAATGTTATTTATTTTAGTATGTTGATCTTTTATTACCTAGCAACCTTGGATTATTACATCTATATGAATAATCTACGTGAGAGATCACAACATTCATCAGTAATGCTCATTATGCCTTGTTAGTTCCAATGTTCTCTGTTTTTCTCTTGCTTCATTCTTTGCCTAATTCCATTGGTGAGGACCTAATACTATGTTGTACAGTTGTGGTAAAAGTGTGCATTATTTTCTTGATCTTAAAGTGAATGCATATAAAATTTTCTCATTAAACATGTTGTTTCCTGTAGGTTTTTGGTAATGTATTTATCTATAGTCATAAATACTTATTTAGAGTGCTTTCTTTTTCACTAAGTTCTGAGAATCTTAATTTCCATTTTTATATTTTTAAAGATTTATTTATTAGAGAGAGAGAGGGAGAGTGGGAGGAGGAGCAGAGGGAGAGGGACAAGCAGACTCCACACTGAACACGGAGCTTGATGTGGGGCTCGATCCTACTACCCTGAGATCATGACATGAGCTGAAATCAAGAGTCAGATGCTTAACTGACTGAGCCACCAACATGGCCCTCCATTTTTATTTTATCTTTATCCCAAGCGCAGAATATTTCTTATTTTTCAGACATATGATGTTGATTTCTTATTTTATTGCTTTGAGGTCAGAGACCAACATGTAGGAAGCTTCTGTTGTGGCCTGGTACATTGTAAATTTTTGCAGACATTTCATATGTATCAACACACCTCTACATAGAAACTTTGTTAGTTCTTCTGTGAAATGACTTTGTGTTTGCCTATCTTTTTCTGAGAAGAAAGTATTAAAATCTCTAGCTTCTCTCTGTAGTTTTAGCAATGTTGCTTCATATATTTTGATATGGAATTATTTAGAGCACTGTGTTCATGACTATTATAATTTCTTGATCTGGTGCTTCTTCTACCAGTATATGTCATGTCTTTATCCTTATGATAATTTTTACCTTAAATTTTATCTAGTCTGATATTAAGGTGTTCCCGTGAATTTCTTTTGATTCACATTGTTTCATTCCTTTATTTTCAACTGATAAAGCTTCCCTCCTTGACCAAACTTCTGCCATCCTCCTTTTAGCGCTCAAAAGTACACCTTGACCTTGGCCTGCTAGTCTTTGTAAATATGACCTCTTGGGGCCCCTGGGTGGCTCAGTCGTTAAGCGTCTGCCTTCGGCTCAGGTCGTGATCCCGGGGTCCTGGGATCGAGCCCCACATCGGGCTCCCTGCTCAGCGGGAAGTCTGCTTCTCCCTCTCACACTCCCCTTGCTTGTATTCCCTCTCTCGCTGTGCCTCTCTCTGTCAAATAAATAAATAAAATCTTTAAAAAATAAGTAAATATGACCTCTTGAACTGAGTGTTTCTGTTATAAGAGGGCAGTCTTGGAAGTGACTTT
Organism: Neomonachus schauinslandi; assembly: GCF_002201575.2. Lineage (NCBI taxonomy): Eukaryota > Metazoa > Chordata > Mammalia > Carnivora > Phocidae > Neomonachus > Neomonachus schauinslandi. Next base: position 133,712,654 of record NC_058411.1, on the reverse strand, counting down.
TGGCCTCACTGAACTTGAAGTTCCTCATTTGCAAAATGAGATAATATGAGTATGTATTTTATAGTGATGTGATAAGAAATTAATAAAATAGTGTGTGAGACATGTGATATTCTTGATGTGCTCATGGACAAGAGAGTAGTCACTGAGCTGCCCCCACTATGGCTCTAAAATTTTTGATAAAATTCTTTTACAAAAGGATCGGAAGAAAAGGGGAGAGCAGGTGATGTTTTCTTCTGTTTTACAAGGTCAGGGAATTTGCTGTGATTTTTAAAAACCACAGGGGCGCCCGGCTGCCTCAGTCAGTGGAGCATGTGACTCTCGATCTCAGGGTTGTGAGTTCAAGCCTACGTGGAGCCTACTTAAAAAAAACCCCCAAAAAACAGAAAAAAAACCCATAGTTTTTCAGGCTCTGGACAGTTAATGACTTCTATCTAGCAGCTTCTTTTTATGAAGTGGGCCTTAAGGATTGGCATGTGATTCCTAGCTTGAAACTAAGCTGTGCTCTTTGCCAAGCACCTGCTATGCAGGCTCCCAAGGCTAGATAGGATGGATGTTGTTTGCTGCAAGTTCACACCTGTCATTTTCAGGCACGTGGCTGCTTTCATACCACACATTACTTTTTTGCCCATTTTTTTCCTTTCCAAAGTGGAAAAAAATGCAAATCTGGTCATTAATTTGTTTTCTGTTAATATATAGTGGTCACTTCAACTCAGTGAGGCATCTGTTTCTTGGGCATCTGTTGGCTCAACAGCATGCCCTCTTCAGCTCTTGGAGGTGAGCGAGTGGGGGAGAAGGCAGCAAGCTAGAAGGGTGCTCCTGCAAGTGTTGTGGGAGGGGAACCCCTACAAGGAGTTTGGCCATGCCATCCTGATGCCCCACCATAGAGTAGTACCTCAATAAACATTTGTTGTACCCTGTTGACTTGACGTATATGGTTGGCTTCTCATTTCCAATGAAGTAGGGCTAACTTTGCTCTGCCTTGACATTTTCCAAACTGAATATTAAAAAGAACAAGAACAAAAGCAACATCAGAACCAGGGAACCCCCTCAGGAAGACCCAGACCACCTGTGGTTCCTCCTCTCCCTTGGAGCAGAGCAGATGGTGGCTCCACTTGCCAGCTTTAGGCTAGAAGAGGCAGATCTGAGAGTGGACCCACACCGTGCATTTTTAAAATGTTAGGGCCTTTGAAGACATCCATATATATATGAGAAAAGCACAAAGACACTTTGCTGGCACAGAATGAAAGCAGCGATCATCCCTAGTTGCTTCACATCCTACTTCTGGAAAGCACTCAGCTTTTGTAGCTGTTCATTTATATTAACATGAGGACTAATTCTCAAGTGAAATGCTTGTACAATGACCCCAAAAGAGATCACTGGAATAGATTTAAGTGGGATGAATGTGCTTATCAGCTCAGAAACAGCAGGCCAGAAAAAATATTTTATTTGTTTTCCTCCACATTATGGCATGTTTAAATATATCAAACCTAGATTATAACCTCGAGGACCCACCAAGTTTCCCCCTCCTTTTATAGTGGAAATGTGGGAATTGCAAACCTGTGTTTGTGTTAGTTAACTAATCATCAAGGGAGAGATGAGTCAGAGAGCTTTCTTTCTCATAGGAACCCGGCCAGGGCACCGGGATGCTGGAATGGATAGCTGGTGCAGGACAGGATCATATTTAGGCTGAGTCAGCTGAGATTAGATGAGGGCAGTTTCGATTAGTGTCTTGTACTAGGGGAACTCTAGAGAGAAGATGATGTTCCAGTTAAGCAGAAATGGCAGGATAGAGAAGCAGGGAGCTCTGGCTCTCTCACTTGAAGGACAATGAACAGTGCCATGCGCATGGCACGAGAAGGCTTGGCTTCCCCCCCTTTTGCTCCGCCTTGTAAAAGTGTGACTGTGGGCAAGCCCACACATGTCTCTAGGCCTCATGAGCTTCAGCTCCTGTTTTGATAAAGTTGGGGTAATGCCTTTGGGCAGCTGAGTTGCTTCCAGTTTGGGGCGATTGAGAGTAATCTCATTTGGAAACACCCTCATGGATACACCCAGAAATAATATTTAATCTGGGCACCCCATGGTCCGCTCCAATTAACACATAAAATAAACTTTCCCTACCTTCTAGGGTGCTGGGCTGGTTAAATGCAACAGTGCAGAGAAAGAATAGCAGAGTGCCTGACACTTGATGGTTACCTGCTCTAGCTGCCTTCACTAGGTTATGGATGTGGATATTGTTAACTAGGTACATTTTCTGTCAGCATTGGGATCGGACGGCACAGGGGAGGGCTGGTGTTCTGCAGTTGTATTCTATTATAGCTGGAACAAAATATGTCTCTCTCTTTAAAAAAAAATCTGCAGGCCCTGAAAACATCCATACAAGGGAAACTGTTTAAGTGCTTTAGGCTTTGTGCTCATAATAATTTATTAAAGATCTGCTACTAAAAGTGTCTTCTTTCAAAAATAAATCAATAGTTCAAACATAGGCCAAGATACTAAAATTCTCTTCTTCTTGCTAGAAATTAGTCATGGAAAGAAAAATCACATTTGATGTATTTGTGAAACATTTATTCACTCTCCTATGTCCCGGGCATGGCACAAGCATAAAATGATGCAGAAAGCATCGGTCTAGAGGATGTATATAATTCTATATAAAGAATTAGAGCATGAAAATAAGATGCTGTAAGTGCTGTTGTATCGCATAATTACATGGAAAAGCTGGGACATGTTATGTCTAGGTGGGTCTTGGCCAAAGCCTTGATGAGGAAGAGACATTTGAATTGGGTTTTATAGGCTAATTGGACACCCCTTGGATATGGGGGACCCTGTGGGGTAGAAGGAGGCATGGACTGGGAGACAGGCTGTGGAATGTGGCTACAGATGAGGCAAGTAGCTGAGGTTAGTTGTAAGGCCCTCCATGCCAAGTTAGGGAATTTGGATTTGATTCTGCAGCCAAGGGAGGGATGTTGTAAAGTCATATGCATTTGGCACATATGCCTTGGAGAAACACCAGAGACAGAGAGGAAGGAAAATTGGCAAAGTTATGAACTATCCTCTATTTATATATCAAGGAAAGCTTTTTTTTTTTCCTTTCTTTCTTTCTTTCTTTTTTTTTTTTTGCCGGCTGAACAAGGTGTGTCTACTGAGGTTTGTCCAGATGATATTGCACTAGAATAAGGGCTATGCCATTTGGGACTGTTAACAAGTAGAAATGTCTCCATGGGGTAAGTATAAAGGAAAGGGGAGATGCAGGAGGGGAGCCCTGGGATTCTAGCCAAGCACAGGGTCAGGCAGGTAATAAGAACAATGATTATTTTTCACATAGTGCCAGTGACATGCCCGGCTGTGACACTCAGCCCTTCCACACCAGGCAGTTGAGATCTAATCCCAGAGCCATGGGATCTTGCCCTTCTTCTGCTCAGCCTGTCAGCCCATAGATGCTGGTCTTAGATGGTAGCAAATGAGGAAAGCCTGTATAACCTGCTCCTGATAGATACAGGAGTGAGGCTGGGTTATCAAAATATCATACTTCTTCCCAGAGAGTCAATATCAATTAACGTAAAAGAATGTTCTCATCCTAGTTTTTAATAGCAAAAAACCTTGCCATAAAGAAGAGAACAGATCATTAAAGAGAAATGTACAGGGGGCTATGATATGGCAGTTAAATTAATTAGCTACATATATGCTAAATAAAAGTAATATAAATCTCTAAAATATAATGTTGGGCTGAAAACCAAGGATACTTACAAATAGGATACGATTTATAGAAAGCTTAAAACACATCCAATACATACTGGACACAGACATTAATATGTAGGAAGATATAAAAACTGTTGAATCTCTGGAAGGAAGAGAGAGGGACAAGTTGGGAAGAGTCTACACAGGGGGCTTCAGTTTTATCTGTAGTGCTTCCTTCGTTTTGAAAACAAAGCCAGTGAGGTAAATGTTAAGTTATATAAAGCCAGCAGTGGGTTCATTATATTATTTTTCTCTTCCTGTTTCTGAAGAGAAAGAGAAATTTCGTAATACAAGAAAATTTTAAAAGGACACTCTTTAACCAGGGCACCAAGTCCTACTCAAACAAAGATGTTACTTTTGACATTGAAGGAAAATTTGAATTCCTTTTTCTTCACGGTGGCAGCTTTTGGTTTTTATCCATGGTGCACGAGTGTGAGTGTTTGGGGGTCTGTCAAGTGGAAGTGGACACATTTGTCCAAATAGAGTATTATGTTCATACCAGAAACCTGAAAGCATATTTTCTTTAAAAGAAAGGCAGGATATGAGAGAAGGGCTTCTGCTCTTGGTAATGGGCCTAGGCCACAAAAGATGCGGGGCGTCAAAGGGGTAAGCGTGAGCTAGAGCGGAAAGCAGGAACCTGGCTGTGGTGATCTTGCCCCAGGGGAGTGGCTGGAGATCTTAATTCTAATTTTCAAACCTGGAGACTGACACAGGCTAGTGTGCATTTGGCCTGAGCTGGCGGAGGGGGCAACAGCAACAAGGATTCTAACTATGCGGAGATTTCTCTCTAGGGCTGTCACCATCTCCATGTGTATTTAAAGTTGGAAATAGTGCGTTATAAGATATACTTTCTATTTTGAGCATAAATACTCTTTTTGTCATGTAAACTGCAGAAAGTTAAACTCAACAGATCTTGGGGGAAGAATTTTCAGGAAATCATCTGACTCTTAACTGCCCCCATCAGTCCTTGCGGGGAAGAATGAGGATTTGGGAATGAATGGCCGTGAGATTTGTTGGAAGAGTGGGGAGCATGCTCAGGGGACCTGAATCTTGGTGGTGATGATGAAAGGGCAGGGGCAGGGGGGAGGAGGTGGGTGGAGAGCGGTTGACAAGCAAAGTGTGCTCTCAGTGAGAACTCCCCACCTGGAATTGGGGTGAGTGGGTGGGTCATGATTCTGTTTGTTAAATGCTGCTGTCACAAACCAGGGTGCCTCTGGGGAAATGTTAGGCCCTTAGGTGTTTTGGGGCAGAGCAAATGCTTTGAGAATTCCAGTTGTAGGTAGTGGTTTTCCTCGTCTGTTTCCAGGCCTGTTCTTGTTGAATTGGGACCACAGGCAGTATGGGCTGAGAGGAATCCATCAAGGGATGCAGGTTTCAGTGCCCAGGTAGGGTGACGGGTAAGCCAGGTAATGGAGCAGAGGGCCAGTGGAAGTTTCTGGACATGCACAGTGGGGATGAGGGCTTGGGGGATTATTCTGGGTGAAGGCTATTAATTTCAGGCCCACTTGCTGATGAGGAAGTAGCTTTGAACTACTGAGGAGGAAAATTATTCTTTTCCTCTATCCATCTTAGGTTTGTTGGCCAGGACCCTGTCAATTAAACTGACCAAAGACAGGTGAGCAAGAGATATAAATTGAAGCTCTGGAACAAGTGCATTGCACACAGGTGTGTTCAGCAATGAGGAACTCAAAGGGACGGTTAGAACTTGGGCTTATATAGCATCTTAAGCAAGAGAACAATACATTTTGAGAGAAGTGACAAGACAAAAGAAAAACACTTTGAGCTTCTAGGGTGGCATATTGTGGGAAGGCAAATATGGGGGAAACTAATGGAAGGGAAGGGCTTGTTAGTAAGATTAGTTATGTAGACTCCTCCTGGGCCGCCTTAGGCCGGTAAGTGTCTAGAATTGTCTCTGGTGATGAAATTATGTTCTTCCTGGTAGAGAGGAAAGAGGGGACACCTTTACAAATTTAAGTCCTGCTTTCAGGCAAATGAGAGAGGACAGAGACCTTTTCTTGTATATGCTTCTTCTCAATTGTCTTCAGCTCAAAACAATTAATATGCCAAAGTGGTATATTTGTGCGTGGCACATTCTGCTGCCCTTCAGAACGTATTGTGGCAGTTGGATGATTAGGTGTGCTTCTCACTGACTGGGGACCAGCTGGGGCTGGGCCTGAGTGCCGAGGGGCTTCAGATGTGTGGGCCAGCTAGGGAGGCAAGTTCTTGGTTTTCTTCTGAACTGTTACCAGAGTCTGGCTTTCTTCTGAACTGTTACCACTGGTTAGGACTTTCCATATTTCTATATCTGAGGTGCATTCAAAAGTCCGGGAACTGCCTTGATCCTACACAGGTTCAGGCCTTCCCTATTGCTTATGTTCTGATATTTGATAATTTATGAAGAGGTAAGGTTTCTGCTGAGGGAATCAGATGCTTTATTTTTGTGTCTAGTCTTTGTGGCCCATTTCACTGAGATCCAGGTGGAGTTGCTCTGTCAGAATCAAGCTTTTGACCTTTGAAATGCTATTTCTAGAATTGATAAGAATGGTGAGATACAGAGAGTTTAGGGATAATTATTGAACCATATGTCTTGAAACGTATTCAAATATACAGGTTCTCCCCACTATTTGAAAGTAGAGCATTCCCATGAAATCCTTCCTGGACCAAAATGATGTAAAATAAAGAAGCAATTACCATTAATTTATACGGAAAATTTTTTGAGCATTCCCAGACCCCCCAGATAACCTCTCTTAGGCTTTTCTGATACCTTAGGACACATCTTGCTCACAGATACACAAAATAAATCGAGATAAAGCACAGCTGCTCACAGACAGTTCAAAACTCTGGCGCTTGGTCCTTAGGTACTGAGTGTAGTTCTGGGGAAGGATGTTGGCGGAGGGGGGGCACTCTTGCTGCTTGGGGTGCATGCTGCCTCTATAATGGTTTGCCACAGAACAATCCCAGAATGCTATTTTCACTTTTTTCACAAAAGCAAGACTCTTCTCCAAATTTCTTTTGGTTAGCAAAAACAAGCAGGTCTTTCTTAAGAGCAGAGTGGTGTAAGGTAAGGTGAACTTTCGAAAAGTGGGGGATACCTGCAGTTAGAAGAAAAGCAAATGTCAGCTGCTGTTGATGACTTTTTGAACACGTTTGTCTGGGGGATAAGAGAATAAACATCAGAGGGGCTGGCAGGGACCATTAGCAGCTGTTGGGCACTCCAGTGTGTCAATGGTGGCTTTCACATGGTCAGTGATGGCAGACCTGGCCCAACTCATTAAAGGCAGATGCATGAGAAGGTCCGATGGACTGGGACAGAGTTAATTTATTTTCCATAAATAAATTGAAAGCCATTATTTTTCTCTTTAGACGTATTGCCAATTCTGAGATCAAGGAGAAGGATTAATACAAATGTCATAACTATTTCATGTTGGCTATAGTTTTGGGGAAATAGACATACTGGCCCCTCTGTTTAAATGCTCCCCCACACCCCACACCCTGTGTCCATCTGACTACCCCCTATTCATCTTTCAAAGTCAAGATCAGGTTTCATCTCTGGAAGCAAGTCTTCAGATACAGCAAATCTCCCTTCCTGGGCACCATCTTGTACTAGATTGGGTTCAGGGCATGCTACCCCAAAAATAGCACCTTGGCACATGGAATATTTTAAGATGAAGGAGTTTGAGAAAATGGCAAAAACAGGAAGGTCATTCTGACCTGCCTTTCTTTGTCCTTCTTCCCTGAAACAGGTCATAAAACCCGCATGTGAGAAGTATCCTCCCTATACCCAGAAGAAAGGAGCCTCTTTATCTTTGAAGCCAAAGGAACTCTGAGAAGAATCCCAACAAATAGGCCTTACTAAGTTTCCCCCAGTTTACTAACTTATCTCATGTTCTATAACCTATCATATGTCTATCTGGCTGCCCACTCTTCATCAAAGCTAGCATAAATATACTCAGCTATAAGTATTTCTTTGGGTCTTCATTTCCTTACAAAGGATCCCATGTCATGTGAAATGTATATTAAATAAATGTGTAGGTTTTTCTCCTGTTAATCTGTCAGTTTAATTTTCAGACCCAGCCAGGGACCCTAAGAGGGTTAAGGAAAGCTGTTTCCTCCCCTACATACTGCATATGAATCCTCTAGTTTGACATCAATTGAGGGGATAGTTTTTATTTTTAAATATTGTGCTTATTGAATAGAACCCCTGTTCTAAGCACTTCTACATATATTTATTCATTTAAGTCTCATAGTGGCCACAAGAGGTAAGTACAAATATTCTCCCTGTTTTACAGATGAGAATAATGAAGCCCAGAGAGGTGTAGTATCTTGCCAAAGGTCACACAGCTCATAGTAGTAGAGGTGAGATTCACCTCTGCCTATGGAATCTGCGTTCATAACCAGTGTGCCACGCCACCTGTCCCTAAATGCTACAGCCTAATAACAGCTACCTTGCATCCATCTGGATCTCCCGATCCTGTCTCACCTTCAGCCAAAGCTGGTCCTCCCTCGAGTTTTTCTTTTCATCTCTGTTCATGGCTCCTGTATCCTTGGAATTGCTCAGACCCACAAATCTTTGATTCCCTGACTCTTTCCTTGCTGTCACACCCACATCTGATTCATCTGCAATCTGGATGGCTTTACCTTCAGCATCGAGCCAGATCTGGCAGTTCCTAACACTTCCATTGTGGCTGTGCTGGGCTAAAGCCCCTGTTACTGCCGGCCTGGATGATGGCAGGACACTCTTCCTGTTAGCTTCCCTGCTTCCTTCCTTGTTTCCCCCACCCCTGGCCTATTCCCAACACAGCAGCAGCCAGAGTGATCCTTTTGAAATCTGTCAGATCGTGTCACACCTCTGTTCAATATCTTTCATTGTTCGTGACTTTATACTTGCACCCTTTACTTGAAATACTCTTTAAATATCTACATGGCTCACTCCCTTCCTTACTTCCCAAGTCTACTCAAATATCAACTCACCAGAGAAGTCTTCCCTCACCTTCCTACATAAAACAACCCCATTGTTACTGTTGTAGGTTCCATCCCCCTTAACCCGATTTCTTTTTATGCACATCACCTATTTTACATTTACTTGTTTATTTGTATACTTCTTTTTTTTTAAAGATTTTATTTATTTATTTATTAGAGAGCGAGTGAGAGAGAAACAGCATGAGAGAGGAGAGGGTCAGAGGGAGAAGCAAGCTCCCCGCCAAGCCGGGAGCCCGATGTGGGACTCCATCCCAGGACCCTGGGATCATGACCTGAGCCGAAGGCAGACGCTTAACCAACTGAGCCACCCAGGTGCCCTATTTGTATACTTCTTGCTGCTCTGGCTAGAATGTCAGCCCTATGAGGGCAGAGACTGACTCTTGTGCTCCATGCTGTGTCTGCAGTGCTGAGAATAGCACTTAGCATATAGAAGATGCTCAATAGGGCACCTGGGTGGCTCAGTTGGTTAAGCGACTGCCTTCAGCTCAGGTCATGATCCTGGAGTCCCTGGATCGAGTCCCGCATCGGGCTCCCTGCTCAGCAGGGAGTCTGCTTCTCCCTCTCCCGCTCCCCCCTCTTGTGCTCTCTCTCTCACTCTCAAATAAATAAATAAAATCTTAAAAAAAAAAAAGATGCTCAATAAATATTTACAGGGAGATCAAAGAACATTAATGAATGAGGTGACTACTTACTGTGTGCTAGTCACTATCAAAAGCATGTTTATAGACATCATCTCTTTCACTCTTTCACAAGCCCTCTGAGGCCCCCTAGGTGACTCTGGAAAAATTATTTACCCCCGTTTAGCTCAGTTTCTTTGTCTCTGAAATGAGCATAATAGTATTACTTGCTTCTAAGAGTTCAAGCACATATAAATCCTGAGAACAGTGCTTGGCACACAGTTCCTGTCCCAGGTTGGTTCCCTGAGAAACAGAGGAGGTGGGGGTTAGCATGCAGGATTCGTGCTTTTGGGAGCATCATGGGAAGGAGTAGAGAAAAACGCAGGAGTAGCCAGAGGGAGGAGGTCGCCGCAGTCTCATTACTCCTGGGAGTGCAGGAGCCGGAAGGACCCAGTAGAATCAGCTTGCACTGGGGCAACTGTGCCTGGCCTTTGTCTCTCCCATTACTAAGTCATTGGCTTCAGGCTTCTCTGGAAGGGGGCACGGCCTTGGGCAAGGCCATTCTCTAGGGTAGGCTGACAGCCACCCATACTCCCAGCAGCTGGGGAAGGAGGGCTGCAGTCTTAGATGTGTGTGAAGATCTGGGTACAGCATGCCAGTACCCCCTTCAGTAAACTTCAGGAAATGCTCGGGATCACACCTTCTTGCTGCATTGCCTTAGCCTAGCAATCACTTGCCTGCTAAGAACCTCCAGTTATTCTAGGGCCCATCAAGCACAGGGCAAATGCCACCCTTTGAGAGTCTCGGCTTGCCTGCAAAGATTTAGGATTGGATTTGATTTACAAGCCTTTCTCCCTGTAGACTTCCTCAAGTGGGGGCCATGCCCAGATGCCCCATAACTTAGGACAGGGCTGAGATGTCAGCAGGTTCTTCCTCATCCCCTGTGCTCAAGTGACTTAGAACAAAACAGAATGAGCCCTTTGAGTGGTCTAGGGTCAGCAGGCTTGTGTGTGGTACCATTTAAAGGAAATCCCCTTGCCACCTGCAGTTCTACTATTAGAATTCCATGATGTACTGAAGCATTTAAAAAAGCATCAAGAGTGTCCTGTTGAAATGCAAATAACTCTGTGAAAGTTAAAGACTTGAACCTTCATGATGAAATACCTTTTTATCTTTATTCAAAAACACTGTTAAGTATTCCATTTTAAATTATTCCAAATGCAGTAATCTTGTTCTGGTTCAACTTGAACCAGAACAAGATTAGGCTTTTAGTGAAAAGAGTCTGGATTTCTTCATTTGGACATTTTCTTTGAGGGGAGTTGGGGTCCAGTAGAACCAGGCCTTGAGGCTAGAGAAGTGGAGTCTAGTGTGAGATGTGTTCTGGAAGGTGATGAACTTCTGCCAAGTTCCTTACTGTCTCTGAAGCTCATTGCCCCCTTGGTGGAATGGGTTCTATCTAGATCTGCATTGTCCAACACTAGCCCTGTGTGGCTGTTTGAATTTAAATTTAAATTTAATTCAGTGCCTCAATCCCACTAACCACATTTCAAGTTCTCAATGGCCAGTCATGGCTAGTGGCTGCTATAAGGGGTGATGCAGAAATGTTGGGGTTCAGAGCCAACAGCCAAGGAAGAATTCTTGAGATATCTTCAGTGCAAAAAGGTGGTTTTATTGAAGCACAGTGACAGGACCCATGGGCAGAAAGAACTGCATTGGGGTTCTGACAGGTGACTGATTATATACTTTCAAGTTGGGAGGGGTTTAGGGATAGCACAAGCCTCCAAGGAATTTTGGAAAGAAGGTTTCCAAGATCCTGAGGGGGCTAGCTATTGTTAGGAAAAGGTCCTTTATTACTGTTCAGTAAAAACTCAGTCATGAGACCCTTTAGATGTATATCAGTGGGCCATATGCTTGGAAGATGATTGCTAACATGTATCTTGGGGAGGAACCAAGGGAGTTTCCAAAGGAATTTTTATATATTAAAGTAGACTTACAGGATCCTGGTGGAGATGGGGGGCAGATAGTGTTAAGCTAAGATTGCCTTTTGCCCTTAGTCAAGTGTCCACATTGAGGGACCTGAGCTCTCAAGCAGACTCCCTGCTGAGCCTGATGCAGGGCTCTATCCCATGACCCTGAGATCATGACCTGAGCTGAAATCAAGAGTCAGACACTCAGCCAACTGAACCACCCAGGTGCCCCAAACCTGTTTTTAACAGAGGGGCAAACCGACATTGAGGGGGTCAAGTAACTTGCAGATCTGAACTTGGATTCCAACCCATGTTAATGTAATGCTGAAATAGGGGCCCCAGTTTTTGTTTGTGAATAAGTATTTGCTAAAAGCTCCCCAACTCAAAGTGCTTTAGAAAGAAGTTCAAGGATTCTTTATTGTTGCATTTTCTCTTCTCCCTCTTTTGTATCCTCTTCTACCTCTTCTAGAAGGCTTTATTGTCTTGGTACAATGCACACGAGTCTCCTTTCTCAGAGGTAACTACTGCTAATATGTTGTTCCAAAAATTCAGCCTTCCAGCAGGTTCTCCGTGCATATAGACATATGTATGTTATTTCTACATATGGATGATTCACTGATCCATAGGGGGCTGCTCTTCAGAGGCCTGGTTATGGCTACTGTTTTGAATTTTAGTTCAGAAAAGTCAGAAACCCCTTCAGGAATTTCCCTGGATTATAATCAGATTGAAAACTTTCAGTTTGCCAGGGACTTCAGAAGGGGACATAGTGTACAACTCCCACTGGGAAGCTAATAGTTGCACAATTGCTTTGAGTGAATGGGAGTGGGGGGGGAGAGGATCCATGACTTCGTAGGAGGATAATGGGGTTGTCTTCTGGTTTGTCAACTGATGTGTTCATGAAGCTGTAAATGTTAGACCTGCTTAGTACCTGTTATCTTTCCTCTGCACTTGATTGTACTTGAAAGAGAGCAAGTTTAAAGTCAGGGGTGTCCAGAGGAGGGAAAATGGGTCCTCAGATCAATCGAGAAGTTTGAAAGGCTGATGCTCTGATGTTAGGATCGCTTATTTTGCTGCATCACCCCAAGTAGGAAAGAAGATTGTGACCCAGGTCTGGGGATGTGTGTCTTCCAGAGAGGCCCGGGAGAGCGAGAAGGGGGCACTTTGGTTGAACAGTTCTCTTGAAAGCATTCATCTGCTGCAAATTTTAAAAGGTGGGGCTGAAGAATACCTTTGTGGAAAGCATCCTGTGTCGAGAGCCAGTAGTTGCCCCAATGGGGCATCTTTCTAATCTCTGTATCTGAAAGTGGCCTGTGTGATGCCCACCAGGGAAGTGATTTGTTCAGTTCATGCAAACAAAGGGCCAATTTTTTAGGAGCACGTCTCTCAAGTGTGTGTGGTCAGCTTGAGATCAACAGCCGAGCTGGGGTCTCTGAGCCCAGAGGAAACAACCCTCGCTTTTCTGATTTGGTAGAAACTGACCAGCTGCTGGTTTCCAATTCTCCTAGCAGAGACCACTCCCATTTTGCAAAAAGTTGTGTGCCTGTCCTTCTATTTATATGCACAACAGCTTTCAAATTACCTCTCTTTCCTTAGATCTCTAGGGGGAATCATTCCTGTGTGGTTTATGATGAAGAAGAAAGTGTTATTTTCCCCTTTGAAAGGAAAACAGCACTGGGTGAGCTGGTTTCAGGGGCGAAAGTTCCCAAAGATCATTTTGCTAATGACACTCTCATATTCACGGAACACAGAACGACATCGTATATTTGGTTTCAAGGCTCCTGATGACAAGAGCAGGCTGCTGTGGAGGTGGACCCGGGATGAGGCCCGAGGAGGAGATGTCCTTCATGTGATATATTGCGGTGATGTGCCATCTGTCTCTAGGATGATTCTAGTAGCTGTGGAGGAGCCCATGAAAATATCCCTGCCAGGTCTTCTTGAAATTCATCTTTTTCCCTCCTTGTCTATGACAGTCCTCTATATAATAAGGCAATTTGGGAATAGGAGGACAGTAAAGACCCGTCTTTTAAAAAAAATGATGGTCCTGTCACCCAGATTCTCTCCTACCTGCCCCTCCCTTTGATTCTCGCTCAGGATGCCAGGACATCACTCTCTCAGAGTTCATTTTCATCTCAAGGGCAGTTTAAAGGATGCTGTGATGGGTTCCTTGGGTCTCCATGGCCCTGGGCTTCATTTGGGAAGGCGTCCAATCTCCTCTTTATTTTTCTTTTGTAATATTATATTTATTGAGGGCCTATCAATGCAAAGTCCTGCCACCTACTACCTAGGAGACAAAGATGAATACGAGATGGACCCTGCCCTCAAGGTGCTTACAATCTAGGCGGTCAGCTGCAAGAGTACGTGATGGGAGCAATACTACTTTTGGTGGCGTAAGCAGAGTTCTTTAAAATGTTGACATCATTTGAAAATTGCCCTTGTCAAATTTGTAGGAGGAATTTCAACAGTAAAGCCAAACAGTGGAAAAGGGTGTGTTGAAGAATTGCACCCCCCAATTAGCCAGAGATGCCAGAGAGATAAATATGTGATATTCTGTGATAATGTGGGGAAGCCTGCAGACCTCTGCAGAGGCCATGAGATATAGTGCTGCCTCTCTCCAGGTTTGTGACCTTGGACAATGCTCTTGGCCTCTCTGAGCTCCTGTTTCCCAAACCCACCTCCTAGGTCTTTGTGAGGATTATATGAGATTGAGTGAGAAAACTCCCGACATATACTATAAGCTCATTAAAGGGTTTCTTCCTCTCCCCTGTCCTTTCCCTGTTACTCTAGGATTTGGAGCAGAGCCCAGAACTGTACAAAATGCTAGGCTCCAGCACTAAATATGTTTGCAATCCTGGCAACATTTTAGCCCTTTCTAATTACAAAGTTTATACTTTGCCAAAGCTGAATTAGGGGTGAGGACAGAGAGAAGTTGGGGGGGCTAATTATAGAGACTAAATACACTGGAGTGGGGGGAGGGTAGTGGAGGAGAACCACAGGGCCAATCACACCCAGAGGCTGAGTAATTCCAGGTTAATAAGAAGATGCAGACAGGAATTCAGACATGCCCAGAATAATTTAAAAAAAAATTATTTCAGGGAAATACATGAGACTGATAAGCACAAGATGAGCTAGCTATGAGCCTCTACTTATGGTTTCCCCAAAGTGAGAAGTGTGGGGAGGTTTCTGGGGCTGAGAGAGCTGCAGGTTGATGGGGACCAGGGTGGAGCCATAACTGGGCAACAGAGAGCAGGTGACCCTAGCCAAGCAGTGTGGGTTAAGTCCAGGGACCCCAGCCACAGAAGGTGGGAACTGCAGGTAGTCCTAGAGGAGGGAGCATTTCCAGAGCTGGGTAATTGCAAGGCTAGAATGTAGCAAAAAGCTGGTTAGTTTCAAGAAAAAAAAAAAAAACAACACATGCAGGAGCTCTAAGAGGAGAGTACAGGTGAATCAGGACGCCAGGACACCAGGAAGCGCTCCCCCAGCCTGCCATGGCTCTCTGACTTGGCTTTGGGGCAAGTTGGGAAGGTCTTGGATCCTCCTTGATATCACCTACATCAGTTTGTCCATCTGCCAGTCTTTATGTTCCTCCCAGATCTAAATCTACAAAGTTTTTAAAGATCCAGACTTTCAGCCAGTGTCCCCTCCTGGACCAATACATTTGTCTCACGCCAGTTCTGTATTTTTACTTTTGGGGGTATACTTCCAAAGGATCTAACAAACAGCAAGCCTGTTGTTTGTAGATTTAGTAAACATGTCTATCAACTAGGATATGATCTTGTTAATATTCTCCTTGGGGTTCAGGGCGCCTCCCATGTACTAGGAGCCCCCCAAAGTATTCATGAAATAGTGAACAACTGTCATGATGGCAATTTAGTAAGGCTCGAGGATGCAGAAAGAGAGGAAATGAAGCTGGGGAGGTGGAGTAGGTGTTTCATGAAGGTCTTTCAAGGCCAAATTAAGGACAGTGTTTTGAAGGTCTCGAGAAGCCACTTAGGAGATGATAGTCAGGCTGCATGGAGGTGGGCTGACCGCATTGAGGGAATCCAGTTAAGCGATGAGCTAAGGCAGTGCCAGTGGGACGGAGTTCAGGGCATGTCTCCAGACCTTGTTTGTTCAGCATAGTGTCAAAAGTTAAAAGCGAATAGGGTCAGCTGGCAAAATCTGCAGGCCACACAAGACGGGGATCTCTGGCTTTCTTTGATATGGCCATGGTAGTCTTCAAAGACACATTCAATTCTTTTATTGGAGTAGTTGTCTAAACTATTTGTTCCTTCTCTTCAAGCCAGTCTTTCAACCAGGAGAATTGTTTTTGAGTCACATCTATTTGGGGAAGGACAAAAATGTGTCTGAAAGGCCCAGCAGGTTCTAATAGCTCTTCTTGCTCTGGGAGATTGAAGTCCACCAGCAACGTGACCTACTTAGAAATGCTCCCTTAGATAATCCCGTGTTGTGTTCTCTGAGCCCCCTGGTGGATCTGCGTAGCACAGGGGTTCCATTTAACGGCTCTTTTCTTCCCAAAGGAAGTATTTCTTCAGGATCTCTAGAGAAGGGAGCTGGCACGGGGTGGTGGGGAGAGGTGGTCAAGACCCTGGCCTGGGGGTGAGGGGTGGGGGTGGGGTCTCAGGGTAAGCCCACACAACAAAATGAACAAAAACCCAAAAACTTGCCTCCATTCCTTTCCCTTTTTCTAGCCTAACCTAAAATTTGTCTGTGCCAGTTTTGTTCTTCAAGCTTCGAGGCATCAATTAGTTGAACACCCTCTGTTGTCACTCAAAGGCCTTCCCAATCTGGCCCTAACTTCTTTTCCACATTGATCTCCAGCCATCCTCCCAGGGTCCCCCTAAGCTCCCTCTTGACTCATCAGCTTCCCTGGAGTCACATCATTAGGTAATTTGGCATCACCGAAGGAGAGCAGAATATGCCACCCCAAAAGATGTCACCTTGGCCAATTGATTATTTTGAATTGAGCTTACTTAAGAAATAGTTGGTGCAAGAAGGATCCGTGGAGCCTCCTTTGTTCCTTTGGAAATAAATCCCCCTTGTGAAAGGTATGCTCCTTGTACCAGCAGGGTAGGAGGCATCCTCATCACCAAACATAGGGAATTTAGGGCTAAGAGGGCTGTACAAAGAACACTTGTCACTTCTAAACTAATTTACTACCCCAAGCCCAAACCCCTTCATCTGGTCAATTCTTTACAAATTTATTGTTTCTTTGTCTAAAAGGTATATAAGCTGCCTGCTTTGGTCACTTGAGTATCCTATTCTTTTTTTTTTTTGGTACTCCTGTACATACACAATTAAAATTTTTTCCCTGTTAATCTGTCTTACGTCGATTATTAGGCCAGCCAAAGAACCTAGAAGGCAAGAATGGAAAAATTTCCCACCCCTGCATTACCCAAATTTGCAAGATTCACTGTATAATTTTGTCAATCTGAGCATTTACTTGGGCACGTATATTCCTAAGCGAACACACAGGGATGTGCTCAGTTGTTGGTGTACAGTGTATACTCTCTGTTGAATGCACTTGATTGTAAGGTAAAGTGGAATTGTAGAGGAATGTTCTGGTATAGAATAGAGGAGGCCAGATCCCAAGGACCTGGGTTGGGGACTCTGAGTTGTCTGGCAGGCAGGCCCTTCCAGTTGTAGCCAATAGATTCCTGTGCGCATTTAAGGTTTCTTTGAGCTAGCACTGGTTTCCAGGAGAGGAGATAAGTGTATGGGGGAGGAAGCTTTGTATAGGTGGAGAGTTTGAATCTGGACTCTCAAACTTACTGGCTGTGTGACCTTGGCAAGTGCCTTGACCTCTCTGAGCCTGTTTTCTCTTCTATGGAATAGAGAAATAAGGATTATCTATCTTGCACTGTTGTGAAGTTCAATGAGATGATACATTTTTTGTACTCAAGTGAGAAAGTGTTGCTTTTTTTCTACTTGGAAGGCAGCATTTTCTGTCTGGGTGGTATTTGCCAGTTTTCCAACAATCATGCATGATTCTCGAGACTTTTACCATATCACTGGCAAAGATCAAACATCACCTGTACTCCCATTTAATTAAAAAAAAAAAAACTCATTCTTACTAACAGAATACATTTATTTAGGAAGGAGACTATATCAATCCTATAACCATAGGATAACTATAAAAACAAACACAATGAAAACAACACAGTGTTATGTTACTGCTGTTCAGCCAGATACTGTTCCTTGCTAAAGGCTGTGAATCTAAGGCTTGTTTTCACTTTGTTGCAAAAGGGCAATTCGTGAGTTAGCAGGTAGGTGGTAGAGCTGTGCTGGTCCCCCAAAGAAGATTTTGATGTCCTTGACCATCAAAAGGGATTGAAAGAACTGAAAAAATACAATCACACTTCCTCTATGTGATTCAGTGTTATTTAATGCTATGCTTGAACACGTTTTGAAATCATGTCAGTTCCCACAAAAGATAGCATCTTCCACTTTGGGAAACGCTGGCCTTGATCATCAGTCATTTGAGAGCACAATATTAGCCCATGACTGCAGGGATGTGGGTCATGGTCAGGATCTCTAGAGAAGGGAGCTGGCACTGGGTGGTGGGGAGAGGTGGTCAAGAACCTGGCCTGGGGGTGAGGGGTGGGGGTGGAGATTCAGCGCAGGCTGCAGCAGAGTGGAGTGCTAAAAATCCAGAGGGTCTCACCTCAAAGGCTGCAGATTTGCTGCTCAAGTGGGGTGAGGGTAAGGCTCTTATTGTGCTTTTGGCTGTGTTATACATTGCTTCAGAGGTGAGGGAATATGGAGAAATGCAGATCTGAGTGCTGGGCATTTATATAATTATAGCTATTTTTATGGAGCTCTTCCCAAGGTTTCTGAACATATTAACTCATTTAATTCTCATAACAACCCAGTGAATAAAAATCTGTATTCTCTTCATTTCACACATGAAGAAACTGCAGCCTAAAGGTTAAATAACTTGCTCTGATTTTCTGAGCCTGTAAGCGGCAGAGCTGGTATCTGTAAATGTATGCGGTGGGCAAGAATTTGCTTTACAACACCACCCAAGGCAAGAAAGTGCATTCAAAGTGTTTTTCTTAATCAAATTGCAGTAGTGTTGGTAGATGGCCATTATCAGTCTTTGTTAGGTTTCCCTTCCCCACTCCCGTGGGTGGACCACTTAAGTGGTCCCCCAAACAGTGGGGGTGCCTGGCTCTTAGCCCATGGCTGTGGCCACCATGGTTTTCCTTGTTCTTCCTGCTACTCAGGGCTGCCTGCAAGAGCTAGCTTTGCGCCCTCTGCTAGGCAATTCTGGTCTGGATAAATACAGTGACACCACTCAACAATCTGTTTACAGACTGTACGGCTGGGTGGGACCCCATTGCTGATCCCAGGGCTGCAGGATTAATAGTCTCCATAGCTGCCTCCCAGGTCTCCTCCATCCAGAGTGCTGCCTGTAAGAGGGACTGGGGTCCATCTCCTCTCAGGGAACTCACTTCCTACTTCTCAGTGTTCCCCTCTCCCAGAGCTTGGGTACCTCATCTATAAGTCAAAACACCAGCCCCTCTTCCTCTTCCCTTCTAGCTTAGCTCCTGGGAGAGTCTAATTGTCTGGAGGGTTGGTTAAAGACTTCTTTGGCCTTGCCCTCGAATCAACACACACACACACAAATGTTACCTGTTTCCTATGGAAAGAAGAACATAGGGCAGAGGTTCTTGACCTTGAGTTAGCACAAAATTACCTGGAGAACTTGCTAATAAAACAGGTTTCTGTCCCCTTTTTGTTTCAAAAGATTTGGAATGCGGCCCAGGAATCTGTATTTAACTGGCAGGAAATGGTTCTGCTGCAGGTGATTTGAGGACCACACCGTGGAAAACACTGGCTTGCCTTTAGGACGCAGAAGAACCAAGAGGGAGAAAATTAACATTTCAGGGAGTACTAGGCAAACATTAACATCTTAACAAATCAACCTGCATAATATAAATACATATTTGCAATATGTAATATTATGGAAATTATTGGTATAATGATACGAATATATGATCTGCTTAGCATTTCCAACTACTATTATAGTGTGATCATTTTCTTCTCTTTCCTAATAAGTCCTTCAAAAACACAATTTTTATAATGCCATAATATTTAACTGTATAAGTATGCTAACATTTATTTACCATTTTTAATACATGCTTGTTTTCCAGGTTTGATGTTCTAAGTAACGTTTTGATCAACATATATCTCCATACATTATTCTCTTGCCTTTATGTTTTAAAATGAAGAACTGTTCTGAACATCCCTAGTACTTTCAAGGATTTAGTATTGCTTTGAAATACTTGTTTTTTTCTTCCCACTGAAAGATCAGGTGGTTTGGTTTGTGTTTAATAAGCAAAGGAGATATGATAGTTTGTGCGGCTTATGCTCATGAACTCCCAAAGTATGGTGTGAAGGTTGGCCCGACAAATTATGCTGTAGCGTATTGTACTGGCCTGCTGCTGGCCCGCAGGCTCCTCAATAGGTTTGGCATGGACAAGATCTATGAAGGCCAAGTGGAAGTGACTGGAGATGAATACAATGTGGAAAGCATTGATGGTCAACCTGGTGCCTTCACCTGCTATTTGGATGCAGGGCTGGCCAGAACTACTACTGGAAATAAAGTTTTTGGGGCCCTCAAGGGAGCAGTGGATGGAGGCTTGTCTATCCCTCACAGTACCAAACGATTCCCTGGTTATGATTCAGAAAACAAGGAATTCAATGCAGAAGTACATCGAAAGCACATCATGGGTCAGAATGTTGCAGATCATATGCGTTACCTAACGGAAGAAGACGAAGATGCTTACAAGAAACAATTCTCTCAATACATAAAGAACAACGTAACTCCAGACATGATGGAGGAGATGTATAAGAAAGCTCATGCTGCTATACGAGAGAATCCAGTGTATGAGAAGAAGCCTAAGAAAGAAGTTAAAAAGAAGAGGTGGAACCGTCCCAAAATGTCTCTTGCCCAAAAGAAAGATCGGGTAGCTCAGAAGAAGGCAAGCTTCCTTAGAGCTCAGGAGCAGGCTGCTGAGAGCTAATAAACCAAACCACAATTATCTATGAAGATTTTTCAGATAAAGACAATAATAAACTTATTCATCAAGCAAAAAAAAAAATCAATTGTTTCTCACACCTTGGAAACTAGCTTTCTGTTTTAACACAATGGAAATAGCTGGGTGATTCAGCTAAGAAGGGAGAGAAGTGTACTTTCCATGTCATACTAATGAGCAAATGCTGTTGTAAGTAGGACAGGGGCAGTGATTGTGGGGAGACTCAGAGAACGCTGTCTCCCAATACCAGCCAGAGAAGTCTTGGTATTTTCAGCCCATGGATTGATGTAACCTACCCCAGAATCATCAAGCAGTGTGTTTCAAGTAGCACTGCAAGTGGCTAAAATGTTATGGTCAGGAAGTTGTTAACAAATAACTCAAGGCTTCCTGAGAACCCCTGCACCACAGTTATCTCAGCGGGGAACTTGGTGGTAGTAGAAGGCCAGTTAGGGAAGCAAAGGAGTGAACGGGTCCTTGTGAAAGGTGGCATCTTCAGGATGTCAGCTGACCCGACTTTTTTTTTTTTTTTTAAACATAGGTAAACCAGTTGGTCTATTCACAACAAATGCAAGGGCACTCTGGCCCATGGGCCGTTTTAGACTTGCTTTCAGCCTGACACTGAATAACTATTAACCTTTAACGAGCAAACATTTTCAAAGACTTCTATGGTTAAAGGCTCTGTGTTTGTTGTTGGAGATGCAAAAATAAGTAAAAACCCAGTGCATTATCTATCCTAGAATTGCTTACAATCTCTTGGCAGAGAGACACATAAACAGTTACAATAAAATACGATAATAGAGATATCACGGGACCTCATGGAGTAATTCTAAATATTTAAGAATAAAGAGCCATCAAATTTCCAAAAAATGGCTTATCAGTTTGTAAATGTTGCTCTTAATTTAAAACAGATACTATTCCTAGATATTAAACTAATAACAATTATGTTTTTTTTAAAGATTTTATTTATTTATTTGAGACAGAGAGAATGAGAGACAGAGAGCATGAGAGGTAGGAGGGTCAGAGGGAGAAGCAGACTCCCTGCCGAGCAGGGAGCCCGATGCGGGACTCGATCCCGGGACTCCAGGATCATGACCTGAGCCGAAGGCAGTTGCTTCACCAACTGAGCCACCCAGGCGCCCAATAACAATTATGTTTTAAATATTACTTTGATGGTTCAAAGCATTGTCACAGATACAGAAGAAAATGTTGAGTCTGATACTGGAAAGGACTTTAAGAAGTCACCTAGTACAGCCCCTCTTTTTAGGGACCTCGGAAAGTCAGTGACTCATTCAAGGTCCCCCAGTAACTTGATGGTAGAGATAAGACTATAATTCAGGTCCTCTTTCCAGTGGTCCAATGGTCTTTCTCTTCCACAGCATACAATATTTTATACTGAGTCCCCTGCCCTCTCTTAGTACTCATTTTTGGTATGACCTACACAATTCGTATGAAAACTTAAGGAAGAGATGTCTGCAAAGCTAACTGACACATTGGACATCTCATTAGTACCCATCGGAGTTTGTTGACTTCACTATCTCTTGTTCATGTAAAATAGAATTCACTATCTTGTTCATGTAAAATAACATTTACTCAAGTTATACCTTTATATGCCTCAGTTCCCACTAAACTCGTGTCAAATAGTTTCAGGGGTACCCAAGTCTAGCTCATGTATTGGGGTACTAGTCCTTCCCGTCCAGGTTATCCACCATTTTCTTCTGCCTTGATTCACTGGGGTGAATCTCCCTTCAAGGCCAATTGCAACTGAGGACACAGCTGCCGCTGAGGGGGACAACCAGTGGGCCCAGCTTTCCAGGGGTGGGTGCTGAGGACACTCGTATCTTTGCTAAGGGGACCATCTTCTGTTACTGCTTGTGCTAAAGTTGCTACATTCCAGGCTCTTGATACATCATGAAGATTTGACCGAATCTGGTGAGAAATCTGAGTTATCCCTTCCTCCAGTTGTGACCCACTGGGCTGTGACCAGGCTGTGCTCCCCGATTCTCTCTTACAATAGGAAGCTCTTGGCCCCACATGCAAATAGACTTTGGGATGCTCACCACTGGGCTCTCAAGACATGAGAAAATCCTAGGATTAATAGACCTTAGACTCGAAGCATAAAATCAGTACCTAACTGGAAAAGCCTGGATTTCATGGATGTTAACACAGGTTCCAGGGACAAAGAGGCTGTGGTCATGGGAAACACTGATTTCAACAAGTGAAATAGATTTATTTTGGTGGGGGAAAGAACAGCAGCTTTTTTTGAGGTATAACATATGTAACGTTAAATCCACTCATGAGTGTACAACTCGATGATTTTTTAGCAAATTTACGAAGCTGTGCAACCGTCACTATAATCCAATTTTAAAACATTCCTCTCACCCGAATTTCCTTAAGTTTACTTACAGTCAATCCCCACTCCCACCCCTGGCCCTGGGCAACTGCTAATCTACTTTCTGTCTCTGTGGATTGCCTGTTCTGGACATTTTATATAAGTGGATTCATGTGATATGCGGCCTTTGGCATTTGGCTTCTTTGACTTGGTATGTTTTTGAGGTTCATCCGTGTTGTAGTATGTATCAGTACTTTGTGCCTTTTTATTGCTAATTATTATCCCATTGCCTGGATATACCCATTTTGTGATAGACATTTGTATTGTTCCCAGTTTGGGGCTGTTATAAATTATATTGTTATCAACATTCTTGTATTAGTCTTTGTGTGGGCATGTTTTTTTTTTTTTTTAATTTTTATTTCTCTCAGGTAGGTACTTAGGATGGAATTGCTGGCTTATTTTGTAAGTGCATGCTTAACATTTTAAGAAATGTTAAAACTTAACATTTTAAGAAACTGAAGGAGCTGAACCATTCTTCATTCCCAGCACCGATGGATGAGGGTTCCAGTTCAGCACATTCCAGCCCACCCTGGCTATGGTCTGTCTGTGGATTGGAGCTGTTCCGGATGTGTATGCGGTGCAGCTCATTGTGGTGTTAAATAAGTATCTATTCAGGTCTTTCACAGACTTGAACCTAGCAATGTGCAGTTTGAATCTCCAGAAGAGAATAGTGAATAGGGTATGCCATGTTTCCTAAACTCAAATAAGCTCTTGGAATTCTCTCTCTCTCTTTTTTGCCCCCCTGAAATGAGCTTATGAAAGGCTTAATGTTCTAGAGCATACATTTTGGGAAGCATTACATCATTCTATTCTAATATTATTTTTAGCTTTGTTCTCAGTGATATTTAATTACACACAAGAGTTTACCACCCAGTGATGCTGAGTCGAATAGCACAGACTCAGAGGTACAGAGAACTTGAGAGATAAGGGAAGAGGCTGACGAGGTTAGGGCTGGCTTGCATCTGAGAGGTAGTGGTTTTCATGAGGAACGAAATGTCAGTTTGTTTTTCTCTGTACTTGGTTCCCCAGCACGGCCCAGATGGACCCCCACATCTCCAGTGGAGCTGGGCTGGGCTCAAGCTGAGATGTTGGCTACACTTTAATTGTCAACGCTCAGTCAGATAATGATCATAATGACAGCAACAACAAAGATAATCAGATCAAATTTACATCAATCACATCTGTGCCCGGCACCATGCTAAGCGCTCTTCGCGGATTACCTCACGTGGGTGCTTTTATTACAACGATTTTACAGATAAGAAAATTGAGGCCCGGAGTGGTGAAGAGCTTGAGCTCAGGTCATAGGACGTGGCAGAGTCAGGACTTGAACTGGGACCCCTCTGGGCCCCCTCTGATGCCAGAGTTTGTGCTCTGTGTCCCACCACACCACCAAAAAGGCAATCTGAAAGAAGTCTGGAAAAAGATTTTTGTTTGTTTTAATTATACAGCAACTGGAGGATTCCGGAAAGGTTTCCAGTATAGAGTTTGCTTCCCGAACGTCACCACCTTCCCGGTCGCCTCACCTTCTCCTTGTCCGCTGACAGGAAATGCACTATCTGTTCTCCTGTGGGAGACTCCTCGTGTCCATCCTTCTCTTCCAGTCCCACAGCCACCACCTTTGTCCTGGCCTCACCACACCTCTGGATTATTACCCTCCCGGCCATGAAAACTTCTACCCAGTTTCATTGTTCCCAGGTTTTCTCTTAAAAACCAGGTCACCTATCCCCACCAGGGAGATCTTTCTAGATCCCTGCTCTGTGTGACACACTGCTCTGCTCACTTCAACAACTGTCATGGCTCCCTTTGCTCAAAGGAGGATTCCCAGTCCCTGAGCAGGGCATTCGGACTGACTGCTCTTCACTTCCCCACTGTATCGCTCTAAGTCTCCCTTCTTGGATCGACCGCTGTAGGCAGGTGCTTCACCGCTGCCCAAACAAGCTAAGTCATGTTCTCCTCCATGACTTTGCTGATCCTTGGTCTCCAGCGTTCAGTGGCCTCCTCTCCTTCTGGCTTCTCTAAGCCCTTTTCTGCCCTTGACAGTCTCCAACCTCTAGGATGCTGTTCCGGCACATCCTAGCCCATAACGACCTGTCCCTCTTCTGAACCCCCTGGGAGAGCCTACGATTGTGACGTCTTCAGTGAAATGAGTTCGTAATAATAGTCCTTGCCTCATAGGATTGTTGTCCTGGTTAAAAGACCAGGATACGCATGATACACTCAGTCTAGTCCCTGGCACAAAGCCACAAGGCAAGTTTTATAAAAGATACTATTAGTAATAATTAAGATTGTCATTTTTGTTTGTTTGTTTGTTTGCAGGAAGGGCTTCTTTTTTTTTTTTAAGATTGTCATTTTTATTATTGCATGATGCTTTGCATTGTTCCATCTGACTCTTCCATGAGGGGTGGATGTCTTGAGAATGGGGCTCAGGTCATGTCATATCTATCACATTGCCTGAAGCACCAGAGATTCTGGGGGATGTTCGTGGAGGATGGGTACACAAAGCCTAACCTGGGGGTCAGAGGCTTGATGCTACTCTTGGCTGTGTAGACAACTCACGCGTGACCTTGACTTGTCTCTTTGGAGTCCAGTCTCTTCCCATTGTACCCCCTCCCTAAGGTTCTCTGTGAACCTGCTTCAAATCCAATCCCTGACGGTCAGTTCTCTGTGTTAACTTGGACACCTTTTTAAATCCTCCCTAACCCTCAGTTTTCTGCATCAATGAAATGGAGAGAATGGTTTTGCTTCACAATTGGCTGTGAGGATAAACAATTATTGCTTTTTAGTTAATAGGTGCTCTCGTGCTTATTCTGTTATTGCTGGTTAGGTGATAAATACTTGGCTTGTTAATGTTGTTGAGTGAATTCATTTCCTGGGGCTGCCTTAACCAAGTACAACAAAGTGGGTGGCTTAAATGAAGAAATTTACCGTCTCATGGTTCTGAAGGCTAGAAATCTGAAATCAGGGTTGGTTTCTTCGGAGGGCAGTGAGGGAGACTTCTCTTCTAGCTTTGGGTGGCCTCAGGCATTCCTTGGTTTGTAGATGGTGCTCTCCCCGTGTCATGTCATCTTCGCTCTATTCAGATCGATGTCTGAGTCCAAATTTCCCCTTTTTATAAGGTCACCAGTCATCCTGGATTAGAGTCCACCCTAATGATATCATCTTAACTCAATTACTTCTAGAAAGACCGTATTTCCAAATAAGGTCACATTCTGAGGTACTGGGTTTAGCACTTCAATATACCTTCTTGGGGATTCACATTTCAACCCATAACATTGAAAGTGATTAAAGTGGTTGTACTCTCTGGAAAATGCTTTGCTGGAAAAATAACTTGGCCTTTCTCAATGGAAGAGAAAACGACCCCACCACACCCAACAGTGACTCCTCCCTACTCGAATGTACTTGCCATTCGCAGAAGCTCATTTCACGGGATCAGATGAGTGGAATTGGCATTGACAAAGATCTCCTTCTTTCCACAAAGCGAGTCCCACGACCTCTGCCCCTTGTGACATTTCCCACATATACTTTTAGAATTGCAAATCTATCATTTCTGGTTCATGACATTTTTTGCAGAGCCCCCAGGATGGAAATAACACACCAGATCTCAGGCAGTTGGCATTCTTTCTGTTTTTTTTTTTTTTATAGCACTCTGCAAAACTCTCATGCTGTTTACATGTGATTTATATTCCTCCTGTGGTTCCTAAATGGATGTAATAAAAACAGATTTAGAATATTAATCTGACATGATTCAGGCCAGCATGGTCCAATACAAATTTATTTACTGGGGATGATGAAAAATCTGAAAAGATAAAGTGAGAATCAGTCCTTAGTAAATCTTTCTTGCTGTCTCTTATGACACTGTTCCTGAGAAGGCCGTCCACTGGAGTTCTTGGGATATTTGTGGAAAATGTAGGTTTCCAGGTCCCACCCACCACTCTGCAAGTTCTGCGTCTTTGGAGGAGGGGTCCTGGGATTTGCATTTCTAATAAGACCCTCAAGCCCCTGTGGTTCTGGCCCACCCTTCATTTGAGAACCACTCGTCTCCGGCATCGCCCAGAAGAAATATTTTTTTTTTTTAAGATTTTATTTATTTATTTGAGAGAGAGCACATGAGAGGGGGGAGGGCCAGAGGGAGAAGCAGACTCTCTGCTGAGCAGGGAGCCTGATGTGGGACTTGATTCCGGGACTCCAGGATCATGACCTGAGCCAAAGGCAGTTGCTTAACCAACTGAGCCACCCAGGTGCCCCTGTGTTTTTTTTTTTTTTTTTTTCCCCTGTGTTTTGTTTTTGAGTCACTGAGTTCCAGAGCTAGAGTCTGTCCAGGGCTGAAGGTGAAGAGAGCCAGGCGGGTAGACGTGGGGCAGGGGGATGAGTGTGCCCAGTCCATTGTGGGATGACATCTGCTGAGCGTGGATTTCAGATGGGACAGGGAGGCCTGTAAAGGTTGACAACACACACACAACAGTGGATGGGTTGAGCTGCGAAGTGAGTCTCTGGCAGCCCCAGGGAAGGGGTCCAGCAGCCAGGGAGAGCTGAAGTGGGGTCAGGTGTCTGGGAGGGGCCCTGCCTCCACCCCTGAGGGTTGCTCAGGGAGCAGCTGGGCCTCCGTGTCCCTCTGGGAAGCTGTGTGAAAACTCAGACCCCCGAGCTTGAACCAGCCCCTCTGCATGCTCGGGAATCTGCATTCTAAAGCCCTCCAGGTGATCTGTGTGAGAGTCCCCCTGAATAGCGTTTGGGAAGCACAGGGACCATGGAAAGAACTGACTTTGGGAATCAGTGGGTCTGGTGTTGAGTCTTCATTGTTTGATCTTGACCTAACTCCAGCTGAGCCACAGTTTCTTTATCTGTAAAATGAAAGTACAAATACTTTCTTCTTGTTGTTTTGATCGTTGTGACAGTTAGGGAGAAGGGACATGACACATTTAGCACAATTTCTGGCACACAGTAGGCTTCGTGAAGTGGTGGCTCCAAACCTTTCGAGAACTGAGATTCGAAGGATGTGATTGGGACAGGGTGTGCCATTCGCTGGGCGTGAGTATCAGGAGGTGGCCTTGGGGATTGGCTTTGGCTCTGACAATACTGGGTCCTGGTTTCTACAATTGGGACTAGGGAAAAAAAAGAGTGGCAATCATGTAAAGGCTAAAATAATATTTCCCACGCAGGTCCCAAGCATTTTATGAACAACCTTATGAGGTAGCTAGTATTATTATCCCCATTTTACAGATGAGAAAACAGAGCCTCAGAGAGACATGAGCATGGTCACACAGCCCTGATGTGGCAGCATGAAGCTTTCCGGCTCTGGGTCTTCAGCAGCTTTTCCTCCCTAGTTAAGCCAAGTACGAGGTCAGAGGGGCCCTCGAACCATCAAAGTGCCGAGTCTCCAAGTGAGCCAGGCCTTCGGAGAAATGGTCCTGAAGGTTTGCCACAGCATTCTAGATATAAAATCGTATAGCTACTTCATAACAAAGTTAGAAAAGCTGGCATTTTTCTAACAGAAGCTGAGCTATAATAAATCTGTCCTGTTGCCAAAGGCTTGATAAATTCTAACAAAATCCCATAACACAATATCGTCTTGTATTGAGAATCCCTTGCCCACTTTCTGCTTCCTTCTCGTGTAAGAGTTGACCCTTTTCATAGGTTAATCAACACCTCCAAAGACCTCTCTGACCACTGTTGTTTCTTCCCTTCCCCTTTGTCTCACTGATTCAGTCCTTATTCATTTGATACAAATCCAAATGTCTAATCAAGATTTCCTCCACCTAGCACCTGAAGCGCTGGCATGTGTAAACATATTTGTATAATTCTGAGAGTATTTTAAGAATTTCTGCATTTTGTAACACTCCTCTCTCCCTTTTCTCTACTCCCAGGGCATAACCTTCAGTAGCAGAACAAATCAGGCCAGCTAGCAAGCTGCCAAGTCCTGTGGGCTCCTTGTCAAGGAAAACAGCTGACCCCATTTCTAATCAACCTCTCCCCACACAACTCTGCTGGGTCACTGGAGGAGACCAGACCAGAATTTGAAACTTTCCAAAAACTTCCAATATACACTGAATGCAAAAGGATACTTACATTGTCTTTGCATAAATCTGCTCTGTTTGGGAGATAAGGGGGAGAATCACCCAAGAAGTCACATGAACAGATTCTACCTTGAACGCCTCTGCACATATAATGGGTGATGGTTATCGAAACAGCCCAAACCTCTACCACAGTGCAAGAGATATAGCTCGAGAGGCGACCCGGCAGTCCCGGAACCAAGGAATGGATGACTACAAGTATCAGGACAACTATGAGGGGTATGCCCCCAATGATGGCTATTACCGTGGCAATGAGTCCAACCCAGAGGAGGATGCACAGAGCGATGTTACAGAAGGCCATGACGAGGAGGATGAGATCTATGAGGGCGAGTACCAGGGCATCCCTCACCCAGATGATGTCAAGGCCAAGCAGGCCAAGATGGCACCCTCCAGGGCAGATGGCCTTCGGGGCCAGGCCGACCTGATGGCTGAGAGGATGGAAGATGAGGAGCAGTTGGCCCACCAGTATGAGACCATCATTGATGAGTGTGGCCACGGGCGTTTCCAATGGATCCTCTTTTTCGTCTTGGGTTTGGCTCTGATGGCTGATGGAGTGGAGGTGTTCGTGGTGAGTTTTGTCCTGCCCAGTGCAGAGAAGGACATGTGTCTGTCCAGTTCCAAAAAAGGAATGCTTGGTAAGTAGAAATTTCCAAAGATCCTTCTCTTTGTGACATTAAATTATGAAGGGGAGGGCGCCTGGGTGGCTCAGTCGTTAAGCGTCTGCCTTCGGCTCAGGTCATGATCCCAGGGTCCTGGGATCGAGTCCCACATCGGGCTTCCCGCTCTGCGGGAAGCCTGCTTCTCCCTCTCCCACTCCCCCTGCTTGTGTTCCTGCTCTCGCTATGTCTCTCTCTGTTAAATAAATACATAAAATCTTTAAAAAAAAAAATTATGAAGGGGAAAGAGCAGTTAAATTTATATAGTACCTGTCACCATTGGGCACCTTAAATCTATCATGATGCCCTTGCAATGCTCTCATTTTACCTCCATTTGCCTTTAAGGCATTTTTATCTCAGAGAAAATTAATTGGCTCAAGTTTACCCAGTTAATAAGTATTAGAGCTTGGATCCCTGCTCAGGTCTGTCTGACTCTCAAGTTCTTAGTTCTTTTTCCAAATCTTATTGCCTTTTTGAGAGTCAGACCTCTCTCATCTTCATATTAAACCACCTTCCATATTGAAACGGCAAATACATTTTGTGAGTGGTAGGCCAGAAGGTTTCTTCCTCTCAGCCCTCTCTGTGTCCTTCTAGAATCTGATGGCGTCTGCTCCCGGTTTCTCTTGTATGTAAGTGTCAGTGGGCTAACTGCCCATGTACCTTGGGGATGCATGCTGGGCTGAGCTTACCCTCACATCCCCTGCAGGCCACTGGGAATCACACTGTGAAGCACAGATGGATTCCACAGGATGGAGGACCAGCCTTGCAAATCAGTAATAGACTGGTACCGTGAGAGCCAAGCCTCAGATATCAGGGCCTGAGACAAAGAGGATTTTGTGAAGTTAGAGAGAGGATGGGTACCAATGGTGTGGTGTAGAAGAGATTCATCATAATACAGACAAGGATTTGTGTTGATCATTAAATGTCTTGGAAACATATCCATTCTCTAAATGTAAAGTCCATGCAATTGATTATTTAGCAAACATACAGTTATTGAGAACTTACTATGAGTCATGTTCTTAAGAACCCTCAAGAACTCAAAACCTGTCTAACAACTTAATTCATTCACCCAATAAATATTTATTATGTGTATACTGTGTGCCAGTCTCTGTGCTCAGCCCTTGGGAAGAAAATATTGAACCAGATAGACATGGTCCTTGCCTCTCGAGGGACTCACACACAGCAGGACAAACAGGCATTAACAGACACAGAGAGTTATTCAATTACTGTAGAGATAAGTGCTATGAAATACTTTGTAGGACTCTCTTCTCTAGTACTTGCTTTAAAGAAAGCATTGACAGGGGCATCTAGGTGGTGCAGTCAGTTAAGCATCCGACTCTTGGTTTTGGATCAGGTCCTGGTCTCAGGGTCCTGATCTCAGGGTCGTGAGATTGAGCCCCTCATTAGACTCTGTGCTCAGTGTGGAGTCTGCTTCAGATTCTCTCTCTCTCCCTTTGCCCCTCCCACTCGTGCTAAAATTTCCCACTAAAATAAATAAATCTTAAAAAAAAAAAAAAGCAACTGTTGGCAAACATTTTCTATAAAGACCCAGATAGTAAATATTTTAGGCTTTGCAGGTCCAGATAGTCTCTGTTACCACTACTCAACTCTGCCTCGGTAGCACAAAAGCAGCTATAGACAACACACATGGGCATAACTGTGTTCCAATAAAACTTTATTTATGAAAAAAGACAAAGGGCCAGATCTAGCCTATGGGTTGTAGTTTGCCAGCCCTGATTTAAAGCCCCTCTAAATAAGATTGGGATATAAAATAAACACCTGCAATAAAGAGTTGTTCTGGAAGCTTTTAAAGTTTGTTTAATCCATTTATGCTTAACTAAAGGGCCATTTAAAATGATTAAACTGTGTTGTATATGACCGGTAGGGAACCGAAAGAGACTGAGTATGTACAAACAGAAGGAATGATTTAAGGAGCAAGGCTATCACCCAAAATTTTTAAACACCATTAGAATTTTAGTTGCTTTTTAAAATTTTATTTTTATTGAAAAAATTCTGCTATGTGCTTTTAAGTTTGAATCCTTTTTTTTTTTTTTTTTTGGTAAGGGCAAAAAACAAAACAAACCCCAAGTCCCAAACAAAACCATACAGTCCCCAATTTATTTAAACATTTGCAAGGCCTTAATTTGCTTTGTGGTATTCTCAACTGAAACCCTGGGTCCCTGTTAGGCCAAATTGGCAATGTCAGTAACGATTTCACGCCTCTTGGTCTCTCTACCACGTCGGTTTCTGGCAACCTCATTAACAGAGCTGCAGCATGGTTGGAGCTCCTGATGGCTCCCAGGGCAAATGTTCAGGGTCGAGGGAACGTGGTCCTAATCTAGAGAGCTCATATTTGTGCAATTTTGCTTTTGGTGTTTGCCAAGAAGACGTTATGACTCAGCCCAAGAAGGGCAGGCAGACTACCTGAGCAGAGATGGACTTCCTATGCACTTATGGACCCCCCTGTGTGGTCAAGGAAGTGGATCCGGGTGGTAGATGATGGGAAGGTCTCCAGGGACCAGCATTTCCACACGCTGTTTCATCTGACCTTCATGGTCACCATGGCGGTTAGAGGAGTTTCACCCCATTTGTACCTGTCAGGGAACATGGAGAGCTATATCCTAGGTTACATAGAAATTGCTGGAGCTGAGATTTTAACCCAGGTTTGTCTGATTTCAAAGTCTCCTCTCATTCTGTTCCACCATCCTGCCTTTCTTTCCTACATGGTCTTTGGAAAAGAGGTCGTGCCATGGGGCAGGCCTTCTTTCCATGTCATCAAGCACCCTGTAGATTGCTTAGAGGAACATAGATTGCTTCCAACAGAGAGGTGGCATGGTGTGAGAAATGATGCTGTGGGTGCTAGAGTCTGGCCACTAGGGTTTGGCCACTGGCTGTGCCATTTACCAGTTAGTGACCTTGGGCGAGTCATAAATTCTCTTTGTTTCCCATATGTGGAATAGGGTAATAATACTTTTTTTTTTTGGTGAGGACTAAATGAGATAAAGCTGGTAAAGCAACCAACCCTGCATAAGGCCTAAACAACTGTTAGTTCTTGCTGTTTTGTATCTTGACATTCTCCTTCCCTGCATTTGGGACAAATTATAGTTGCAATGACATAATGGGGTGGCATGCACCCTGGAGCCAGGCAGCCTGGGTTTGAGTCCTTGCCCTGCCAATTCTTAGGGTATTTTGGGGAAAGTGGCTTAGCTTCTCTGTGCCTTGGTTTCCTTGTCTGCAAAATGGAGATGACAATGGGATTTACTTTATAGGGTTTTGTGAGGATTCAATGAGTTCTATGCATTTAACTTGCCTAAAACAGTGCTTGCACATAATTGGTGCTCAAGATATCTTAGTTGTTTTATTATTATTATTGTTTATTATATATAGTTGTTATTGTTACTAAACTGATGACTTGGTAATGATGAGCCACTCAAATTCAGGGCTAGATCTTCTCAGGTGATGACATTGCCCATTTTTTTCAGGCCAAATTATTTTTTACAGGCTTTTAAGCTGCCCTACGTGGGCTGGTGACAAGGCCCCCTCTCTTCTGTGCTAACCCAGTTCTTTCTCTCTTTCTTTTCCCTGTATGTGTGTGTGTGTGTGTATGTGCATGCTTGTGTGTGTTTAAGATTTAATTTTTTTAGGGCAGTTTTAGGTTCACAGCCAAATTTTGAGAAGAAGGTACAGAGATGTCCTGCATGGCTCTGTCCTTATAGACATGCCTAGTCTCTCCCCATTACCAATATCCACCCCCCACCAAAGTGAAACATTTGTTATAATTGTTTAACCTATGTGGACACATAATTGTGACCCAAAACTTGTACTTGACTTTCAATTTAGGGCTCACTCTTGGTGTTAAACGGTCAATGCATTTGGATGAATGTATAATGACATGTATCTATTATTATAGTATCATACAAGGTACTTTCACTACCCTAAAAAATCCACTGTGCTCTGCCCATTCAGCCCTTCCCTGACTCCAATCCCTGGAAACATCTGATTTTTTTTTATTGTTTCCATAAGGTTGTGCCTTTTCCAGAATATTCTATAGTTGGATCATACAATATGTAGCCTTTTCACATTGGTTTCTTTCAATTAGTAATGTGCATTTAAATTTCTTTCATGGATTGATAGCTCATGTCTTTTTAGTGCTGAATACAATCCCATTGTCTGGATGTACCGCAGTTTATTTATCCATTCACCTGCTGAAGGCCATCTTGGTTGCTTCCAAGTTTTGGCAACTAGAATAAAGCTGCTATAAACACCTGCATGCAGATTTTTGTGTGGACATATCTTTTCAACTCCTCTGGATAAATACCAAGGAGTGTGATTGCTGGATCATATGATAAGAATACATTTGGTTTTGTAAGAAATGGCCAAACTGTCTTCCAAAGTGGCTGTACCATTTTGCATTCCCGCCAACAATGAATGAGACTTCCTGTTGCTCCACATCCTGGCCAGCCTTTAGCATCCGTGGTGTTCTGGTTTTTGGCCATTCTTATAGGTGTGTTTCCTTGTTGTTTTAACTTGCCTTTCCCTGAGGACATACCACATGGAGCATCTTTTCATATACTTATTTACCAAATATGTATCTTCTTCTGTGAGTGTCTGTTAAGGTGATAGCCCATTTTTAAATTAGGTTGTTCCCATATTGTTTTAGGAGTTCTTTGTATGTTTCAGGTAACAGTCGTTTAACAAGATGTGTCTTTTTTTTTTTTTTTTTAAAGATTTTATTTATTTATTCATGAGAGACAGAGAGAGAGAGAGAGAGAGGCAGAGGGAGAAGCAGGCTCCCAAGGAGCAGGGAGCCCGATGCGGGACTCGATCCCAGGACCATGGGATCATGACCTGAGCCGAAGGCAGACGCCCAACCATCTGAGCCACCCAGGCGCCCCAAGATGTGTCTTTTGCAGACATTTTCTTCCAGTCTGTGACTTTGTCTTCTCATTCTCTTCTTGACTCCTGAACTTTTAGAAAGATGAGAGTTGAGCTCCTTCAAGTGCTGCATTTTAGTGCGTCACTCATCTAGAATTGTCTCACTTGGGGAAGAAAAAGTCTGTGAAAATATCGTTAGCATTGAAGGCCCTGCCCTGCTTACTGTCAAATGGTCGGTCTCCTTCAAGACAAGGAGAATGCATTCATTTGTTAATTAAAATCTTCCTGCATTATTATTTTTAAAACTACTGAATATTATCACGTGCCTGGGATTCCCTCTGGCTGATGGCCACACAAAGCAGGCAACTCATAGGACTCAGTGAGTTTTATTCTTTTATATATGTGTGCTAACTTATTAACATTATTACGTGAAGGGCGTCTTGGTAGTTTATTATAAAACAAGAAGGAAAACTCTGCATACTACTTTTCTGGACTAAGAAGTATTTTTCATGGAATAAAACTACTTTGTTTTCAAAACCACGACTTCCTTACAAACAGTATATCAAAGAAAATCAATGCAAGCCCAGTGCTTTCAGTAACTTTTCAAAGTGCGTTTCAGAACATTTCAAGAAAAGATGGCTCTAGCAAGGCCTGTCTGCACACTGCAGGACAGAGCAAAATGCTTTTATTTATTTAAAGTCCATTTTAAAAAGTTAAAAATTGAGGAAGGGGGGAGGATATGCAATACTTAATGTCCAACTGTACCATGTATTTAATTAAATTTATTTTTTTTGCAGTTTTACATTCTGCTTTTTTAAAATTTAAATTCAATTAGTGAACATAGAGTACATCATTGGTTTTTGGTGTAGTGTTCAACGATTTCATTAGTTGTATGTAACACCCCGTGCTTTTTTTTTTAACGCAAGTATAGTTGACACAGATCAATGAGTTTTATTCTAAAGGCAGAACTAGAGCTCACACAAAAGATATAAAATATAAAACAGCATGGGGCACTTGCAGTGTCACATCCAATATTATCCTTTTGGCCCAAAGATGAAGAAAACAAAGGCCTTGTAAGGGATGGAGCCTGAGATCAGGCTGCTCTGAAGTCTTTCTCTGAGATTCCATGATCTTAGGTGGTGGACGAATGAATTCACATTTCTTTTTAATGCCCTTTCAGGTCCCACTGATGTATATTCCAGTTATATGTAAAAAAAAATCATTCAAAGAATTGACGTTAAAGGTGGGTAGTTCAGGATCGTGTTTGGTGTTTTCCAATGACACCCACTTGTTGGCATCTCAGTGCCTTGTTCCCTTGCATTTAATGTTGGGGATATCGATAGCATCCTCCTTTGCCTGCTTTGGGTCCACTGACGCCAAAGTTTCTCCACAATTGCAAAAACACTCCTTAAGCAGCTGGATTTAAGGTGGACTCTTCCCACCTTCCTGCTGCCCAAAAGAAAGAGAGTCCCATTTTCAGGCAAAAGTTCCATTTTTGCCTTCAGGATTTTGATTTCCTGGAAGGGTCTAGTTGCTTGGCATGTATTTTATGGGCTCTTAGTTTTTCTTGCCATCTGCAGTGTGACAGCTCAGGGAGTCCTATTCTTCAGGCAGTAATTTAGAACCTCACAAGGGACCCTGGGGCTTGGTGTCTGCATGAGCTATAGGGCAGACGCAGAGCAATGTCACACGGGATGGATTCATTAGAATAAATTTTGAGCTCGATTTCCACAGCAGCTCAGAGGTGCCCTTACTACTCTGCTGTCACGGAAAATTATTCTTTAATTGTTTTATGTGTGAATTCGAGGTGAACATCAGGGCAGAACATGTGATTTATGAACTACTTTTTCATTAGCCCTGAATTCAGAGTATCAGTTCCTGAAGGGAAGGCCACTCTGGGCCCCTGGCCCTGGCACAAAATATGTGCCCAGTAAATACTTACCTACCACCATGAAAATAAATACTAATGATGGTGAAATCCACGGCTAGGAATATGTGTGTGTGTGTGTGTGTGTGTGTGTGTTTTATTTATATCAGTTGTTCTTATTTAGATTTTTTAGATGATGGGATTCTTTAGAAGAAAAGCTAAGGGATCCCTGACCGCCATATTTCGGCTTGATTCCACAGGCAATGGGGGGCTGTTTAATGAGGAGCTATCAAACGCCTTTGAGGAAGAGGATGACGAGTTGGGACCTGTGTTTTAGGAGGGTCACTCTGCTCCAGGGGTTTTGGTACTGGGAGTGGTTCTAGAGGATGAGAGTCTGAATTGATTCTGGAGCTTCTGGAATTGACTCTCTAATCTGATTCGATATAGACACGATTGACTATTCCAGTAGTAAAGACATCACTGATCGCCCCGGGTGTGATGTGGCAACAGAGATACTCAAACTATCATCCTTGGATACTCCTAATGAAACACTTCAAAGAGGCAAGGTGACCACGTATAGAATCCCTTGGACCTTTTTGTCCAACTAATGAGTAAAATAAGCTTGGTGGAGTCAGAGCAGCAATCAGACCAGTCTGACTTGTGGAGACTGTGGTGTTTCCAGAAGTGAAACAGGTCGGAAGCGTACTAAATTCTCACTTGTTCTGTATAAGCAGAAAAATTCTAGGTAATGTGAACAAAACTCCAACTTGTATCATAAGAACGGCGTCATGTCCATTTCCAGACTTGAGCCAGTTTACAGCCCCAGAACCCCTGAACGAGGAAGAGGCTGAGTCTCCTTGAGGAAGGATCCTGGTACACTGAAAACATGCTTTCTCCCAGTCTTTCCAACTGTGCACTGGGGAAAAGGAAATAATCAGACCTTGTGAAGATGACGGGACATTGGCTGTGAACTGGCTCTAATTCCAGGGGACCCAAACATCTCTGTGGTCCACCAGGCAGAGTGGGGGCTCATGGAGGTAGGTGATCAATGGAGATTTAGCTCAGGTCCCTCTCACAGTGGGCTCAGTGGATCCCGAAACCCTCCTGTGGTTATTCCCCCAGTTCTGGAATGTGTCACTGGGGTAGACCTACTGAGCAACTGGCAAACCCCCACACTGATGAAGAATGGATTGTCAGGGAAACTAGAGGTAGGAGAGATGACAGAAGATTACTAGAATAGTCCAGGGGAGAAATATGCAGTCTCTGGACTGGTATGTAGAGGAAGTAGTAGATGCCATGTGAGTGTTTTGAAAAATTAAGACTTTTATATAGAGCTTTAAAATATTTCTGCTGTAAGTACCATTTTTCTTGTTTAATTTATGCAAGGAAGGAAGCAGAGGACCTAGGCAAAGAAGATAGCCCCTCTCTAAGAGATTTACACTTTTCCACGGCTGGTTGTATTTATTATAAAATCAGTGCATTCATAGCAAAGGGTTGACTATTACAAAGCTGATGAGTAAATCCAGTATTTTTGTAGCCAACATACAATGAATAAAAACAATTTTCTGTACAACCAACCAACCCACCAGCCAACCATCCATCCAAAAAACCAGCATCGTGTTCTCAAGATGAAGAGGGATTTTTTTCATAATTAACCAAGGGGGTTTGAAAAAAAATAAATCTTACAAGGAGAACTTCTTGCAAAGAAAACCCTCACTTTCATGATGTGAGATACAGATTAAATATGGATTTAGCTTTGAGTGAGGCACTTTCCCACTTGTCTACAGGTGTTTCAGTTTCTGTGCCTTTCCACTTCTGCATCAAAGGATAGCACCTACCTCTGTCTCAAAGCACTTGTGTCAACCACTTCAAATTATTAACTGCTGGTGCAAATTTGTGGATCCTGGGTTATACTCTGATTTTAATCTAGATTGAATCAAAGATATTTGGAGCTTATGTATGTGTAGTTTTTAGTTTTACTTGGAGTAAATATAGCATTGTCTGGAGAGAGAGGGAGGAGAGACAGAGATAGAGACACAGAGAGATAGAGACACAGAGAAAGAAAGGAGAACGCAGCAGAGAATGGTATTTAGCTCCCCGGGTTGCTGGGAGAATTAAATGGAATAGCTCAGGCTAACCGTGCAGCTCGGGATGTGCACACAGTAGGTGCTTAGTCAGTATTCATCCTGCTCCTCTGATCCATCTGCAAAACCTGATGTTTTAGCTTCTCACTTGTTTTAACATTGGTTAGGGTAAGGATAGCTCAGCAGATTCTTTCTGTTCTGCTTGCAGAACATCTCCTTTGGCAATAAGACCTCCAAAGACTTGAAGGATTTTTTTTTTCCTCCATGGTTATATGCACATTCCTTGAGACCTTGTAAATAAAAGATGTTTGGTAACTATCGACTTACTAATTATTAACATAAAAATGTTGTAGTTATTTATTTATATTGACCTCCCTGTATTTATATTGTCCCTACCATGGAAAACTTCAGCAGATAAAAAAAAACTCATAAGGCTCTTAATCCACATATTTGAAAATATAATTCCCAGACCATGAAAAATACAACAGGAATGAATGAGGGGGAATTCTTAAATAAACTGGTGTATTTATTGCAAATGGAGGGGAAGGTGCAGGGCTGGGCAAGGGCTCACAAATGCCCTCCTTCAATCCCATCCCGTATTTCACCCATCCCTCCACCCACCTCCATTCTGGTCACCAGCAGTTTGTTCTCTATAATTAAGAGTCTGATTCTTGGTTTGCCTCTCTCTCTTCTCTTTTTTTCCCTTTCCTCGTTTGTTTTTTTCTTAAATTCCACATATCAGTGAAATCATATGGTATTTGTCTTTATCTGACTAACTCGTTTCGCTTAGCATAATACTCTCTAGATCCATCCATGTCATTGCAAATGACAAGAGTTCATTCTTTTCGTGGCTGAGTAATATTCCATTGTGTACATATACCACTGATTCAAAGGGAAACATGCACCGCAATGTATATATAGCAGCATTATCTACAAATGCCAAATTATGGAAGCAGCCCAATTGTCCATTGATTGATGAATGGATAAAGAAGATGTGATATGTATATTTCAAGAGGGAGGGGGAAATAGACCCCATCTCCTAATTGGTTCTGGAGAGCAGGGAGGAGGAGGGACGAGAAATATTGCTGAGCCATTTTGTGTGGTACAGTCAGCGACTGACTGTTTTGTTTTTTTTTTTTTTAAAGATTTATGTATTTATTTGAGATAGAGAGAATGAGAGAGAGAGCATGAGAGGGAGGAGGGTCAGAGGGAGAAATAGACTCCCTGCTGAGCAGGGAGCCTGATGCAGGGCTTGATCCCGGGACTCCTGGATCATGACCAGAGCCGAAGGCAGACGCTTATCCGACTGAGCCACCCAGGTGTCCCAGCGACTGACTGTTTTGAACCAGTTCTCTGGGTGGCCCCTCTCAACAGCACACATCATTGCCATTTGGGGGCTAGGTAATTCTTTGCTCTGGGGCCCTGTTCTGGGCATTCAAGGCTATTAACAGGATCCCAGGCCTTTACCCCACCAGATGCCTGAAGCACCCAACTCCCACTTATGACAACAAAACTATATCCAGATGTTGCCAGATGTCCCCTGGGGAGGGGTGGGGGTGAGGGTGAGGGAATCAGCTCCAGCGGAGAACCACTTCTAGATGAGTATTCTCAGCCCTGGCTGCCCATTAGGTCACCTGAGGAGCTGTTAAAAAGAAACAGGCCCCGCTCTAGAATAATCAAGTCAGAATCTCTACGGGGGAGGTGTGAGCATGGGCATTTGCTAACAGCTTCCTGGTGATTCCAGGGTGCAGCCAGGTACGAGAGCTAGGTATTTTACAGAATCTCAGAGGTAGTGGGAGCTGCTGAGAGGTCAGGGTTTTGCTTGTTGTGCTCTGTAGGAACTGTCCCCAAAAGGCTTCCTTCTTATGTTTGTGATGATGGTTGGAATGTTTGCATGCACCTTGACCAGCATGAAAAAATGGGGTTGCATCCAAAAACCACATTTCCTTTTGCACGGTGCTTTACAGATCTTCAGTGGTGTTCATGGATATTCTGAATTTTAAATTACCCCATGAGACGGTCAGAGTGATAATCCCCCATTTACATGATGAGGGAAATGATGTCGGAGATCTTAGGGGATACATGCTGGCCGGCAGTTCAGTTCCTAAAGTCGTTTTCCTGTCCTGTTTGTTACTCACTGCCACTCATCTTCACCGGGGGCTACTTTCTAGTAATGAGGCTGGGCAGTTCTTTTCTCTTGCACAGATGTATTCAGAAAACCAGAGGAGAACCAATGCTAAAAAGTCAGTTATTTCCCAGTGCCTGGTACAACCTCTATGAACTTTCTTCTAATTTGAAAGCCAATTATAATAATTATACTGCCACCACCAAGGGCTATAATCTGATAATATATCTTCCCTTGCAACCATTCTGTACTAGGCATTTTATATATGACATTTCTCATCCTTTTAGCAACCTGCAAGGAAAGCATTGTTTTCAGCATTTTACAGATGGGAAAAGTTAGGCTCCAAGAGGTTGAAGTAACTTGTCAAAAGTAGTTAGTGATACATCTAGGATTTGAGACCAGTGATTAGGTCTGATTTCAAAGTCTATTGCTTCTCCTTTCCCTTGCTGTCCCATCCGTGGAAGTTGTTTCTAAGTGCCTGTTAACCTTAAACAACATTTTATGTGAAATGCGTCACTCCAGTATGATGCAAGCATGGGGCCCCCTTGGGAGTGCTGGAGTGGGGTACAGCCCATCTCTGTAGGTGAGAACAGGATGTAGTCCATGTCCCAACCAGCTGCACCAGAAAGGCAGGTGCTGATTTTACTGGGGATTCACAGCAGTCCCTGAGGCATAGACCATCAGCCCAAGTAGACTGTCCAGGGAGTGAAGAACAACACTGCCCTCCTGTATCAGGCCATGGAAGGGCTCCTAAAGAATGATCCATCACCCTGTAGAGACCAGAGCAGTAAAGGTGAAAAGAACTCCCCCATGCCCCCACTGCCAAGAATCACGTCGGATGTGGAGTTCACAACTGCTCAGCTAAAATGGTCCTTTGTAGGCCAGTGGGTGTAAAAATCCCTCTTTATGGCACAAGCCCAGATGAGCTGGTTTTCACTTTGCAAAGGATTGTTTTAGTTTCCAGAAAAAGTCTCAGATAGTATCAGGGCAGGGAAGAGGGAAGGGAGAGTCAGATAGACGGTCCTGGGATTGTAATCACCTTTAACATGCCCCATGGGGTCCACTGAACAGACTGAACACCTTCCGCTCCATGGGGGCTACCTGGGGCTGCTCAAACATGCAAAATGAACATTTTCTGTTTCACTGCTGGAATTTTTGCTGACTGAGAGGCATGCATCAATCTCTGCTGGGGATGTGTAGGAAATGTCCCAGGGAAGTTTCACCCTTTCCTTGGGCCCTCTGCCTCACCTCTCTTGAGTCCCAGAAAAGGAAGTGTTATCCTTGAAAGGAGATGTGATGACAAATTATAAGGCATAAGACATTAATTATAACATTATGGAGTCATCTAATACTAGAAGTGAAAGGGATGAAGGAAAACTCCTAGCATCCCCTTCATTTCTAATTGGAGGAAACTGAGCCCCAAGAGCAAGTGAGTTGGTCAAGGTCAGATACTCTGAGACTGGAGCCTGGGACCCCTGAGGCCTGGCACAGAGCTCTTTCCTCTATAACAAGTTGTCTTGTCTTTTGCTCTTAAGGAAGACTATACAAATCAATCAGATGGTCTTTTATCTATGATTTCTTTTTTAAGAGGCGGTATGTGTCTCAGATGCATTCAGTTGCTGATAACAGTGGCTTTGAATCGTAGAAGTGTTTATTATTTACTTATCAAGAATTCCCAAATTAGGTGGTTCCAGGGGTGGGTCAGTGGTTCACTGACATCAGGGCATAAGGCCTGGCATCTCTGTCATCCTCCTTCCCTTTTCTTCATGGTCACAAGATGATCACTGTAGCTCTAAACTCTCCATCCTCCCGTACTGGCTTTCCAAGCACAAAGTAAGAGATGGTGGCAAGAAAGTGCTATTTCTGCTTTTATTAGGCACAAAAATATTGCCCAGAAGCCTCTGACAAATATCCCCATATGTCTTATTGCTCTCCTGAATAAATCACGGGCGAGAGGAATAGGATGAAGATGGCCATCTTAAATTAACTATGATCCACCCCCTAAGGTTGAGTATGTACATAGGGGGGCAATTTCTCTGAACATATTTTAATACCTAAGTGCCCCCTTCTTCTGTCTCCAGCTCACTCTGTATAGTTTTCCAGCCCCTACCGATGTTCAGCCTTGAGGACACCTTCTAGTTTTCCTGGTGCCTGCCCCCCAACTCCCCCCGCTGGTCCTTCCCAGTCTCTGCTGCTGGCTTCTCCTCGTCTTTCTGACCCTTAAACATTGGAACATTTCAGCACTCGGTCCTGGGATCTCTTCTCTATTGCCCTTTCTTTGGGGGCTCTGGTCATCTCTGCTTTAAATACCATCCATTCTCTTGACTCTACCTTTATTTATTTTTTCTTTTTATGTTCTTGATATGTTTGGAGTAAAATATGTTTTTTTTTTAATTTTATTTTATTATGTTAGTCACCATACATTACATCATTAGTTTTTGATGTAGGTTCCATGATTCGTTGTTTGCGTATAACACCCAGCGCTCCATGCAATACATGCCCTCCTCTAGTGGACAGAAACCTTACTAGTGACCTGAATCCTTTCTGTTGCCTTTGCTCCCGCTATGGCTGTGGGCTTGTCTTCCACTCATCAAAGACATGGCCGGGGATCTGAGGTCTGGT
Source organism: Neomonachus schauinslandi (assembly GCF_002201575.2). Classification (NCBI taxonomy): domain Eukaryota; kingdom Metazoa; phylum Chordata; class Mammalia; order Carnivora; family Phocidae; genus Neomonachus; species Neomonachus schauinslandi. Next base: position 133,669,628 of record NC_058411.1, on the reverse strand, counting down.
CTCCTCACAGGCTCATGGCTTGGCCCAGGATGTTGCCTCGTGGCTTAAGCTTGGTCACACACACACAGCTGGGGGGGTGAAGTCTCCAGGCTGCCTCACAGGGTCTGTATTTCCCATAAGTATGGTTGGAGAGAGAGCCCCTTCCTGACTTAAGGTCTTACCCTTACATGATGTTGCTAAAGCAAGGGGCTTCTGTCCCTCAGACTCCCCAGTCTGTCTGCAAACTTCCATCTTTGGACCTGTTGGTCACACGCAGAATCTAGAACTTCCAGAAGGGGTAATTCTACTCTTCCATAGGGCTGTGGCTTCTCCTGAGCTGAAGGGCCAGATGTGAGTGAGTGTGATGCATCCTCAGCCAGAGCGACAAATGCTTTATCCAACCCAGGTATCCCTGAGTAGTCCTGGTGTATCTTCTCTTGGGGGTTACTCCATAATCTGGGTCATTGATGAGTCACTCAACTGCAAGCCTGGATTTCTTCCATCAGACATCAGAAAACTGTGGTCAGAGAGGAAAACTCTTAATCTCAATTTCTTCATCTGTTAAATCAAGATATTAATACTTCCCTCACACTGTTGGAATGGCAAATTGAAAGTATTACTTATGTCACCTACTGTAGTACTTAGCACGTGGTAGGAGCTAAACAGACGCTAACTAGTTCCTTTGTTCCTTCCTTTCTCCTCTGCCCATTTGTTTCTAAGTAAATATGTTATGTGAGATTTGGGGAAGAGTTCCAACTTTTAATAGATTAGGAAAGTTAACCTACTTCCAAAGATTCATTCACTTGAGCTTATTGGACACATAAAGTACTAGAAAAGTCCAACATCGTGATTGCCAGATTGGTTTTCACTTGACAAACCTTTTCACGAGCCAAACCTTTTCTGTGCCAAGTACCTGGATCCAAAAGAAAGTGTTTATTCATCCCAGAAGTTTCCAAGCATCCACATGTCATATACACACAGAACTTGGCTCACTTCATCGAATGCATCTGATCTCATGGAGGTGTGCAGATAGATAGCCCGATGTTCTTCCATGACTTAATACCGAAGTGAGACTTCATTAGGGGATTCCCGCATACATTAAATCTTTAGCACATCAACCTCCCAGGCCCTGGTCCAAGAAAATATTGCCCTTTTAAAAGGTATATTTGGTTGAATAATAAAGAAATGGAATGGAGATAGTTCATCTGGAAAGTGCTGATTTTGATCCCTGAAAAGCATAGTCCAATAAATGAGTGGTTGCAGGGAAAGGGAGCTTAGAATCCTCCCAGGATAATTCATGCATTTAATTTCTATGTATTCAAGCAAAAAAAAAAAGTTAGAAATGGCTTCTTTTCCTTGGTTAATTGTGTGCTTCATCCTATTGGCTCTGATGCTCAGAGGGTATATTCTGTTTACATGAAAAGCATCTCTAGAGATCCCAAGAGGTTTGTGATATGTACGAGCTCTCAGTAAGGAAATTTGGCATCATGTCTCAAGAGCCACAAACTCATTGAGCCCCTTTGACCTCATGATTTCATTTCTTGGAATCAATTCTGAACAAATGACCAGCAAGGCAGACAAGGACATATGCACAAAGATGTTCTTTGTGGAGTTATTTATCAAATGGAAAATAGGTCCTGAAACTTCCAATACAGAATGATCTCAACCATGTAAATAGAATATGTCATTGTATGTGGACAAGTAGAAATACAAAGACTAAAGCAAGCTATAACAACAGCTTGGGGTGGACAGTTTTTGCTTTCACCTCTCTACTTTTTTATTTTTCAGATTCTTCTATAGTGATTATGAATTATTTTTTTATTCCTAGAATGAATTTTAATGGAGTGCTTACGAAGTGCCAGCCTCTGAGCTGGATGCTAGAGACACAGAGAGAATTTCACTTGAACAAAGCCAACACAGTCCCTTCTTCCAGGAGTCTGTGGTCTGAGGGATTGGACCTATGTTGAAGAAATAAATGTATAATGGCAAACAGACATATGTGATAGGAAGGAAGGAACAGTATGTTGGTGGAGTACCAGCAGGGAGGACAGAATTTCCTTTGGAACAGGGGTTCTGGAAACTATGGCCTGTTTTTGTTTGTACATTTTTAAAGGATTGTTAAGAAGAAGAAGAAGAAATCACAGAGACCATAGGACATCTGCAAAGTAAACTATTAACAAGTGAACTATGTTTCTCTGGCCCTTTAACAGAAAAAGTTTGAGTCCTAGTTTGGAAAGAACATCAGGGATGCCTCTCGAAGGAGATGACAATCAACTTGGCAGCTTAAGTATGAGTTAGCAAAAAGAAAAAAAACAATTCCCAGCGAAGTTTTATTAGAGGAAACTTGAAAAATGTTTTATTTTTTTCTTTTTAAGCTTCAGGTTTTTTTTTTAAAGATTTTATTTATTTATTTGACAGAGAGAGACACAGCGAGAGAGGAGAGAGGGAACATAAGCAGGGGGAGTGGGAGAGGAAGCAGGCTTCCCTCAGAGCAGAGAGCCCGATGCAGGGCTCGATCCCAGGACCCTAGGATCATGACCTGAGCCGAAGGCAGACGCTTAACGACTGAGCCACCCAGGTGCCCCTGAAAAATGTTTTAGTTAAAAAAAGCTTTTTATTGGAACCTGGCTTCTGCTTCAGGTATGGAGAGAGGGAGGTGCGTTTAAAGGGCGTGCTACTATAAATAAGTTTCTTCTGCTAGTCTCTGTCCTCTTGCCTCCAATTCCTTTAACATATGGTTGGTTTGATTTTAAAATACCACCAACTTGTTTTCATTTTTCTAATTCCGTGGCTTTCTTAGGTCACAGCCGGTTCTCCGCTGCCCTGCTCATAACCACAGTAGCAACCTTTATTAATTGTGCATTTACTTTTGTGCCAGGCATCCTGCTAGGTACTTTCAATCCGCTGTGCCATGTCATCCTAACAACTCCGCAAGATGAGCACTATCATCTGACTTTTATAAAGAAGGAGCAATGATCAGGGAAGCTGAATGGGTTGCCTGAGGTCATGCTGCGGGTAATTCACGGAGCCAGGATTAGGAGCCGGATCGTCTCGCTTTCAAGACTGGGCTCTCCCTCGGTGTGGGCTCCTCCTTCTTCCACGGAGGCATATTTCACTTCCTCTGGCCTTTCTCATCCTCCCACATCCACCTCCTTTTGCCCCCCTCCCCCCTACTCTGCAAGTAACAGTTTTGGTTTTTAATTTCCTTAAAAAGCTCATGTATTGGGGGGCATTTCCTTAATATGCCAGCGAGCTTGTGGAGTGGAACTGAAGGATGATAGAGTTTCCAGCTTTCTAGCTAGTCCCTTCTCTGCTTCGTGCTAAAGTAATTTTTGATAACTCCATTGCATTTCAATTTTCCAAATTTATTGTCTTAATTTCCTGTTAAAGACAGATTTTAAATGAGTTTAATAGCACAGCTATTTCAGAGGCATTGTTAATTTTATATTTCTCTTCTCTGGATCGGCCCTTCTTCCCTCCATTCTTCCTTGTCAGAGCCTGCCAACAAGTGCGGAGGAGGAAAAACTTCTTCCCTCAGCCCTCCCGGCAGCAGGCCCTGTGAATTAAACTGACAAAAGACAGATTAGCAAGGGAAAAACAGTTTATTAGCACGTGCAATGCACAGAGGCAGGTGCCATTCCAAGGGATGGTTAGGACTTTGGTCTTAGATAGCAGCTTCACAAAGAACAATACATTTGTAGAGAAGGAACAAGGACAAAGGAAAAGGGTTGTAGGCTTAGGCTTCGCTGGGTGGCAAACGGGGCAAACTGACCGAAGACGAGGTTGTTTTAGGAAGGATTGTTCTGTCGGTCCCTCGTGGTCCTGTCTCTGGGCTGGTAAGCACCTGTGGTGATTAAAAGCCACATCAAAAACTAATGATGTATTGTACGGTGACTAACATAACATAATAAAATTAAAAAATAAATAAATAAAAGCCTAAGCCTGCTTTTAGGCAAATATGCGGGAGGGCAGGGAGCTTTCTCTTGGAGTCTGTGGTTTCTCAACCATCTTCAGCTCAAAATAATCCTTAGGCCAAAACGGCACGTTTTGGGGGCAGCATACTCTGATCCCCTGCAACGGCATTTTGAAAAGCTCTTATTCTTTCTAGTTCCTCTCTGCCTTGGACAGTGAGTAGCAAAAGCACCAGGCTCAGAGCCAGGAGACCAGAAGCCCAGCGCCAGCAGGGAACTTCCAGGAGAGTCTCTGACCTGATCTGGGGCTCAGCATCCTCAGCTAGCGAAGCGAAGGAGTCGGATTCAATATCGAATCTCCATGCTACATCAGTTTGCCAACGTGTCTGCATCGGTCAGGGCGTAGTCAGGAGATACAACTCGTACCAGTTATTGGAACAGAGAGAATTGAATATAAAAAATGATGAGTGGGGTGAGTGAAACGTGTTGATAAACGATACTGAGATAGTGGATGCAGGCAGCAGCTCCCTCCCCGGGACTGGGGGAAAAAAGGGAAGAGAATGGAATTATTATACCTCAACAACTCAGAGAAGGGAGCTCAGGGAGCTATAACTCAGATCTCTAGAGAGGGGACCCTCGCTGGCTGGTGTTGGTGTGGGAGTGGAGGGGAGAGCAGGATGTAGCTGCTTCTGCTAATTGGACCCAGCTGCTCCCGTGTGGCACGGCCTTGCTCCTGCCTGGTGAACAAAGCTGGGGTGGAATTCATAGGAACAGAAAGCACAGGTCCCTTCTTCCTGCTCCAGCCTTTCAGCGCCCCCCTCTAGTGCCCCCTAGTGGCAGGACCTAGCAGCGCCTGGCCGGCAATGTGCAGGTGTTTGTGGACAAAATAGGAAGGGTGGTTTCGGGGCTGAATGACAATAGTTTAATAACTGACACAACGTTCATGGTTGAGATTGCACACTGGTGGTCTAGGAGCTACTTTTGGCCACTGGCCACGTATGATCCATAGACGTGTCTCTTGTGGCATTCATGATAATTTAATCAAACGTGTGTCTGGGTTAATTTTTTTTTTTTTTAAGATTTTATTTGTTTTTTGACAGAGAGAGAGACAGCGAGAGAGGGAACACAAGCAGGGGGAGTGGGAGAGGGAGAAGCAGGCTTCCCGCTGAGCAGGGAGCCCGATGTGGGGCTCGATCCCAGGACCCTGGGATCATGACCTGAGCCGAAGGCAGACGCCTAACGACTGAGCCACCCAGGCGCCCCGTGTCTGGGTTAATTTTTAAAATCTGAACATGTGCTTCCTGGGAAGCCCACACAACTTTATCGTTCATGATTTACATTTTTAAAAGGCAAATGAGTAGGAAGGCAGCTTGGAAATTACCTAGTAATCAGTTTACACATGTGGCGGTAAGGCCCTCAGAGGGTGCAAGAATTTCCTCCCAAATCTCAAAACCAGCGAGGGCGCCTGGGTGGCTCAGATGGTTAAGCGTCTGCCTTCAGCTCAGGTCATGATCCCAGGGTCCTGGGATCGAGTCCCGCATCGGGCTCCCTGCTAGGCGGGGAGCCTGCTTCTCCCTCTGCCTCTGCCTCTCTCTCTCTCTGACTCTCATGAATAAATAAATAAAACATTTAAAAAAAAAAAAAAAAAAAACCAGCGAAGGAGATTTTGGGGTGCTAAGTCCAGGATTCTCATCACTACCCCTCACTGTGCTACCAGGAAGATGGGTGTGCTCTGGCCTCCCATTGCTCAGAGTGTGGTCCATGGATCAGCAACACCAGTCTTGTTAGAAATGCAGAATCTTGGGGCAACTGGGCGGCTCAGTCGGTTAGGCGTCTGCCTTCGGCTCAGGTCATGATCCTGGGGTCCTGGGATTGAGCACCACGTTGGGTTCTCTGCCCAGCCGGGAGGCTGCTTGTCTCTCTCCTTCTGCCCCTCCCCCTGGCTCATGCTCTCTCTTGCTCACACTCTCTGTCTCTCAAATAAATAAATAAAATCTTAAAAAAAAAAAAAAGAAATGCAGAATCTCAAGGGTGCCCGGGTGGCTCAGTTGGTTGAACGTCTGACTCTTGATTTTGGCTCAGGTCATGATCTCAGGGTCTTGAGATCCAGCTGCACGTCAGGCTCCATGCTGGGCATGGAGCGTGCTTAAGATTCTCTTTCTCCCTCTCCCTCTGCACAGCCCCCTACTCTGGCTGGCACACGCTCTCTCTCTCTCTCTCTCTCAATTAAAAACAAATGTAGACTCTTAGGCCCCACACCAGACTTATTGAATCAAAATCTGATTTTAATGAGATCCTCCCATGATTTGTGTGTGCACAGTAACATTTGAGAAGTGCTGAAGATAGCTTTTTTCAGAAAAGGAAAATAAACTTTAATTGGCTGCTAGTGTTTTTCTCTGGGATGGAACCAGGGTAAGGAGTATGGAGACTGGTTCTCAGCAAATCTCCTGACCACTCCTCTGATTTCTCGCCTCCCTTCCTCCCAATTTATAGGCCCACACACATGATGCAAACAGCCACGTGCACACACATAACTACATGAGCATGCATCCGAAAATGCATATGTATTCTCTCCCTCATACACAGACACGCACACACCCATTAGCCATTTATGACACGGTCTCTGCTCTACCGCCTCACCCCAGTCCCTCACCAGGTCCCCCCACGTGCACTCTGCTCTACTCACACTGAACTACTTGGGCACCATTGCCCAAACATATCAGGTGTTCTTTTTGCCTCCCTGTCTTTTGCACCTGCTGCCTACCACTGCCTGTGATGCACTCCCCCCACCACCAAGATGGAAACCTGACTAGCTTCTCTTTGTCCTTCACCCACAGCTCAATGACTTTCTTTTGGAAGCCTTCCCACATTGAGTGAAGTGCATCCAGGCTGTGCTCCTTCTCTGTGTTTGTATAATACCCAGCATATGCCTTTATTGGAACATTCTTTCTCACCGGGAGATAATCATATAATGTATTGTTTATCTCCTTGAAAGGAAGGAACCATGCCCCCACTTAGCAAGCAGTTCTGGGGATGAGCAAACAAGGAAAGAATAAACTAATACAGAGCTAACAGATCTGTCTGATGCTTATCTATAAAGAACAGTAAAGCATAGTAGTTAAAGCATCAACTCTGAGGTTGGAATTCCCAGATCAAAATCTTGGTACTTCCACTAATTATGGGACCTTGGGGAACTACTTTGCCTCTCTGTGAATCAGTTTCCTCCTTTACAAAACAAGGACACTAGTGGTATCTACTGGGTTGTTACGAGCATTAAATGGGACCAACAGTGCTCTGTGAAATGCTTCACATGGAGCCAGGCTAGTGGTGAGTGCTCACTTTGCGTTTGCTGCCTTGGTGCTATGATGTGATATATTAGGCTCTCATGATCTATTGTTGTATTACTTACTGGCTTAAAGCACCCATAGCATTTACTTTGCAATTTGGGCAGGACTCTCTCCCTCCCTTCCTCCCTTCCTTTCTTCCTTTCAGTATCTGTTTCTTTATTCCAAACGTGATTGACCACGTATCATGAAAGAACCACAAGGTATTTGTTGGCTGAATGGAGTATTGGAAATTTTTGACAAGGAGTTGAGCTGAGGCCAAAAATGTTTGGAAGCTGAACAGACTTAACATGGAAAAAGATGTTCCCTCTCTCCTCTGGTGTAGAAATCTAAATTACCAAGTACAAGGGCCTACTTTGTGTTGGGCTGGTGGTGACATCCCCGTGGTCTATCTGAAAGGGGGAAGAAGGACAGAGCATCTCAGATATGGGACTCCTGATTATGACCATCATGTTAAGTGGGTTACCTAAGTCAGAGGAAGTAGAATCCAGTTCTTTCCTGGGAAGGACTTGCTTAGGCATGGACAAAGTTTTGGGTCTTTTCTACTTTGGAAGTAGAATCCAGTTCTTTCCTGGGAAGGACTTGCTTAGGCATGGACAGAGTTTGGGTCTTGGTTGGGGTATCAGATGCTAATCAGAAACTAGCGTGGGGATCAGGATCTCAGGACCAGGCACAAAGCCAGTCATGTGGACTGGAACCACAGGTAAAAGTAACAGGGAGGCTGCAGCCTGACCCTCACTCAGGCTTATGTGGTGGGGATGGGTCATGGCAGCAGAAGATGGTTTTAAGCCCCCATCAGTGAGTAAGGCAGTCCTGCTGGACACGACTCACAATGGCTAAGAACTGAGCATGATTAAGTCTGCAGGGAACTAGATGTTGGAGACCCTTGGTTGGTCAGGGTGGGATAGGAGATAAACTCATAGTCTAGCAGAGCACACTGACCCACACATTATTACGACACAGCATGACACATACTCTGAGTTGTGTTTGCAAGTCTTGACTCATTTCCTGAAACACAAGTGTTGGTGACCTAATATTAGTGGGAAATTGCTCACTACATTTTCTGAGCTTTGGACTGAGAAACTGGTGAAATAGGGAGGAGGGGGTATCCTCACTCTATTACTTCTCTGTGGGTCCTCTGAGGATGCAGAGAAATGGCAGAACCAGGAGCACAGGCTCAGCAATTTCCCCTAGACATTCCCATGGTTGACTTTCTTTAGGTCTTTGCCCAAATGTCCCATCTCAGTGAGGGCTTCCTGAACCATCTTCTTTAAAATTGCCACCTCCCACCCTGGCTCTCCCTATTTCCCTCCTTCTTATTATTTTTCTCTAGAACTCTTATCAGTCACCCACTAACTGTATATTTTACGCATTTATCTATTATCTCTTTTCCCCAACTAGAATGTAAGCTCCATGAAGGCAGGGATTTTCATCTGTTTGGACCCTGCTATATCCCCAGTAACTACAAGAGTATTTACCTAGTAACAGACATTTAATAGATACTTTGTAGACTCATAGACATATTCCATGAAGTAACAGCATATACCAAAATATAAAAGAAAATAGCATCTTTCATACTTAAAGGCTAAGAGTTACAACCCAGGTGAGTGAAGAAAATCTTTGTGAAATCCGTTGACAACACCAAAGTTATCATTTCTTTTCATCTCGTAGAATAAGATGACAAAAGAAGGAACTCTGTCATGGGGAAGATAAAACAGGCCGTGGTCAAATCTTTCCTTTTGGGGACCAACCTTCAAGTTGGTTAACCAGCTAATTGAAGCTCTTTGCTTTATGTCGGCCCTTCCTGGTGCACATCTGCATAAATAAAGCATCTGTAGGTCCAGAGGCTTCCTTTCTGTGAAAGACAATTTGTGTTTATCATTTGATTTACAGTTAAGGCTGGGTGAAAGGATCCTTCCATAATTTGCATTCAGTTATTTTCTCCTCGTGAAGGATGGTCTGCAAAGTGATGGTCTGCAAAGTTTCCTTCACAGGTATCGTAAATCACATATGGACTCAGCACCGTCATTAATAATTAGTAAGAGCTCAATATTTAGCAGGAAGGAGTTATCCATGTGATTCTGGAGATGGCCCACGTCTGTGAGGATGCTGACTTACACTGGAACACCATAAACATGTCAACAACAATATATTTATATGATATCTTCAATTAACTGATCTTATTATTAAAAGGCAAGTACAAGTTACATGTGTTAAAGAAAGGACGGCTCATTGCTGGTCTCTTCTGCATTCCCCTAAGGAAGCTGAACGTCGGTTGTAGCATGGAGATGATCTTTTTTGGGAGTAATAAAATAGCCAGGCTTATTGGTAATTGCTGTTTTACACTTGTACCTTTTCCTTCCTTCCCATGATCCTTACACCATTTTGTCCTTTTTTCCTGGAAATTCTCTCTTTAAACCTACCCCTGCAGGTAAGGATTTTTATAACACAAACACTCTTTTTGCTTAAAAATAAAATGACAGTGCTACTTTCTGCAGATTATGCCACTAAAAGAGCCATCTTCAAGAAAGGTACATAAGACTGAGCTACGGTTGATCTATTTTAGTATGTGCACATATGTATCAATCTGTGAGGCTATTTTTTTGAATAGCATTCTTAAGAATTTGAATTTGTACAGCACTTCTAATTTGCCAGGAACATCTGTTAGAGTCCACCTTTTATGTCTGTGACACGGAATTTCTAGAATGCATAAAAACAGGCATCAGATTTTCTGGCACATTGCATGGTTTCTAATGTCTTGTCTCTTTTTTCCACCCCCTCTTCTCTTTTCTCCCCCAACCCTTGCAGGGCTGATAGTGTACCTAGGAATGATGGCTGGGGCCTTCGTCCTAGGGGGCCTGGCTGATAAGCTGGGGAGGAAGAAAGTTCTCAGCATGTCTCTGGCCCTCAACGCCTCCTTTGCCTCTCTCTCCTCCTTCGTCCAGGGATATGGAGCCTTCCTCTTCTGCCGACTCCTCTCAGGCATAGGGTATGTAAATGTAGGGCTTTGCTGGATGCTTGTAGACCAGTGTTCCATCTATCCTGCTACTTGAGCTCTGAGTGGTGCCTCCAGAAAACCTTGGACTATGTTTTGTGTTTGACTTCAAAGATATTATATTAAAGTTGAACCTTAGAAAATGTTGTAAAGTCAGTGTATAAGGTCAAATAACCTGACACTACTTTGACCGGTCTTTCAAATTCACAAGGGTGGGGTATAAGGTAACTAGGCTTTTGCTATGACCATTTTTAGTGTATGACTTGATTGTTTCTTTTTGGCATTTTCTTTATGCAGGATTGGGGGTGCTCTGCCCATTGTTTTTGCCTATTTTTCGGAATTCTTATCTCGGGAGAAGCGAGGAGAACACCTTAGTTGGCTGGGCATCTTCTGGATGACGGGGGGCATCTATGCATCTGCCATGGCCTGGAGCATCATTCCACACTATGGTGAGTGCACTGCCTTCAAATAGCCCAGGGGCTCTTCTTACTATGGCACCTGCCTCCAACAATGTTTCTGTCCTTAACCTTATTCCCCATACTCACACACGGTTCCCTTATATGACTTTTATCTTTCTATAGAACTTCCAATACTGGAGACACCTCGCTAATTTCTTTTTTTTTTTTTTAAAGATTTTATTTATTTATTTGACACAGAGAGAGACAGCGAGAGAAGGAACGTAAGCAGGGGGAATGGGAGAGGGAGAAGCAGACTTCCTGCTGAACAGGGAGCCCGATGCGGGGCTCGATCCTAGGACCCTGGGATCATGACCCAAGCTGAAGTCAGACGCTTAACTGACTGAGCCACCCAGGCATATGTATGTAATTTCCATACACCTATCTTTCTGGAAATAATACAGTCTGTTCTTCCTGCCTCCCTCCCTCTCCATTCTTCTCTTCTTTTCTTCCTTTATTTGAAAGAATGTCAGTCTTTATCTCCCCAGCCCTCTTCCCCCAAGCAAGTTAGGCAGTTAGGCTTCAGTGACCCCATTTAATAGAAGATGTAACAGAAGCCAAGAGAAGTTGATGACTTGGCCAAGGTCACGTCCCTGGCATGACCTTGAAGCTTGATGCTCTGTCTGCCCCCTGTCCCCATGCGGCACTCTTGTGCACTTTCCAGTCTAGTGCCTGCTGTCACTCTTGTTTGGCTGCAGAAGTGGAGAGCCCTTACAGACAAGGTCTTGGATTCAGCCGGGACAATTTTATTATCCTGGGTAATTGCAAAAACCGGATTCTCTGGACAGAGACCTGGCAACGTTTACTTTCACAATTGGTTTTGTTAAGAGTAAAGTAGGGAGAAGGCACCAGTTTTGAATTTGATTATGTCTTTTGAGCATCCTGGGCAATAAATGCTATCAGCATCCTTCAAAATTTTTTCGGTAAACCAGTGATTATGGGTGTAGGCTTTGTCATCATTTAGAATCCTGCCGACCTCTAAGGTAGCAGAAAACTGCCCTGAAGCTAACCAACACTTCTCTACCCACTGAACTCCTTGGTGTCCTTGTTTGAAACCTCATCCTCTTTGTGTATTCTGAGGTGATGGAGGCTCCATGTACATCTCTTTAAGAAGCAGCTTTGGTGTAGACAATGCCTACACTATTGGTTAATGTAATGCTGGGTGTATTATCCTGGTAATCTGATAAACCCTGAAATCTCAGTGGTTTAACACAATAAAAGTTTCCCCACTTGTAAAGTATGGTGAATGTTTCTGATCTGCAGAAACTTTCATATTAGCTCCATCAGTAATATTGGGGCTCAGACTCTTTCCTCCATGTGATTCTATCATCTTTAACATGTGGCTTGACGTCTCTGCTTGGGGAAAGATCATAGGCAGTTGTACATGGAGATTTTGAAGGACAGGCTGGGAAGTGGACTGTGTCCTCTCTACTTACAACCCGCTGGTCCCAAATCTGTAATATGATTACCCCTATCTTGCTGTGTGCCAAGAAAGTAGAGTAAATGGATTTGGGAACAAGTAATTTTGCCCTGTCTAGTCTTTGAGAACCCACTGGGTTTTGTGTAAGTAACAGAGAGGAAATATGAACAGGAATAATGAAATAAACAGCTGAAGAGTTTTCCAGATAATTCTGTCACCCAAAGCAGTTCTCCATCATTTTAGATACAAAATCATATTACTTCTAACATAATTTCTGCACTCTGCCCTTCACCCGAAGGCACACTTAACACACATAGTACACTCCATGTTGGTTATATGGGTCAGAGAAATCGCATACCCTCCCCCCAATTCTTGCTGTATTCTTTACAACTGTTAACTGGTCCAAATGTGTGAGTGATAAGAAACCATTTCCACATTTAAATTAAGTGAGTAAAAAATCTTTTTGGGGAGTGTGGGGGACAAATAAAATCTTAATAAAAGCTGAGCCAAAATAGTGGTGCCCTGTGATTGGGGACAAGTCGCTCCCTCTTGTCTGGCGTGGTTCCTTCACCTATAAAGTGGAGAGGGAAGGAAGCAAGAAGAGCAGACTGTAGAGATCACGCCAGCCCTCAGGTTCAGTAAAAAGGAGAGTGCTGAGAATACGTTTAAAACAATTCTTGTATTCGAGCTCGCTCCCTTCCCGGGAGCATCAACAATGTCAGCCTCCTATTTGCAGCCTGCTTTTTCCCCAAGGGAAGCTTGCCCTCACACGTGACCAGGGAGCCTCCCATTGGCTCAGCTTAGGTCATGTGCCCACCTCAACCAATCACTACACCCTAGAGGATGCCGGGTCCTGATTGGTTCGGTTTCTGGGGAATACTTCCTTCCACAAATCCGGCACCGGGGG
>NC_058411.1:133535147-133656517 GCF_002201575.2 Neomonachus schauinslandi | reverse complement strand
GGGGGGGGGGGGGCAGGGCAGGGTCAGTCCCATGCAGACCACGTGTCTGCCATACAGTGGAGCCTGCAGGGTGTGGGGTGTTACGACAGGGGCCACCCACAATAGTCAGTACGTGCTGCATCACTTTTTCCACTTTGCTTTACACACACAAGCACACACCCACGTCTGGGGGTATGGTTGCTAAGGAAGCGATACAAAGATTCAATGGGAGCGTGTTGACCAAGACTGAATGGGATGTCCATGGCAGAGGGGCAGTGCTGCTGTGGGCTGACATCGGGGCTTGTGATTCAATATTTTATCGCAAACAGACAGGATGTTTTTCCTGTTTGCTTGCTTGTATGAAATCTGTGACTTTGATGTCCGTTTTTAAGATCCAAGCCTCTTGGGTGATTAGGCTTCATTGAAACAAGCATTAGCTGGGCGGGGAGTGGGGGAAGCCACCCAAGAAACACGGTAGATTAGAATCACAGTATAACAGGAGTGATTATTTACTTTAAGCCTCATTTTACCAGGAACAGATGTTTTGTCCAGAGTGAACCAGACATTTGATGCTATTTCTCAATGTGCCCAAGACACTAATCCTTTAACACCCTTCCACTCAGCAGGGACAAATGCCAGGGTAATTACAGAAAGGAGACTGATGTTTGTGTACTGCTTGTGAAACCCATTTAATTGCTTTTTCAGGAATGAAGTGATGGGAGGTCTTGGCACCAGGAATTCCGGTGACTAAGTCATTGAGAAAGAAAATTACAAATCTCAGAATGTTTTCCTGGGAACTCATGGTCACAGCCCAGAAAAAATTAGATATATTATGGAAGATTAATTCCCATTGTAGTCAGCACCACCAGCTGTTTGTGAAAGCCTGACGGTGAAAAGTAGGGCAAGCTAAAAGATCAGTGAACAGAACCGTCCCTGTCTCCGAATTAATAGTTGTTCCATATATTTGGAAGCAGTTCACTATTTAATTTTATTTAATTTCAGGTCCCAAAGATCTGCCTAATGAATGCGATAAATGGAGATTACTAAAATCACCATAAAAACCACAGAGGCATGAGGGAATAACGTATTTGGGATAATTTACACATATTATCACAAAGAAAAAAATTTGTTTTGGGCAGAATACTTTATAAATGTACCCACTTCTGCTCTCCTTTCCTCATTATCCACCTGAGTTTGACTGCTGTGTCGTTTTGATCAACTTGACTTCTAATTATTCCAGAGTAGCTTTTGGACATGAGCTGTAAAATATGTCAATAGTACTATGTTTTTATCTTCCTCTTTCTAGTGTTGCTGTCAGGAGAAAGGAAAGGTTTTTTTAATTAAAATGAAAACCAACAGACCCCAGAGAGAGCATGCTGTGAAAAAAGAGATTTGATTCTGGTTGAGAAAGTTGGATGATGTGTGTATTGTGTGGCCCAATGTGTCATAGCGGCTTCAGTCCCATGTTTCCCCACCTGGCATTCCCTCTGGCATGTCCTTTAGTTGCACAGACTAGGAAATAACAGCAGAAAGAGCAGTGCAGGTAGAGCGAATAGAAGCGCAATGGGTTAAGAGTCAAGGGCAAGTAGAAGGAGTCGAAAGGGCAGTAATAGTGTTCAAGACGTTCACTGCTCACCACTGCAGCTGATCACATGGTATACGTTTACATATAGACTTACCTCATTTTATTGCACTTCACTTCATTGTGCTTCGCAGATAGTAAATGGAATAGAGATTTTATGTCCCAATAATGATATCCTCTGAACTTTAGAAATCAATATATTCACTTATATTATACAGTTTTGTCTTTTAAAAAAAAAATGCTGTTGGAATTGTCTTCAGAGTTACTTGGAGTGACATGAGAAAACCAAGCCATTTTATAACCTTGGATTATCTGATTATTTATTTTTAAAAGATTTTATTATTTATTTATTTTATTTTATTTTATTTATTTATTTTAAAAGATTTTATTTATTTATTTGACAGAGAGAAACACAGCGAGAGAGGGAACACAAGCAGGGGGAGTGGGAGAGGGAGAAGCAGGCTCTCTGCGGAGCAGGGAGCCCAATGCGGGATCGATCCCAGGACCCTGGGATCGTGACCTGAGCCGAAGGCAGACACTTAATGACTGAGCCACCCAGGCGCCCCTATTTATTTATTTATTTAATTTATTTAGAAAGAGCACGGGTGGGGGGAGGGGCAAAAGGAGAGAGAGAGAGAGAATCTCAAGCAGACTCCCCACTGAGTGCAGAGCCTGATGCGGGGCTCAGTCCCACGACCCTGAGATCATGACCTGAGCCAAAATCAAGAGTCAGATGCTTAACAGACTGAGCCACCCAGGCACCCCATAACCTTGGATTTTTTAAAAAAGCAATTATTTTGCTGATTTTTGCTTATATTCATCTATTTTAGTCAACAACTTTGGCACTAAATGTCATGTATTTCTATTTCTAAGCAAATCAAATCTACCCTCAAAGCAGATGAATTATTATTGGTTGTCAGGAGCTTTTGCACTTAGCCAATCTGTGGTGGTATTGTTACCTGCATTCTGTGAAAACCCACCAATACCACAATGATGTGGGAAAGCCAGGATTTGTACTCTGATCTACGTGACTATGAAGATCTAGGCTCTTTCCACTGTGCTACCCACTCCTTAAAAGAGAGACTTTTGAGACCCATGACGATGTTTGAAATAATGTTTTGTAGATCCAGAGGCAATTTCTAAAAATGTATTTTAGAAAAGCTTTCAAGAGGCACCTAGGTGGCTTAGTTGGTTAAGCGTCTGCCTTCAGCTCAGGTCATGATCCCAGGATCCTGGGATCGAGTTCCGCATTGGGCTCCCTGCTCAGGGGGAAGCCTGCTTCGCTCTCTCCCTCTACCCTTCCACACCCCCCACTTGTGCTTGCTTTCTCTCTCTCTCTCAAATAAAATCTTAAAAAAAAAAAAAAGAAATGCTTTCAATAATGAATGCTGAGTAGGAGCTAGTCATCTCTCCATTTCAGTAATGATAGAATTCATTTGAATTTAGAAGCCCTGTCTCTTTAAAATTAAAAAAACCCCGCGGTCCTAAGGTCCTGATCTGGTTTTCTTTCCTAGAAGGCAAGGGGTCCCTGAGGTGTGTGCTCACCCTCCCTTCCATCCAGATCATGCTCTGGGTACTCAGAACCCAGGAATTCCCACTAAACTCAAGGAATCGTGACAAAGATGCCCATTCTCATTGCGGTAGAGTGTTCACATATATCACCACGAGGCCCCTCACTCTGTGAGAGGGGCCAGGAGAAGAAATGAAAGACGTCTCACAAGGGTAGGTCATGGCCTGGCCTTCCAACTCCTTATTTGTCAGGGCGAGGGGCTAGAACATCTGTTATTAACCGTTGGTTAGCTTAAGTTTTAATGACTATGGAGAAATACGGGATGCAGCCCAAGACCCTGTAAATGTCAGGCCTGGCCAACCCTGGGGGGGTTCTTGAGATGCATGTTCCCCATGCCTGTTCCAGGCTTCTGCCTCAGAAGGTTTGGGGACAGTCGGGGTTTTGCATTTTAACCTGCTTCCCAGGTGATGCTCTAGTGCCCTCATTTGAGAGTGAGTGATTTAAGGTCATTCTAAGATCATGTCACAAATCCTCTGACTGCTTCTTCACAGGCTGGGGCTTCAGCATGGGCACCAATTACCACTTCCACAGCTGGAGAGTGTTTGTCATCATCTGCGTGCTGCCCTGCACCGTGTCCATGGTGGCTCTGAGGTTCATGCCGGAGAGCCCGAGGTTCCTGCTGGAGGTGAGTCAGCCCCCCCCCCCCGATGTGAGAGCGATAGCCCTTTGGCCGCCCCCCCTTCTGCTTGCATTTGCACACCACCCCCATGTCAGCCCGCCTTGCCCATCATCACGTCTGGCTTTATTGCTGTCTGATGGCTGCATGCCCTGGATTCAGGGACTGTCAGAGGCTGCTTCCAGCTCCCATTCTCTCCAGAGGCTCTTCAAAACTGTGGCATGTTTTTTCAAGTTGCTGCAGTGAGATCTGTGGGAAAACTTGCGTCTCCCGCAAGCCCATCAGGACCCCTCCCCACAGGAAAGCTGCTCCTGGTGTCTTGAGAGAAGAGTCCTTCCAACTTGGGGGGCCTCTTGTGCTTGCAGGGGTCAGACTGGGTGGGACTGGCAGAGGACTGATAGGAACTTGAAGGCTTCTACACCCCCATTTCTGAATCCATTTCTGTGTCTCCTAGATCTTTCTACAGAGTAATCGTCCTTGTCAAATTCCCTTGTGTCCCATTACCAGGGGCAGACACCGCAGGGAGTTTTTTTTTTAACCAGGGATCTCTCAAAATTTACCCTTTGTGGTGTATTAGTTTTCTAGTGCTGCTGTGATAAAGGATTTTGTCACAAACTGAGTGGCTTCAAGTAACAGAAATTGTGTCACAGTTCTGGAGGCTGGACGTTCAAAATCAGGGTGTCAGCAGGGCCGCGTTCCCTCTGAAGTCTGTAGGGGAGTCCTCCCTTGCCTCTTCCAGCTTCTGGTGCTTTGTTGGCCATCACTTGGCTTGCGGCTGCACCATGCTTCCTGCCAGTGTCATCTACGCGCTCCCCTCCTGTGTCTCCGTATTCACATGCTGCCTTCTTATAAGGACACCAGTCGAACTAGATTAGGGGCCCACCCTACTCCAGTATGACCTCGTCTTAATGACATCTACAGCAGTCCTATTTCTAAATAGGGTCATACTCCGAGGTACCTGGGGCAGCAGGGACACAATTCAATCTGTAACATGTTGCTTCGTTGCTTGCTCTGGTCAGGGAGGAACGTGGCTCTCCCCCAACAGTCACTCAACCTTACGACTAGGCGTGTTGTACTATGTAGTGGGAATAGTGTGTAATGTTTACACGATATGCCCTGGAGGCGTTACCTTATATCCTTCCAAGATGGGCTGGGGACAGAGACTTGTCCCAGTCCTTCCCAAGACCTGAGTGGCCCTGCATCCATGTCTAACCCCTTCACACTCAGGGTTGGACGCCCCCGTTGGGTTTCCACCCCTCGTCAGGAAAGGATTTCTTATGCCTCTTTCCTTGCTTCCACCAGATGGGCAAACACGATGAAGCCTGGATGATTCTCAAGCAAGTCCACGACACCAACATGAGGGCGAAGGGGGCCCCCGAGAAGGTGTTCACAGTGAGTGTGCGGCACCTGGGCCAACAAAGGGAGGCTCCCCTCTTTACTGCTTTGGCTTGCTAAGAATTTTATTATATTATGATATTTATTAATTTGACAAAGAAAATGTATCAGAGGGAGAATAAAAGCCTGACAGTCCTATTATTGTGTCATAATTATTTGTTCATTTTGATGGATATCCTTGTTACTGCTAATTGTTAAAAAAAATGCTGAAGGAAAAAACTAGCTGTGTTCATATGGGGATAAGCATATGTGCATATATTTACATCTACATTTTTTTTTTTTAAGAGAGAGAGAGTGTGAGTGAGCAGGGCGGGAGGGAGGGGCAGAGGAAGAGTGAGAGAGAGAGAATCTTAAGCAGGCTCCATGCTCAGCACGTGGGCTCCATTCCACAACCCTGAGATCATGACCTGAGCTGAAATCAAGAGTCGGATGCTTAACCAACTGAGCCAGGCAGGCACCCCTCCATCTCTATATATTTTAAAGAGTACCCATAAGCATTCTGTATGTTGTCTTGTGGCATTCGTAATTATCCTTTTAACCAACATTAATGTTGGGAACGTTAACACAGTCTTCCTAAACATGCCCCAAATGCTAGAGATTTTTTTACCCCATATTATTACCTTGTCCCTGTAAATACTGTCGCAGTGAACCTTCTCACACACATAGTTCCTTCCCATTCACGTTCTCGGTTTGTTTTCCAAGATAGACGCCTAGAAATAAAATGACTGACTGAAAAAGCACTAGTATTTTTACAGCTCTTGAGTTATATTGCCAGATTACATTTCAATAGGGTTGTGCCAATCTATACTGTCATAGGCAACAGGATAGCCACTTCTCTCCTCCACCCTGATCAGCATTGGCGCTTAGCCTGGGTTTTGTTTCTTGCTTGCAAAACTAGTGAGTGGTGATTTCCATGAAGATGTCCTGTTAGTTGCCGGGATCTGTGTTGCCCCAACCACAGCCCTCTGTGGCCAAGGAGGAATGTGTGCCCTGGGTCCCTGTTTTGCATAACTTCCCTTCCAGGCTGACTTCAAATCCATTTCCACAAGGAAGCCCTCCCGGGTTAACCCCCTCCTACCCCGATTCACTGCTTTTGCAGCTTTGGCCTCTGCCATTGATTCTGGACAACACACTTGTCCTTGTTAACTGTTGCTTAGAAGCCCTGATTCTCAGGCTGGGCCACGTGGCAGGACCATGTGGCTAAGAATCCATAACCTGGAGCCTGACAGTCTGGGCCCAAATCCCAGTTTTGATACTTTCTAGCTGTGTGGCCTTAGGCAGGGTGCTCCCTCTGCCTCAGTGTCTCTACTGGGAACAGAGGGGTAATAATATCTCTAAGTATGGTTATGGTAAGGATTAAATAAAGTACCTAAACCAGTGCCTGCCTTGGAGTAGGGGCTACATAGATGTTAACTATTATTCAAAAATGTTATGACATAGGGGCGTCTGGGTGGCTCAGTCAGTTAAGCATCTGCCTTCGGCTCAGCTCATGACCCCAGGGTCCACGGATCGAGTCCCACGTCAGGCTCTCTGCTCAGTGTGGAGCATGCTTCTCCCTCTCCCTCTGCTGCTCCCCCCTGCTTGTGCTCTTTCTCTGTGTGTGTGTGTCAAATAAATAAATAAAATATTTTTAAAAAGATTTTATTTATTTATTTGACAGAGAGAGAGAGACAGCGAGAGAGGGAACACAAGCAGGGTGAGTGGGAGAGGGAGAAGCAGGCTTCCTGCAGAGCAGGGAGCCCGACGTGGGGCTCAATCCCAGGACCCTGGGACCATGACCTGAGCTGAAGGCATACGCCTAACGACTGAGCCACCCAGGTGCCCCAATAAATGAAATCTTAAAAAAAAAATGATATGACATATTTTTTCTTAAATTAACTCAAGCAATGAATTTTATTGCTGCTCAGTCACCTATTTCTCTCAATTCCAATGCTCCTAAAAATATCTAAAATATGGGACTGGTGCTTTTATCACAAACATTTATTAAGAAGCACAACTAACAGTAATAGTCCAGATGAAAGATGCTAAGGATGTAAATGGTTCTCCCAAGTCCCCTATCCCCACTGCTGTCTGTGGTGGATTATAATGCTGCAGCTGGACTGCAGGTGTGGACCCCAGATGTTAGGGGAGAGCCCCCGCTCCAGGACCCCGGTGTGCTTGGCTCGGTCTTGCCCGCACCCCCACCCATTCCACAGACTGCTCTCCAAGCTCCTGCTTATTCCCGAGAGACATCTTCATGGTCTGTCCCTGACTCAAGCCTATGAATCCATATCAGCTGGGTTGGATTGTGGGCCACATCAACCTCGTGTGAAACACACACGAAGATGCATAAACACACACACATCCACAGACACACCTCACTCATACCAAGCATTTGCGAGTTTAATAACCTTCATGACAATTTGAGGAACTTCCTCCCTGCCCCATCCCCCCCTCTTTTCCTCCTCCCTTTTCGCCTTCCCTCTCTTTCTCCTGTTCTCCCTCTGGAATACGGCAAATTCTCCTTGGCTCATGCACGGCTCACGCACTCGTCCTCCCTGGCATTCCCTGACCCGTCAAGCAGTCTGTTAGCCTATTTATTCCAAGCAAATCCACAGCTCTCCTGAGAGGAGTCCTGAGGGATGATTGCTCTCCACCTCATTTGTACGCCTGTCCCTGACTGCCCCAGGGGACTGGAAACTAACTAAGAGGGGCGAGGAAAACATTTTCCTCCCCTACAAAGCCCTAGGTTTCAGCCATCCCCTTGGCTGGCTGCCACACAGTTTCTGATCTGCCACCTGGCAGGTGTCCCCAGTAAAATGTTCTGCAGGGCTAGGGTGAACACAGGCCATATTCTGATTTAGACCCAGTCAAAGATAAGTATCTTAGTTAATTGTAAATTAGAGTAATTTTGTTTGAGGTTGTCCCTATACCACTCCCAAATCCCTAGGGAATAGAATGTTATTTTCCCTAGGAGCACCAAAAAGAAAAACATTGCATTTGAGTGGATATCTTAATGCTTTGGAGTATGATTTTTGACATGCTTCCTGATTTGATGTCAACCTTGCCCTCTGGCCTCTTTTGGCGACAGCAAGGGCTCAATGGCTTCCTGGGGATATTTGATACCATGGAGCTCCAGCCAAGAGTTCCGTGGCAGGGCCTGTGCGTTCACTCCCCCATGTCCTTGTCAGAGCCCAGGCGGAGAGATCTGCAAAGGAGGAACACCTGCAGATGGTAGGACATGCCAGGAGCTTAAGAACTACTATTTTTAGGGTTTAGAAAAGCACAGCCATGCCGTCCTAGACCTCATGCTCAGAGTTAATGAGTCTGTTGTCCACACCCAAGGGCTGTTTTTTTCCCTGTGGATTACCAGCCTTATTTCCTTCTCTCTTCCCATCTCTTCACATTCTCAGATGGCTGAAGAAAGCGATGGAGATGCTTGTAGGACTAAAACCTTTTTCCTTAGACAAAGTTCGTTGGAGGGGGTGATGGAAACTGAATTTTTTTGAGTGTGCTCCTCCGTTTTCCTCTGAATAAGTCTGCAAGCATGGACCTTGCTAACTTGGATAACCATCTCCTTAACATGATGGCTAGTTATAGAATTCAGTGGTTGCTTTAAACACTAGGTAACTTGACAGTCATTGTCTTGGTGAGTCAGGATTGCACATTGGGGCTACCTGCTGACATTGGACAAATCAATATTTTCTGGGGCCCTTTAGGGGGAGAACTGAGATATATAACCTTATCCCCATTCCCCATTTCTTTGATTTCCACTAGGAAAGCCAGAGACAGCAAGGAAGACATGATTTTTCATATTCCGCTGTGTTTTAAAAATATCTTAAGTAGTAGGGCACCTGGGTGGCTCAGTGTGTGAAGTGGCCAACTCTTGATTTCAGCTCAGGTCACAATCTCGGGGTCTTGGGATTGACCCCTGTGTTGGGCTCCATGCTCAGTGGGGAGTCTGCTTGAGGATTCTGCCTCTGCCCTCTCCTTCTGCCCCTCCCACTGCTTGTGCACGCACGCTCTCTCTCCCTCAGTTTCTCTCTAAAATATATAAATCTTTAAAAAAAAATCTTAAGTAACAACCCTCTCCCGCAACACACACACACGCCATTGCTTACATGGGTTCTAGACTTCTGTGATGTTAATTGTTAATACCTATTAAGGATAGACTTGTGAATTTTAAGGTGGAGTCAACTCTACTGTGGGCAAATCAGATGTACATGGGAATTCAGCATATAATGACTGACGAATACAAATTTCTCAAAAGCATGATCTAGTGAAAAGATGGATTCATCTTGTCTGCAGGGAGACATATCTCCCTGAGAAAGATTTCTGAAGAGAGGCCATGTACATCTTTGGTGAAGAATCACTGAACTAGAGGGTCATCCAATGCTCCTGTAGCCTTTGATATGTGACATAAATTCAGTTACATTAATTAAAGATTGAAAAGTCTGACACAGAGTGGCGTTACGATTCTCTAGACCATCTTTGTTTTGCAGGTTTCCCACATCAAAACTCCCAAGCAAATGGATGAATTCATTGAGATCCAGAGTTCAACAGGAACTTGGTACCAACGCTGGCTGGTCAGGTTCAAGACCACTTTCAAGCAGGTATGATTGGGAACATGTGGGAGATGAGAGGGGAGGATGTCTGAAATTCTGTAACTTTGGTGGATGAAGGATAAAGACCATGAATACCCCCATCAACTCAAGGCAGTTTGATGGGGAGGGAGTGCCCTGGATGGAATGTTTGGGACACAGTTGTGCCTGCTTCTCACTCACCATGTGACTTGAGCCACAGACTCTCTAAACCTTAGTTTCTTTTCTTTGCTCTTCCTTCCCAAGGAGAGATTTTGAACACAGGCAGAACATCTATCTACTCTTAGTAAACATCCTTCTCTCTATCATCTTCTCTTTACATAATCTGTAGGAAGAAAGGAATGAGTGAAGTAGATGGCCCTTTGAGGTGTGTTGGTGGTTTCTGAGAAAGTCTCCATGAAGGGCAAGGCCATTTCTCTGGAGAAGTGACTCCTGTAGGCAACTCAGATGTCAAGCACTGAGGCAGCCAATGAATGGTTGAATGGTTGTTAAATGTTGGGAATATCACCCACTCCCACAGGCAAGGAGCAGAGCTCACTACTCAAGGTTTTCTAGTGTCTTGAAATCCCACCTCAGTGTGCTTTTGATGATGTATTACTGTGTTCCCAGGGAAGATGCTCCAGAACTATTATGTTGGAGGCTGAGGCCAGGCAGTAAGAAGAGAAGAGTCTTTGTTATTTGAACAGAATTGCTGCTTCTGGGAGATCATGGTTTTCCATTCTCTCATGGGGTCCTAGGAAATTTATCAGAAAATCCTAGAAATGAGCTCTTTCAAGTCACAAGTCTCTTGCTTTAATAATCCTTCTGTGTGTGGGTTACAGGTCTGGGATAATGCTCTGTACTGTGTGATGGGGCCCTACAGGATGAACACGCTGATTCTGTCTGTGGTCTGGTTCACCATGGCTTTAAGGTAAATTCTATCTTACTTAACTTCATTAACTTCCCTATGCCTCCAGCGCCTCATCTATAAACCAGAGATTTCAATTTGTTCTAACTCCTAGAGTCTGGATGCTTTTGGCTGCAAGTAACAGGCAGCCCACTCTCATGGCTTCTACAACAAGGACACGTCTTGTCCTTTGTAACAAGAATTCCATAGAGAGGCAGGCTCCACGTGGGGTTTCAGCCCCAGGCTCTATCTCTTGGTGGTTGCCAGATGCTTGTGCTCTTCTTGGCATCCCATCAATGTGGGAAAATGTCCCAAGGAGGAAGAGGCTGCCTCTCTCTGAGCTTCTCTTTGTAACAGCAAGGAAAGCTTTCTCAGGAGCCCCCCGCTGAAAACCCCTGCATCCTTTTTCTCTATTAACCAGATGTGTGTCACATACCTAGTGCCAAACTAACTGGTGAAGGGGATGGGATTTCCCAGTGACTTCAGACTAATCAGGATTTGTGTCTGAGCCAAAGATACCGTAACCTTCCCTGAGGGTTGATACCCAAACAAAATCTAGTTTCCGAGAAATGAGCAGGGAACGAGTGCTGAGTAGGCAGCTGTCACTTGCACTATGGCCATGGGATAAAGCAGTGAGACTCTGCAGTACTGTGCCCTACAATAAGGAAGAGCTAGTGTAATGGGAATGTGATTAGCTGGCTCTTCTCTTAATTGGTAGGTCATTTCACGCACCTCCAAATATCATGACCCTTTTTATGCCACTTAAGCCACTTAAAGCATCTTGAAGCTATTTACTGTATAAAGAAAGTGCTTGCAATAATTTCTGGCACTTAGTAAGTGCTCAATTAATTGCTATTATCAGCGGGGAATTGTCAATGAGATTTAAAACTTCCATCTGTGAAATTGCTTGGTTCACCATCACCTGTGCCCAAAGGAAATGAAATGGGGTCTAATGACCTCTTTGATTCATGGAGGAACATGGGGAGACCTGATTTCTTTCAATACCTATTCATGGAGACCCAAATGGGTAAAAGTAAAGAGGAAGCCAGACCCTACTCCCCTCCACTTATTCTGTCTAAGTGAGGAGGGAACATTTCAGAAGCCAAAGATGGTAGACACTAGGAGTCAATTCACTGAGTTCTAAAATATGTCTTGTTTATATTTACTTATAGCTGATTTAATTTTGTTGAATAGGTAATGCATTTCAAATGTTGAAACAACAGAGAAATACATGTGCATAGCTTTCCATAATGTAGCAACACACAGTCTTCAAACAGGGCCTTATTGCTAGACTCTTGGGAAGTCTTCAGACTTCTGCTATTATGAACGATACCACAATGAGTAATTGTTTGTAGGCGACTTTGTACTTGAGCGAGCTGATCAATGGAATAGGTTCCTAGAAATGGGATTATGGAGTCAAAGGGGTAAATCCATCAGTAAATTTTTTTGGACATTGACCTCTCCTCCATATGGTATTGTACAAATTTTTCCTGCGGTGTATGAGAGCATCTGTTTACCTATAACCTAGTAGTTGAGAATGATAATGGTGTGGCTTTAATTTGCATTTTTCCTATTATGAGTGGGACTGAGCATCTTTTTAAAATGTTTAGTGGCTAGTTTTTTGAGTTGAAGATCTTGAGTTCGGCAGGTATAAAGTTATATCATCTGCAGATTCAGGTAGTTTTGCCTCTTGCTTTGCAATTTTGTATTCCTGCAATTTTTTATTTCTTTCTCCTGTCTGAGTTTGTTAAGCCCTACAATGTGGTGGTAAAGAGTAGTGGTGATAATGGGTGTCTGGGTCTTGTCCCTGACATTAGTGGAAATGCCTCTACTTCATGAAGTAAGATTCTACCTTTGAGCTGAGGTATGTATTTTCTTACATATAAAGGAAGTGCCCACCAATTCCCAATCTATTTTTTCTTTAATCAGGAATGAATTTTTTTAAATCAAATGCCTTTTCAGAATCTATGGAGATGCTCATGATTTTTTTTTCCTTAGATCTGTTCATATGATGAGTGATAGTGTGGCACTTAGTAAGTGCCTTAATTTCTAATAATGAACCATATTTGTACATTTAAAATGAGCTTGATTTATATCAGGTTAGGGATACAGACTCTGATCATGAAAGAATAAAGCCTGTTGCTGCTTGAATATTCTGTCTTCTCTATTACAGCTACTACGGACTGACAGTTTGGTTCCCTGATATGATCCGGTATTTTCAAGACGAAGCATACAAGTCCAAAATGAAGGTGTTTTTCGGTGAGCACGTGTATGGCGTCACCATCAACTTCACGATGGAGAATCAGATTCATCAACATGGGAAACTTGTGAATGACAAGTAAGTGACAGAGACCACGGGCTTTCCCCAGATCGGGATGATGGTCTGTGGGGACTGTTCTTGGGAGAGGGACCATTGGAAAGAGAATTCCGTAGGGCAGGTGAATGAGCTCCAAGGCTGTTGTGGTACCTCAGAGACACAATGAGGCCTGCTGGCCTCCAGTCATCCCTAATCACCTGGCTAGAACTTATTCATCCAAGGATAGAGACATCTGACTGAGGAGAGGCAATCAGACCATTTTTCCTGTGACCTCACACCTTTAATGGAGATGTGCACAGGGCTGTGGCCTCCTATTGGTGCCTGCCTATAAGGAGGGCCTAGAGGGTTGAGAACACTATACTAATCCACCGCCTGGTTTTTGAGCTTTTTCTTTGATTTTGGAAGCTTCTCTAGAAGCAAATCCAGAGGCTAATATGACACCAGTCGGGAGATCTTGTGCTGACATTGCCCATGAAGAAATATTGCCCAAAGAACACTTTGGAAATGTTGAAAACAAAGGGACATTATGGATGGCTAGATGTCACCCATGACATGACACCATTCTCTGCAGAGACAAATTCAGTAAAAAGAGACCTCATTTATGAAGTTTCCAATGTTCATTGACACTCTCATGTGATATTAGTAATAAATAATGATAGTATGACATTGATCATGAGGCTCATAATCATAACCATGGCAGCCAACATCATAAAGCATTTCTAGGTGTCAGCAGCTGCCTTAAGCACCCTCATAGACTGTTATGTAATCCTCACAAAAATGAAGGAAGCCTCCAGGAGGCAAGACATATGCTTTTCATTGTACAGGTGGGGAAATAGAAGCTCAGAGAGGCTGAGTAGCTTGCCGAAATCACGCAGCTAATATAAATAGAAATGTCTCTCCCAATTTCGGCATTCGGACTCCAATCCCATACCCTTAATAACTGGATATTGTCTCACCGGGAAACTCTCCATTCCCACAGAGGCCCTGTGTTATATGGTGTCTTCTGCATTTAAAAGAGACGATGGACTCTGAAAAACAAACTGAGGGTTCTAGAGGGGAGGGGGGTGGGAGGATGGGTTAGCCTGGTGGTGGGTATTGAGGAGGGCACATTCTGCATGGAGCACTGGGTGTTATGCACAAACAATGAATCATGGAACACTTCATCTAAAACTAATGATGTAATGTATGGGGATTAACATAAGAATAAAAAAAAATTAAAACTCAAAAAAAAAAAAAAAAAAAGAAGGGGGGATTTCTAATTGCAGTTTTCCTCTTCGTGATGTTGAATTTATTATTTGTAGTAAGTCATGCTCTGTATATAAGTAATTATATTATTGGTGTTTTAAATCATCAAAATAAATAATAGTAACTAACAAAAAAAAAAAAAAAAGTTCATCATGGGACGCCTGGGTGGCTCAGTCAGTTAAGCATTTGCCTTCGGCTCAGGTTATGATCCCAGGGTCTTGAGATCGAGCCCCGTGTCGGGCTCCTTGCTCGGTGGGGAGTCTGTTTCTCTCTCTCCCTCTACCCCTCCCCCCTGCTCATGCTCTCTCTCTCTCAAATAAATAAATAAAATCTTTAAAAAAATAATTTAAAAAGTTCATTGCAACACCAGCATCCTCATGGTTTGCAACAGGACGGTTTTGTAGTTCTTAGACTTAGCTACATAAAAAATGAGAATTTCTGATCCACTCTGTTCTTTTAATCTTTCTCAGCCTCTGGAAGCTTTTTTTTTTTTTTTTTTTTTTTTTTTTTTTTTTTTTTTTTTTTTTTTATTTTTTTTTAAAGATTTTATTTATTTATTTGACAGAGAGAGACACAGCGAGAGAGGGAACACAAGCAGGGGGAGTGGGAGAGGGAGAAGCAGGCTCCCCGCTGAGCAGGGAGCCCGATGCGGGGCTCGATCCCAGGACCCCGGGATCATGACCTGAGCCGAAGGCAGACGCTCAACGACTGAGCCACCCAGGCGCCCCTGGAAGCTTTCATCAAGCTTTTGGGTGGGAGTGAGGGGGAAGCAAGTGTTCTTGAAAGCAGTGGTCTCCTGTGGACCCAGGACCTCCCCTGGCACCATACAGTTATTGCCAAGGGTCTGGGAATGCACAGTCATGCCAAGGATTGTCTGAGAGTAGATGTGAATATTCTGCGTGCACAGATATGCTGCCATGTTTCTATGTTTCAAGAGAATGTGGTTGTTTGGTGTAATTATTCAAATATAAATTCCTTCAGAAGTTGCAGTGAGTTAATTTTAACTTGTCATTTATATGGTTGTTTTGTTTTGCTTTATTTTGGAGAGAGCAGGGAGAGGGGCAGAGAGAGAATCTGTGCCCAAATCTCCATGCCCAGCATGGAGCCTGACTGGGGGCTTGATCTCACAACTCTGAGGTCATGAGCTGAGCCCAAATCAAGAGTCAGATGCTTAACTGACTGAGCCAGCCAGGCACCCCTCATTTATGTTTTTTAACCAATGGATCCTAAAAGCACAACCATTATCACATGAAACCCATCATTTTTACCCCCAGCAAACTGAATAAAAAGGGTGTTTTTCTCCTTGGAAGATTAGGAACCTTGAAACTTAGCTAAGGAATGAAGGAACCTGGTTTCTTTTCTTGAGTTATGCTGCCACCTGCTGATGATGGGCTAGAAAGCGCCTCATCTTTGAAAACCCTAACCCTCCTTGGAGAGTTAACTTTAGCTGGGGTGCCACATTTCTCCATATGTACCCTGTATTCCTCCTTTGACTTTATCCACACTTTGCTAATTTAAAATTTAAAAAGAAATTATTTACCTTATTGACTGTTGCACACCGGGGAAAATGACTTTGTTGTAAGTAGGGCTTCAGACTTCACCCTCAGACTTTGTCAATAAAGGAGAACCTCTTGAAGCCTGAACTTCATCCTGTTGTAAGACAATCCCTTTGGCCCCAAGAAGAAATGAAAGTACACAGATTAGTTTGGGCCTGTTCCCCAAGCAGTATCTGCAGCTCTCCTGGTGCATCTAATGGGACTGGGTGGCTCTGAGTTCTCATCCTGCTTTTGCTCTAGAACTCATAAGTTTTTGGAAAATGCAAGAAAGGCAAGAGAAAAAGTTCATATTCTAAACCCTGAGCCAAAATGTCAGGCTAGGCTTCTCATACTGTTAATTGAAAGCAGTATAGTTTTATTTTTTTTTTTTCCTGAGATCACGTATAAACTAATTAATTACCCTCTCTGCTTGGGGAGACATTTCTGCTTGGCAGGGCTAATTTCTGTGAGGGTTAGGATGGTGAAGAGTATGATACAAGATAATCAGCCAGGAGAAAAATAGGAGAAAAGCTCTCATGAGTTTTCATGGAAGGTCAGGGAGTTGACCTCTGAAATGAGGGTGGCTTAGCAGAAAAGAGAAGAAGGTTGGTTTCATGCATCACACTGAGGCATTCCCTACACTGTTCAAAACTCCTTTGAGTGAGGCAGAAATAAGAATTTTTTTAGCTGCAGTGGGTCTGTTTCAGGGCAGCTAAGTCCCATGAAGCTGCCACGGGTGGGAAATGTGTAAATTCACCTTCTGGCTTCCAGGTCTGGGGAAGTAGCTTGAGGGACTGGGTTTCAAGCCTCGATGGGTCAGAGACTAGCTGAGCCATCTCTGACCTGCGTAAGGCTCCAATTCCACATCTGAAAGCCATAATATCGATAGATAACATACCTCATGCTTCAGAGTTGATCAAATCTCTCAATTTAATATAGGTCCTGCAAAGATCTTTGTGGAGACGCTTCTGGGATATTTTATAACCTCACTGGCTACTGAAAATTGGCTTGCTTTCTCCCCATCGAATATTCACACAGGTTATTGCAAATAAATAGAAATCCTATTGATTTGGGGATGTTTATTTGATATCTAAGCTCTTTCATTAGTCCTAACAGTTCCCCTTTGTTATTGTTGTATGATCCCATCATCTGCAAATAGCCATTGTTTTGTCTCCTTTCTTCTCTTTTTTATTCCATTGTGAAGTACATCAAATATGCAGAGAATAGAGAATAATGCAAACAACCCAGTTCAGAGCAGCTGGCTTTATAAAATCAACTGTGCTATATTTACTTCAGATTTTAAAATAGATTAAACATTACTCACTCTGTGAGCCTCGTTGTGATTCCTCTCCTTCCTAAAGCATAATGATTACCATTGTTAATAAACCCGGTGTTTCACTGGACCAAATGGACTTAACAGACATATTCAGAACATTGCATCCCAAAACAACAGAATACACATTCTTCTCTAGTACCCATGGAACATTCTCCAGAATAGATCACATCCTAGGTCACAAATCAGGCCTCAACCGGTACTAAAAGATTGGGATCATTCCCTGCCTATTTTCAGACCACAATGCTTTGAAACTAGAACTCAGTCACAAGAGGAAAGTTGGAAAGAACTCAAATACATGGAGGCTAAAGAGCATCCTACTAAAGAATGAATGGGTCAACCAGGAAATTAAAGAAGAATTTAAAAAATTCATGGAAACCAATGAAATGAAAACACAACTATTCAAAATCTTTGGGATACAGCAAAGGCTGTCCTAAGAGGAAAATATATAGCAATACAAGCCTTTCTCAAGAAACAAGAAAGGTCTCAAGTACACAACCTAACCCTCCACCTAAAGGAGCTGGAGAAAGAACAGCAAATAAAGCCTAAACCCAGCAGGAGAAGAGAAATCATAAAGATCAGAGCAGAAGTCAATGAAATAGAAACCAAAAGAACAGTAGAACAGATCAACGAAACTAGGAGCTGGTTCTTTGAAAGAATTAACAAGATTGATAAACCCCTGGCCAGACTTATCAAAAAGAGAAGAGAAATGACCCAAATCAATAAAATCATGAATGAAAGAGGAGAGATCACAACCAACACCAAAGAAATATAAACAATTATAAGAACATATTATGAGCAACTCTATGCCAGCAAATTAGATAACCTGGAAGAAATGGATGCATTCCTAGAGATGTATCCACTACCAAAACTGAACCAGGAAGAAATAGAAAACCTGAACAGACCTATAACCACGAAGGAAATTGAAGCAGTCATCAAAAATCTCCCAAAAAACAAAAGCCCAGGGCCAGATGGCTTCCCAGGGGAATTCTACCAAACATTTCAAGAAGAATTAATACCTATTCTTCTGAAACTGTTCCAAAAAATAGAAATGGAAGGAAACTTCCAAACTCGTTTTATGAGGCCAGCATTACCTTGATCCCAAAACCAGACAAAGACCCCATCAAAAAGGAGAATTACAGACCAATATCCCTGATGAAGATGGATGCAAAAATTCTCACCAAAATACTAGCCAATAGGATCCAACAGTACATTAAAAGGATTATTCACCTCGACCAAGTGGGATTTATCCCTGGGCTGCAAGGTTGATTCAACATCCGCAAATCAATCAATGTGATACAATACATTGATAAAAGAAAGAACAAGAACCATATGATCCTCTCAATAGATGCAGAAAAAGCATCCTTTCTTGATCAAAACTCTTCAGAATATAGGGATAGAGGGTACATACCTCAATATCATAAAAGCCATCTATGAAAAACCCACAGCGAATATCATTCTCAATTGGCAAAAACTGAGAGCTTTCCCCCTAAGGTCAGGAATGCGGCAGGGATGTCCACTATCACCACTGCTATTCAACATAGTAGTAGAAGTCCTAGCCACAGCAATCAGACAACAAAAAGAAATAAAAGGCATCTGAATGGGCAAAGAAGAAGTCAAACTCTCACTCTTTGCAGATGATGTGATACTTTATGTGGAAAACCCAAAAGACTCCACCCCAAAACTGCTAGAACTCATACAGGAATTCAGTAAAGTGGCAGGATATCAAATCAATGCACAGAAATCAGTGACATTCCTATACACCAACAACAAGACAGAAGAAAGAGAAATTAAGGAGTCGATCCCATTTACAATTGCACCCAAAACCATAAGATATCTAGGAATAAATCTAACCAAAGAGGCAAAGAATCTGTACTCAGAAAACTATAAAATACTCATGAAAGAAATTGAGGAAGACACAAAGAAATGGAAAAATGTTCCATGCTCATGCATTGGAAGAACAAATATTGTGAAGATGTCAATGCTACCTAGAGCAATCTACACATTCAATGCAATCCCCATCAAAATACCATCCACTTTTTTCAAAGAAATGGAACAAAGAATCCTAAAATTTGTATGGAACCAGAAAAGACCCCGAATAGGCAGAGGAATGTTGAAAAAGAAAAGCAAAGCTGGCGGCATCATAATTCCGGACTTCCAGCTCTATTACAAAGCTGTCATCATCAAGACAGTATGGTACTGGCACAAAAACAGACACATAGATCAGTGTAACAGAACAGAGAGGCCACAAATGGACCCTCAACTCCATGGTCAACTAATCTTTGACAAAGCAGGAAAGAATGTCCAATGGAACAAAGACAGTCTCTTCAACAAATGGTGTTGGGAAAATTGGATAGCCACATGCAGAAGAATGAAACTGGACCATTTCCTTACACCACACACAAAAATAGACTCCAAATGGTTGAAAGACCTAAATGTGAGACAGGAGTCCATCAAAATCCTAAAGGACAACACAGGCAACAACCTCTTCGACCTCAGCTGCAGCAACTTCTTCCTAGAAACATC
This sequence comes from Neomonachus schauinslandi, assembly GCF_002201575.2. Classification (NCBI taxonomy): domain Eukaryota; kingdom Metazoa; phylum Chordata; class Mammalia; order Carnivora; family Phocidae; genus Neomonachus; species Neomonachus schauinslandi. The sequence continues at coordinate 133,636,953 of NC_058411.1, read as the reverse complement.
GCCAAAGGCAAGGGAAGCAAGGGCAAAAATGAACTATTGGGACTTCATCAAGATAAAAAGCTTTTGCACAGCAAAAGAAACAGTCAACAAAACCAAAAGGCAACTGACAGAATGGGAGAAGATATTTGCAAATGACATATCAGATAAAGGGCTAGTATCCAAAATCTCTAAAGAACTTCTTAAACTCAACACCCAAAGAACAAATGATCCAATCAAGAAATAGGCAGAAGACATGAACAGACATTTTTCCAAAGAAGACATCCAAATGGCCAACAGACACATGAAAAAGTGCTCAGCATCACTCGGCATCAGGGAAATCCAAATCAAAACCTCAGTGAGATACCACCTCACACCAGTCAGAATGGCTAAAATTAACAAGTCAGGAAACGATAGATGCTGGCAGGGATGCGGAGAAAGGGGAACCCTCCTACACTGTTGGTGGGAATGCAAGCTGGTGCAACCACTCTGGAAAACAGTATGGAGTTTCTTCAAAAAGTTGAAAATAGAGTTACCCTACGACCCAACAATTGCACTACTGGGTATTTACCCCAAAGATAGAAATGTAGTGATCCAAAGGGGTACATGCACCCCGAAGTTTATAGCAGCAATGTCCACAATAGCCAAACTATGGAAAGAGCCAAGATGTCCATCGACAGATGAATGGATAAAGAAGAAGTGGTATATATATATATATATACAATGGAATATTATGCAGCTATCAAAAGGAATGAGATCTTGCCATTTGCAACGACGTGGATGGAACTGGAGGGTGTTATGCTGAGCGAAATAAGTCAATCAGAGAAAGACATGTATCATATGACCTCACTGATATGAGGAATTCTTAATCTCAGGAAACAAACAGAGGGTTGCTGGAGTGGTGGGGGGTGGGAGGGATGGGGTGACTGGGTGATAGACATTGGGAAGGGTATGTGCTATGGTGAGCGCTGTGAATTGTGCAAGACTGTTGAATCACAGATCTGTACCTCTGAAACAAATAATACATTATATGTTAAAAAAAAAAAGAAGATAGCAGGAGGGGAAGCAAGAAGGGGGGGATTTGGAGTGGGAGATGAACAAGAAAAAATAAAAATAAACCTGGCGTTTTACACTGAAGGGTGTTTTTATACTTTTCCCGTGTGTTTCTATATCTGTAAATGTTGTACAGTATTCTTTTGTATGGTTTAAAGTTTAGATAAATATCATACCATGTTGTATATGTAAATGTATAATTATACTATAAATTTTGCAACTTTTTTTTTGGTATAAAATTAGGGTTTTTTAAAAAAGATTTTATTTATTTATTTGAGAGAGAGAGCGAGAGAGACCACGAGCCGGGGGGAGCTGCAGAGGGAGAGGAAGAAACAGCCTCCCCACCAGGCAGGGAGCCTGATGAGGGGCTCCATCCCATGACCCTGAGATCATGACCTGAGCCGAAGGCAGATCCTTAACTGACTGAGCCACCAGGAGCCCACACTCAGATTTCCTTTTACCCACTGTTCTTTCTCTATCCCATCATCACACCCAGGCCACCACATCACATCCTCAGGTTCCTCTTGGTTCTGATAGTCCGTGGCTTGCTTTTTTACTTCACTTCAGGAGCCCTTTCTTGGGCAGATGCTCTATATTCTAATGCTAGGTTTGTCACCTTTCCCTTTAAGATGTGTGCCTTTTGGCTCTTATTTAAGAAATCTTTCATGTTTGAAGTGAGAAAAGTCATTTTCAGTTTGTTTCTCTTTTTTAAAGCTTCTTTTCACATTCAAGGCCTTAATTTACCTGAATATGATCTCTGTCTATGAGAGAAGAATACTTTGATGTTCCCCCCATGTGAATAGCCAATTGTTTCTGCATTTGTAAAATTGCCCATCTTTTCCCTGTTGGTATATAGTCATACTTCTAGGGTAAGTCAGAGTTCCTCTTATGTATCACCGTGTTTCTGGGCTCTCTGGTTCCATGGTTTTATTTGTCTCTCCCTTTACCATACTGACTTCATTGCCATTAACTTTATTGTTTTGTTGTGTTTCCAGGAGGATTAGTGTCTTCCACCTTGTTCTTAACATTTTTCTTGGCTGGTTTTGCCCCTGTGCTTTTTCAGATGAATTTTAGGATCAAGTTCTAAAATCCCATTAAAAACAGGTGGTTGGGATTTTGATTGGAATGACATAGAATGTCTAGATTCATTGGGGGACATCTTTAGAGTATAGGGTCTCCCAGTCATTGCATATTGTATTTCTCTCTGTTGACTTAGTCATTCTTTGATGTCCTTCCATAATGGTTTATAACGTCCTCTATAAAGTTTCCGTATGGGGGCATCTGGGTGGCTCAGTTGGTTAAGTGTCCGACTCTTGATTTCAGCTCAGGTTTCCTTCTCAGGCTTGTGAGTTCAAGTCCTGCACTGGGCTGCACGCTGGGTGTGGAGTCTACTTAAAAAAAAAAATCGATGTTGTATGTATTTTGTGAAGCTTATTTGCTGATGCTTTATTGCTCCTGGTGCTGTTGTGAGTGGGGCTTTTACACTCTCCTCTTTCTCCTCCTCCTCATTTTCCTCCTCCTCCCTCTTCTCTCTTGCTTCTCTCCTCTTTTCTTCCTCCTTGTCCTTTTTCCTTTATACATGATTTTTTGGGATCTAAAACATTGGCCCAACTCTTTATTCATTTTGATAGCTTCTTGGTAGATATGCTTGGCTCTTGTATGTGGCAGACACATTAACAAATATTAATGAGTCTTATCTCCTCCTTTCTTATCCCTATAATTGTGTTCTCATTGTGTTGCACTGATTGGGACCTCCAGTTTGGTGATGGATAGGAATAGTGCCAATGGGTATCTTGACCTCTGTGGGTGCTTTTGGTGTCTCCCTCTTAAATATAACATCTTCTGTGTTTTTTTGAATCATAGTCTTTAGAAAGTTAAGGAAATTCTCTTCTCTTTTGAGTATACTGAGATTTTTTTTATCATGATAGTATATTGAGTCTGTCAAATGTTTTTCTGCATCTATTACGGTAACTATGTGGTTTTCTCCTTGGACCTACTAATGTGACATATTGAAATAATAGTTTTTCTGGTTTTCAACCATATGTGATTCCTGAGATATATCTTACTGATTCATTGTTATTTTTTTTTTCAAGGCAATACATTTACAAATTTGATTTGCTAGTGTACTATGTAGGAGTAAGTGAAATTGGTGTATATTTTCCTTATACTGTTCTCATTCAACTTTGGTATCAAGTTTATAGCGCACCCCCTTTTTTGCTAAAACAAACTGTGTAAGGTAGGGGTTGTTGATTCCTTGAAGGTTTGGTAAAGCTAGTTGCTATAACTATATCAGCTTGCCATTAATTGAGGCAGCAGACTTTGATTACCAATTTATTTTTAAATGGCATTAATATATTCAAGTATGCTCATTTTTCTTTTGGAAAATTATTTCTTTTAAGCTTTAAATATATTGTCATAAAGTTCTTCATAACATTGTTTTATGAAGTTTTTATTAGATTTGCAATAATAAATCATCCCTTTTTATTGCTAATACTGCTCATTTGTGCTTTTGGTCTTATTTTATAATCAGTCTTACTGGAGTTTTGCATATTTTATATTTAAGTAATAATATTCCTTTCTTTAATGTTTCTTTCTTAGGATTTACTTTTTTATGTCTCTTTAGTTTCCTTACTGTGTTTCTTGATTTTTTTTTTTTAAAAGTGAATGAATTTAATTAAGTACATTTCCCTCCAATTTTGCTTTAGCTCCTTCAAACAACTTTCTCTGCTTACCAATATATATTTTATATTTTCTGGTAATATTTACTCTTCATCTCACAAATTATTTAGAAGTGCATTTTAAGTGTCAAAATGCTATTTTTAAAAAAGATTTACTTATTTGAGAGAGAGCTCAAGTGGGAGGGTCAGAGGGAGAGGGATTGAGAATCCCAAGTAGGCTCCATGCTCAGCTGAGTGCAGAGCCCAACGTGGGGGTCAATCTCATGACCCTGAGACAACAACTTGAGCCTAAACCAAGAGTCAGATGCTTAACTGACTGCACCGCCCAGGTGCCCTGCAAAATGCTTTTTATTATTGATCATTTATATATATTTATGTTATGGACAGATAATGCAGTCTGTATGATATAGGACTTCCATTTTTAAAGCTCTGTTGTTAGGTGCATACACATTTATATTTGTTGTGTCTTTTTGGTGAATTGATGCCTTTATCATTATGCAAGTCACCCCTTATTCCCTGATAATATTCCTTGTTTACTAAGTTTACTTTATTTTATGTTATCAGATAAATACTGAATCTCCAGTATTCTTTTGATTGGTGTTTACTATTTCCATTTTTTTCCTTTAATTTATTATGTTTTTAGAGTTAAGTAGGTTTCTTGTAGAGAGCATATAATTGGGATCCACCTTTTCTATCATCTTGCTAGCTATTTTCTGTATCTTCTGCTCTATTCTTTAAAAAAAAATTTTTTTTTCTGCTCTAATTTAGATTATTTTCATTATTCCATTTTACCTTCATTATTGGCTTATTATTTACTCATCTTTTAAAAAATGTAGTGATTGCCTTGAACTTACAATATACATCTTTAATAAATCAGTCTATTTTCAAATAATATATTAACTTCACGTGTGAGAGTTTTACAGTAGAACACTCATTTTCTCTCATGTTTTATGTTATTGTCATGCATTTTACTTTTATGTATGCTATAAGAACACAATACATTGCTACTATTTTTGCTTCAGACACTCAATTCTCTTTTAGAGTGATTTAAAAAAGAAAAAATGTCTTTAGATATACCTGTAATTTAACCATTTCTAGAGGTTTTCATTTCTCTATGAAGATCCAAGTTTCAAATGTAAGTTGATATTGTATTCCTTATGCCTGAGGAACTTTACTATTTCTTATAGTGTAATTATGGTGGGAATAAATTTTCTCAATGCTTGTCTTAGAAGTATTTCTTCTTCATTTTTTTTGTAGGATATGTTTGCTGGGTATAGAATTCTGGGTTGACAATTTTTTCTTTCAGAAATGTGAAGATTTCACCCAAGTGTCTTTGGCTTTCATAATTTCTTATGAGAAGTCTGCTAAATTCTTAAATTTGGTTTTCTCAATGTAGTGTGACTTTTCCCTCTTGTTCCCTTCCAAATTTTCCATTTATAGTTGGTATTCAGTTATTTGAATATAATGTACTTAGATGTACCTTCTTCCTCTTCCTTCTCCTCCTCTTCTTATTCTGTATTTACTCTGCTTGAGGTTCTGTGAGTTTCTTGGAGTTGTGGTTTACCTGCTTCATTAATTTAGAAAATTTTGGGCCATTATCTCTTCAAATATGTATTTTTTTTAAAAAGATTTATTTATTCATTTAAGAGAGAGAGAGTGCACATGTAAGCAGGGGAAAGGGAAGAGGGAGAGGGAGAGAGCGAATCTCAAGCAGACTTCCAACTGAGCACAGAGCCTGATGCAGGGCTTGACCTCATGATGCTGAGTTCAAAAATCAAAGATCAAAATCAAGGGTTGGCCGCTTAACCAACTGAGCTACCCAGGCACCCCTTCAAAAATGTCTTATGACAAGTTTTCTTTCTCTTTTCTTAAATTCCAGTCACACTTAAGTTTGTTTGATAGCTTCCCAAAGTCTTTTCTGGAGTTTCCCCTTTATGTTGTAGTTTTGGTAACTTCTCTTGAATTATATACAAGCTAAGTAATTCCTTCCTTAAACATGATGAGTCTACTGATGAGTCCATCAAAGGTATTCTTAATCTGTTTTACTGCTTTAAGAAATTTCTAGTATTTCTATTTGACTGCTTCTAATAGTTTGCATCTGTGTGCTGGAATTCTCCACCATGCATGCGTGTTATCCACTTTTGCCATTAAGGCTTTAATATGCTAATGATAGTTATATTAAATTACATAATAGTTCCAGCAATGATGTCATATCTACTTCTGGTTTTTTAATATTATTTTGTTTGACATAATAATGTTTTACTCTTGCTTCTTTGTGTGTCTTGTAATTTTTGGTTGAAAGTCAGATATGTAGGACGGTAGAGACCTTTGTAGGAATGGGTACATCTCTTTTGCTAAGCACTTATAGGGTGTGGGAGTGTTGAGTCAATCTAGTCAGCATTTGAACTTGTTTTGGGTTTTTTTGGAGGTAGATATTATTACTTTAGAAATTTGTTGGGACTTCCTTTTTATTGGAGTATAACTTATAATTTATATAGAGTAAAATTCACCCTTTTTATAGTATAGTTCTGTGAGTTTGCCAAGTGCATATAGTCATGTAACCACCACGAATCCAGATACTATTACTCCCCAGATTTCCTCGTGCCACTTTGTAGTCAATCCTTACTCCATCTCCAGTCCCTGGCAAACAATGCTCTTCTCTCTGTCATATAAATGGAATCCTATAATATGAAGCCTTTTAATCCTATTTTTTTCACTTAGCATTATGCACTTAGATCTATCCATGTTTTTGCACATTTATACCATGGAATAGTACTCTGCCATAAAATAAACTCTTAAATTACATTCCCAAAGGCTGTACATGTGCTAGGATCTTTGTAAAAGGGACAGGATACAATCTTGCGACTTCAGCACTTGGGTAGCCTTGAGTGTAAAAGAAAAGGAAGAAAGGAAGTTGGGTTTACTGGCAGATTCACTGAGGCTCAAGAACATATGTTTTTAGAGAGTCTATTTGATTGACATTGGCCCCATTATTTCCATGAATACTTCTTATTTTCCATGAAATAATATTTTCATCATTTGGAGAAGAAAGATGGCCATATCCTAGGTCCACTCTTTTATTTCTTTTCAGGCAACACACAGTTAAGACACTCCTCATTTATAGAACCATATAGAGCTAGAAAAAAACACCTCCTCAATACCCCTACTTTAAAGATTTTTATATGCCTGCCTGGAGAGGAGAAAAGACTTGCCTGAGATCTCTTGGTGATTAAGCTCTGAAAGTTGGACTCCACTCGTCAGTTTTTGGAGAGTGGTATCAGAAGTGGGGGGACAGGCCTGATGACACATTAGAGAATTTAACAAGTTATGTGGAGCATTTAGGCAAGATTTCCACCTTCTTCCTCTCTTTAAAGAAAATAGGTCCACACATATGTTTTCTGAAGCAAATGATCCTCTTTTTTATGCTCTGCTTTACCTCAGGTTAGGATCTGACAGGAGATAATATGTGAGAGACTAGAATTCCAGTTCTTTTCCAAACCATTCTGTTTCATTTTACTGTAGCTGGAAGGTATATGATAGTAGGATATGTGTATGGAACCTTTGGAGAACTGTACCCTTTGTTTATTTTCTCCCCAAAAAGTGATTTAATTTATCTGGGAGAGAACTCTGTACTTTTCAAAAAAGGCAGTTAAAGGGTGTATGTAATATGCCTCCATGTCTTTGCACATGCTGTTCCCTCTGCCTGGACTGCACTTACTCCATGTCTTCACTTGGATAGCTTTTACTTGTCCTTCAGGATACGTCATCTCATGCTTTTCCCAATCGGATCATAAGTGTCCCCTTTGAAGTGATCCTAGAATATACCCCTATCTTGATAATTATCACACTAAATTTTAATGATCAATTTTCTTGTTTATTAGAAGAATAATTAGACAGAGCTTCTTGAGGATGCCATCAGGTAAAATACAGTGACAAAGCAGATAAAATTTTTGGCATAGTTTAGACCATTTGGTGGACTAGCCATTGGGCCTGAGGGTAACTGAGATAAAGTGTTTGTATTAATAATCCTGCCATAGATTCTGGATTGCCAGTGGCTCATGTTTTCTTACAGGACAAGTTCCATAAGATACTTATGCTAACTTTTCTTTCAGCCTTTGAACTCTCATGAATGAAGAATCTCAAGTCAGTTCAGTATATAAATTAGAGATAGGGGATGATTTATATAAAGACTCATAAAATATGCCTTGGTCCTTTCTCCTTTTATCTCCTTCTTTATAACTTTGGCTTTTTATAACTCACTTGGAGATACATTTTAAGGTCTGCTTTTGTCAGGCCCATTATGATTTATGGCTCTGCTCCCTCACCCACCCTTGGCAGAACATTAAAATATATCTGAGGGTCACATCAGCAGCCTATTACTATATTAAAGAGAAAGATATATTAAGAAAGGCAAAGACCTGAGACAGTCTCCAGGAATAGCTTTCCTGAGTAAACATATCCAGCATACAAATTACATTAATTTTGAAATCAAAGGCATCTTCCTGTAACACAAGGCTTACCAATTTCCATGGAAATCTGGAGTTCAGTGATAGCCTTTGGAGGCCCCTGTTGAAAAGTCTGTAGCAAATTTGACCCTGTGAAAAATTCTATAAAATAATTTGGCTTCTCTAGACCAATGGCTCTCACATTTTAAAAATAATCTGGCATCTGCCTGAGTGATTCTGGTTCAAGAGGTCTAGGAATATAGGAAACTGCATCTTTCATAACAACCTTTGGTTTTATTCTGATGCAAGTGTTCTGGGGACTTCTCTTTGGAGAAACACTTGCTTAGGCCTTCTTACTCAGGGTGGGGGTGGGGGGAGGTCTTTTTGCAGAAGCTCATGACAGGTGACTCTAGAGTAGGGTTGTTAGCAGAATATAATATAGCATGAAGGGAAAGGAGAACTGGTCATCATATGTGGTCATGGACTGAATTATGTGGTGGCCCTGAAAGAAACAATGACCCTCAGCAGCCTGTGCCAACTCTATCATGGTGACTTCCATGTATTATTGTCTGTTTGCTTGTTTCCCCCCCCCCCCAATTAGACTTGAGAGCAGAGACCCTGTCTTTCCTCTCTGTATGCATAGCACCTAATACCATGTACCTAAATTTTGCTGAAGACTGAGTGTATAAATAAATGAATAGACAAATGAATGAGTTGTAATTCTTCATAAATGAAAACAGATCCAGCCCTTCAACAGACAAATGGATAAAGAAGATGTGGTCCATATATACAATGGAATATTACCCAGCCATCAGAAAGGATGAATACCCAACTTTCTCATCAATATGGATGGGACTGAAGGAGATTATGCTAAGTGAAATAAGTCAAGCAGAGAAAGTCAATTATCATATGGTTTCACTTATTTGTGGAACATAAGGAATAACATGGAGGACATTAGGAGAAGGAAGGGAAAAATGAAGGGGGGGAAATCGGAGGGGGAGAAGAACCATGGAAGACTATGGACTCCGAGAAACAAACTGAGGGTTTTAGAGGGGAGGGGTTTGGGGGGGGTGGGTTATCCCGGTGATGGGTATTAAGGAGGGCATGTACAGCATGGAGCACTGGGTGTTATATGAAAACAATGAATCGTGGATCACTACATCAGAAACTAATGATGTATTGTATGGTGACTAACATAACATAAAAAACAAAAAACAAAAAACAACCAGATCCAAGGCTTCTAGCTTAAAAGTTTGACCAAGCTTGGTAAAGGTCCAGCAGAGGATGATGTTAATGTATGTCAGTATATGGTTTTGAATGTAATATTTTTTTTCCTATTAAGTTCATGTAGGAGTTGGAGTACAGCAGTGGTTCCCAAATGTGGCTGCACCTCCTAGTCACCTAGGTGCTTCCACCCTTGTTTTATTTTTCAGTGAAGAAATAATATGTATGCTTGGTATAAGGGAAAAATTAAGCTCATCCCAGTGCACCTCCCCAGGGCCACACATCTACCAGTTTCTTGTGTAACTCTTGGGGCATATTCTATGCATTTGGAGGCATATAATTTCTTACATGAATGGTCACAGCTTGCATTGATTTTTTTTCAGTTAACAATATACCTTGAAGATTGATCCATATTAAGGCATATGGATCTACCTAAAAACTGTAACAGCCACATGGTATTCCACTGCGTGGTATCTGTCTGTCTGTCTACCTACCTACCCATCATCCGTCTAGTAATCAATCCTTACCATAAGAAATGTTGCATTGAGCATCAGTGAATGTATCTCTTTGAATGCATGAGCAAGTATAGATAGGGTCAATTCTTAGAGGTGGTATTTCTAGGTCAATGCAAGTGCGCACTTAAAATTTTGCAGAATTGCTCCCCAAAGAGGCTACACCAATTATATTCTACCAACTGTGTGAATGAAAGTGCCTATTGCTCTAAATCTTTGTTGGGGAAATTTTTAAATGAAGATTCTCAGTCCCTCACAAATCTATTGCTTCCAAACCTACTAAGACCAGCTGAGGGACCTGCCATTTTTTAAAAGATTTTATTTATTTGAGAGAGAGAGGGCAGGAGCAGGGGGTGGGGTTGGAGGGGCAGAGGAGAGGGAGCCTGATGTGGGGCTCGATCCCAGCACCCCAAGATCATGACCTGAGCCGAAGGCAGACACTTAATGTACTGAGCCACCCAGGTGCCCTGGACCTGCATGTTTTTAAAGCTCCTCATAAAGTGCCACGTGATCAGTACCTTCATTTCACGCTACTCCATATCTCAGTGAGTCTGATGCAGAAGGTCCATGATTGCATTTGGGAATCATCGGGCTGCTGCATAGTACCCCAGTATCTACCTGGGCCAGATACCAGCTTCCACACTCCTGCTTCCTCCCTCCTTTATAAACACCAGCTAAAGAATAGGGAACTAACCTTGGAAAATAATGTTTCAGCACCCTTTGGTTTGAAGTTCTCCTTTTTCTGCCTATCTGTGCTTTCCATTTTGGTCTCAAGTCTTCTTTCTTCCTGGTTGAATCACTCGGGGACTAATGTCTTTCCCATAGGTTCACAAAGATGTATTTTAAACATGTACTTTTTGAGGACACATTCTTTGACGAGTGCTATTTTGAAGACGTTACATCTACTGATACCTATTTCAAAAATTGCACCATTGAATCGACCATCTTCTACAACACAGGTGAGAGCATGGGTGGTGTAGGTGCATGGTATCAAGGGTGGACTGGTCTTATTTAAGAAGCAAAGTGCTCAGTCATAAGCTTTAGGAGAAGGAAGGTATACACAGACATGGTTCCTGAGAGTCAGGTTGGAGAAATGGGTTCTAGCCCGAGGTATGGCAAGGATTAGCTGCACCGTCTTTACCAATGCATTTAATTTGTCTGCATGTTTTATCACATGTGAAGTGGAAACGAAATTTCTGGGTGAGTGCTCTGGTCTCAAGGAGACTGATGCTTGTATGCTGCAGGTCTTCGGTAGGAACACACTATGACACAGATGAAAAGCCAGTATTTCAGGAAGGCTGCATTTTATGTGTGGAGTGCTTTCTCGAAGACCTCATGTAATCTGAATCTTGCAAACTTCAAGGCTCCTGTTCTCACAATAATAAAGGAAAAGGGAAAATTGTATCTTTTCAAGCCTTGTGCATAAAGTGAGATGAAAAGCTTATTTTAAAATTGCACCATTTTGGACTTCCATGATTAAAAAATAGTCACAAAATCCCACCACTCTATCCCTCCTCGTTACTTTTACTACTCTCATCATACGTTAATAACATACCAAGGGGAATTGAGACGTAAGGAAACTACCTGAGCTTTACCAGGGGCTTCACCTACATTGTCTCCAGTGAGAAATGTACATTTACTCCCAGTTTATAGCTCAGGAAACCCAGGCTTAAGCGCTTGTCCAAGGCCACAGCTAGCAAGCTTAGGGAGCTTGGATTCATTCCTGAGTTGTTTGGTTCTAAAGTCTGTGATCTTTCCACTGAACAACATGCATTGTGCCAATATTAGTGCTTTCTCCTGGGCCTCAGCACTGTGGTTGATGCAAGAATATCTTCTTCTTCCATGAGGTCAGCCCCAAAATGTTCAATATCTGGCCTCCAAATATCCCTCCGTCTCTAAGTGATCCATTATGAGATGTACTCTCATAATTTTTTTTTTTTAGCCTGAACTTAAAAAGGCTTATACATTGCCTGTTTGTCATTAAAACCTGATGCATCTTTTAGTTTCTTCTTTCAAGTTTTAAGTTGCCTCTTTGTTTGCATACTGTCATGTGGGGATTTCTGCAAACACCTGTACTCATGAAATGTCAGTGCTGGGAAGTGATGGAGAGAATTAGGTGTACTTTTCTAATTTTGTAGGAGGAGTTTCAGGAAGGTCAAAGAGGGTCAGCTGCAGAGCCAGTTCCCGAAACCCAGATTTTATGAGAGCTTGCTTAGGCACTCTTTCTGCACAAACAGTTGGTGTTAGAAGGTGTCGGAAGACTTGGGAACGAGGTCCAAAGCAAATGGCTTATATTTTTTTAAGACTTGATTTTTTTGGAGATGTTTTAGGTTTACAATGAAATTAGAAAGAAGTTACAGAGATTTCCATAGAACTCCTGCCCCCTGCCCCTGTCTCCCCTGTTATCAATATCCCCCCACTAGAGTGGTGTATTTGTTACCATTGATGAACCTACACTGACACCTCAGAATCATCCCAAGTCCAGAGTTTACAGGAGGGTTCACTCTCGGTGTTGGATATTCTCTTTGGGCTTGGACAAGTGTGTAATGGCATATATTCACTATTATCATGCCATATAGAGTATTTTCACTGCCCTAAAAATCCTCTGTGCTTTCCACATTCATCTCCCCAGCTCCCCACCCTGGAAAATGCTGAGCAAATGGTTTTTAATTTTATTTTTAATTTAATTTAATTTTTATTTTTTAAAGATTTTATTTATTTATTTTAGAGAGAGATAAAGAGGGAGCACAAGCGGGGGGAGAGAGAGAGAATCCCAAGCAGACAAACCCTGAGCACAGAGCCTGATGTGGGGCTCGATCCCAGGATCCCAAGATCATGACCTCAGCTGAAATCAAGAGTCGGACACACAACCGACTGAGCCGTCCAGGCGCCCTGCAAATGGTTTTTATTTTGAAGAATGCTCAGGTTTCTGCATGGGCTTTGGAGTGGTCACCTCAATCCAGACCCAATTCTCTTGTCTTCTGCTTCCTATAAGCTGGGTAGCCTCGGAGGAGTGGCCCTGCCTTGGTGTGGACCCTGGTGTCATCTCATTGATAAAAACAGGACCATTTCCTACTTGAGAGATGATGTATTCAGACATGCCTCTCCAGGAGTGTTCATTTCATTTCCCTTTGCTTATGGGAAGTTGAAGCAGTCATTACATTGTTAGTTTTTTCTCTTCATCCACACCTGACCACACATCACCTTGACTTTGAGATTATCTGATTGCCGGAGGCTTGGAGCATCCTGCCCAGGGAAGGGGCATGACTCCATCCCTGCCTCCGCCCCATCTCTCCCCAGCCCCTGCTCACTGTAATGAACCCAAGGTGTCCTTCTCTCCCCAGACCTCTATGAGCATAAATTCATCAACTGCCGGTTTATCAACACTTCATTTCTGGAGCAGAAGGAGGGCTGCCACATGGACTTTGAGCAGGATAATGACTTCCTGATTTACCTCGTTAGCTTCCTCGGCAGTCTGTCCGTCCTGCCCGGGAACATCATTTCTGCCCTGCTCATGGATAGAGTTGGAAGGCTCAAGATGATTGGTGAGTAGCTAGGGATGCCGCATCTCCTCCAGTAGGTAGGGATCGTGGCTTCCAAAGTGTATTAAAGAAGAGGATTTTTTTCTTTTTCTTAAAGAAATCTTGCACTGGAAACCAAACAGGTAAGACGGGATCTGCTGGTGTGGAGCCCAGGAGGCAGGCATGTCTCCAAAACCCCAGGACTCCACAGACATAGTTTGAGACCTATGGTCCAGGTCAGAGACTCATCTTCATTTCCCGACTGAGCGATTCTGTGGTAGTCACTTATGCTATTAGTACTTCAGTAAGGATATTAAACATGCCCATTCTACCTGCTTTGTAAGATTTTTGTCAGAAAAAAATACAAAATGCTCTTCAGAGAACATTGGTTCGTCTGATGGGTTTAAAATAGATTGCATTACTTATTATAATTTCATAGTGATCACACTTAGGCTTTGGAGGTGGACAGACTCATGTCCGAGTCCTATCACCTCAAGGCTGTTTGACTTTGGACATGTTCCTTTACTTCTCCAGGCTTCAGTTTCCATATCTGTACCTATAACTAGCTGGTAGGGTTTTGTGAGGCTTGAGCATGATGTAGCCAGAGCATCTTATAGTGCTTGGTGCCCTGTAGGTTCTTGAAATGGTAGAAGTTTTCATGCATGCCTTGCTTCACTGCACCAGGATCCTCAGCAGTTTGCTGCAGAAACACATGCTGTGCATGGAAAATAAGAAACAAAACATATACACCCAGGGCCAGGGAAAACATATCAGAATGTATATATTGTAAGGCCAGGGTGGGGATGAGAACAACACATTGATATATATGACATGAAGGGTCTGTTCTAGGGATGTAGTTGATCAGGAAAATTAATACCAACTCACTCCCAGCGAAGCTCAAAGGGAAACAAAATAAATCACATAGTCATTTTGTCAGAGAAGAGCACATTGGTCAGAGCTTGGCAAGGGAAGCTTTTGCCGGTGTGGGGCTCATTGAATATTATTATTGTAAAAGTAGCATGAATGCTGTTTGTGGTGAGGATGAAGTCATGTGTAGGCATGGCAGATGGTTAGACCTGAAGCCCCTGAGGGAAGGGCAGCACTGACTAACTCCTTAACTCCTGAGCTTTTTGGCAGAAGGTAGCTTACACCCTGTGTAAGACCAGCAGCTGGGCGTCAGGTGGCCATCTCCGCCAACATTTGCTTTATGAGTCTACACCCTTCCTTTCCTTCTCAGAGCTTCTGTTTCACAATTGTGAAAGTAATACCTCCGTTTGCTCCAATGAGATAAGGTGTGTGAGAGTAGACGGGTGACATTTCTGCCATTCTGCCCCTGGCCTTTCCAGCCCCAGTTGAACAGCGAATGCTGTGGTTGAGCCCTGGGGGTAACCCAGGACATCCTTGGGAAGGCAGGGTCTACGAGGGGTGGGGTGGTGTGCAGGGGTGTGGCCCGCTGCCTGGAGCAACCACACGCTCCCCCACGGAGGCAGAGGGAAGGCTGGAGGTGGGAAGGAGGCAGGGCAGCCAGAGAGCGGACATCTGCTTTGTGGCCACTGCAGTCCTTCTTGGCATCATGCGTGTATTCCAGATCAGAACTGATTCCTGTCATGTTCCCCCAACTGGACAGCTGGAATGAATATCTCTCATTCTTTGTATCCTACTCTTTTATTAATGTCTGTATTTTGGTTCTGAGCTGCACTGTTAAGAGCTCAGGCAGTTCTTTCTTCGATCTTTAGTAGAAGGTCTGGCGCGAGGCGGGTTACCTGTGATATTCTCAGTGATGCTCAGCACATACTAGATACTCAATAAATAGCTCGGTGGGATGTGGGTGACCTGTTTTGAAATAGTCTTTCCATGAACGGAAAGAGCTATTTCCTCAGAAAAATTCCCTCTTGAATCTGCCGGGGCACAGAATTTGTCCTGCTTACTCTGCCGCGCTCTTTCCTGGGTAGAAGTAGTGTCTTGTTAACAACAGAGTAGTTTTCCTGATGAAGCTGTTAGTCCTCATTTATTCATTTAATAAGCGATAATTTATGTGGCACTTATTCTCTGCCAGGCTGTGTGGCAACAATGGGAAGGCAACAGTAATTGAGACAGACAGCATCCTCATGCTCACAGAGCAAATGATCTATTGGGAGAGACAGACATAAACTAGAAATTGCATTGAACAAACACTTATAAAGCATGTATTATAGGTCAGGCTTCGTGCCAAGCATTTCATAAATGTTAACATATTTAACACTCAATAACCTGGTGAGGTAGGTACTATTTTTTTTGCCAACATTTTACAGATAGGGGAAGTGAGACAGCACAGAGAGGTTAGGAGACTTGCTCAAGGTCACACAGGGTGGGGAAGCTGGGACTTGAACTCAGGCCTCTCCATCACAAGGGAAATGAGAATTAACCGAGTGGAAGTACAATGGGCCACAGGGACTTATAGTAGAATTATCTGACATAGTTGAGAGGTCAGTTCCCTGAATATCACTTGATTTATTTGATGGTAATATTTTGTATCCAATAAACATTTATTCTAAGGTAGGCGCCATGGCTGGCCACTTTGAGGGAGGCATGCATTAAGGTGATATGGTTCCCAAGGCACTTGTGGTCCCGTAGATGTTTGTCTCTTTCCTAGCTGTTTGGAAAGACGTTACCAGGTGACCTGCTCACAGCCCCGCCCCTTCCCAGAATCAGCAGAATCCAGGCGACATTTACCATGTCCCAGCTCATCAGCAGGGTTTGGTATCAATATTGGCAGCTCGAGCTCTGAGGGTGATATTCCAGGTGGCGGCCCCCCGACCAGGGAGGCCCTTGTGGGTCAGGCCAGGCCACCAACATGGCTCCTTGGCAACAGGTACCCCAGGGTCCTGATACCTGGAAGGGGAGCCCTTGGACTGTTTCCCAGCTGGTTGTTTTGAAGCTGCCTGGAGCAACCACACTATCTATTCCCACTGCATTTCCAGCCATACCCTGGTCCATGCCCTGCATCCACTCCACACTCCCCAAGCTCTTCTGGGCCGGATGGAATGTATTTGGGCAGCATTTGACACAGCTTCTTTCAGTGGGACCTCTTATCATGAGCTGTACCAGCCAGAGTGTTGGTGGGAAAAAGAATCCACCCCAGAGAGTTCTAGTGAAGAGACTTTAGGAATGGGATGTGGCTTTGGGGGGTAATCCTACTATAGATCCCTGTGGCCCACTGTACTTCTACTCGGTTAATTCTCATTTCCCTCGTGATGGAGAGGCCTGAGTTCAAGTCACACCTTTCCTTCCCTGTGTGACCTTGAGCAAGTCTCTTAACCTCTCTGTGCTGGCTCACTTTCCCTACCCATAAAATGTTGGCAAAAAAAAAAAAAATAGTACCTACCTCACTGGCTATTTGGGGACAGGGTTATGGGAACAACTAAGGCAGATGAGGCTCCCACATGCTAGCAAAATTGGCAGCAGGTACTGCCTCGACGATTGCAGGGAGAAGAGCACTCACCGAGCCCAGGGAGAGCAGGAACCATGGAGGTGGAGGCTCCCGGAAAGAACTATAGTCCTGGGGGGGATGCAGCCATGACCAAAAAAGGGCTTTATAGATAGGACGGGAATTGGGAAGAAATACTCCAACCCCTATCTGCTCCCAGCTGGTAAGGGAGCAGCAGGTATGCAGTCCCTGGGGGCTAGCTTCTCAGGAAACAGGCAGGGCTGAGAAGGGCAGATCAGATGTCTGGGGTGGAGATAGGATAAATGGAGAATAAAGAGCAAGGCCCTTCAGGTTTTCTTCTGCAGCCCATTTACAGTTCTGTTCTCAGTAGCACATAAGCTCCAAGAGGATTTTTTTTTTTTTTTTAAGATTTTATTTATTTATTTGACAGAGAGAGACAGCGAGAGAGGGAACACAAGCGGGGGAGCGGGAGAGGGAGAAGCAGGCTTCCCACCGAGCAGGGAGCCCGACGCGGGGCTCGATCCCAGGACCCTGGGATCATGACCTGAGCTGAAGGCAGACACTTAACGACTGAGCCACCCAGGCGCCCCTCCAAGAGGATTTTTTGATACTGATGTATCTCAGGCACCCAGAACAATGTCTGGGATATAATAGATTCTCAAGGAATGTCCCCTTGGCCTCCTCCCCAATAATTCTGGGCTGGGCAGCACCACAGAGTGAGGATTTCAAAATCCTTCTGGGAGGCTAATTCTGGTGACATGACCCACGCGAAAGGCTCTAATCCCGTGGCTGGAGTACCATGTGGGGGGTTCAAGCTATGCTTTCTCTGTGTAGAGATGGACCTGTGACTTGAGGTGACCTGTTACTTCAGGCACACCTGTGAGGATAGGAGAGGGGAAAGACCTATGGGTGACAGTCTTGTCTAAGACATGGGCTTCATGGTTTTTGTTTTTTTTTTCTGCCCTTGACCTCCCCCTGTAGGTGGCTCCATGCTAATCTCAGCGGTCTGCTGCTTCTTCCTGTTTTTTGGCAACAGCGAGTCTGCGATGATTGGCTGGCAGTGCCTGTTCTGTGGGACGAGTATTGCAGCCTGGAATGCTCTGGATGTGATCACGGTGGAGCTGTATCCCACCAACCAGAGGTCAGTTCTGCCGTGGGCTTCTCTCTGGGACTTGCTCGGACTTCTTTGGCCGGAAGTTAGCCATTCCAACATCCTCCCCCACAGCCATCTTGGTCTTCTGGTGTTTCATGGACCAAGGGAGCATCTCTTTGGTTTTTGAGTTTCTCCTGTATGGGGGCTGGTATAGGCATGGAGGTGAGCAGGCTGAAGCCTGATGGAGTGGGGTGAGGGGTCAGGTACAAAGGATAAGTGCAAACCATGTTCGGGAGAGAGAAATGAGGGTGATACCATAGGTATCATGCACTCCAGAGAGAGGTGAAAACAGACCTCCAATGGGAGAGAGGGGGGAAAAGGTGAAGAACTAGATAAACAAAGGGTGGAGGAGAGGCAAGGGCAGATAAAGGTGGGGGTGAGTCCTGATGGTCTAGGGCATTAGCAGAGAATGTGATAGGAATGCCCAGTGCTTACTTTTATTTTTGTGCAAGCCATGTGGGAAGAAGCCTGGTTGAAAGGCATGGGGTCAAAGCCATTATGTAGCAGTTATCTCTCCTTATGGAGAGGGAATTGTGAATTTTAAGGATGGCAGGTAAGTGGCCCTATGGTCAAAAAGGAGTGCAAAGTGATGTGGAAGGCAGGTAAATGAAATTCTGCAAAAAAATCTTAATGATATTACCCAAATTGGTGACAGAGGTATTAGAATATGGCTAGCTACAGCAAAGCACAGCATCCCATATTTGGAGCCCCTCTCCCCTGAACCAAAGAGCTTCTAAGTTTTACAAAAAATAAGAGGAGGAAAAATTTTCATTATTTCAAAGGTATATGGTTTTACATCTAGGAAACCCAAGACAATAATTAACTAAAGAGACTGCTCAAAACAGAAAACTAATTTGATAAGGTGGTCAATAATAAAACTAATTTAATAACTTATGGGATTTAAAAATGTATCCAAAAATTTTAAAGTAAAATTGAATTCCATTTAATAACAGCAGAAATCATAAAATATCTAGGAATATAAGAATATAAGGGATAATAAGAAAGATGAAACACTTATGTGAAGACAACCATAGAGCTTTACTGAGAGATAAAACAGAAGACTTACATATATGTCAAGATATACCTTATGAAATTCTAAGAAGATTTATTCTTACACAAATTTCAAATCTTCTTTTGTTTCCTTCTAACTTCAAAGAGTCCATTCAGAATTCAATGAGATTTTTTTCCCCCCTCCTCTGGAAACTTGGGACAACTTTGGAAATTTCATTTGGAAAAATACACATGTGAAAATATCCAAGCAGATTCTGAAAACAAAAAGATAGGGATTGGGGGGCTAGTTATATATAAAGTGATTAAAAATGTAAAAAAATTAATGTACAAAAATGTAGACACATTCTTAGTAAACCTGTGATATGAAAAAGAAATATTTTGCTTCAGTTGAAGAGAGCTGGTGTTGGGAATATAGTCTCTGTATACAGATGGAGTCAAGAAAGGACAGATGATTAGTAGCTGTTATCATTAAGGGGACACCTGGCTGGCTTAGTTGGTAGAATATGTGACTCTTGATCACTGGGGTAGTGAGTTTGAGCCCCACATTGGATGTAGAGATTACTAAGAAAAATGAACTTAAAAAAAAATAATAGTTGCCCCTCAGAAGTGTGATTGAGAGATAATAATTAGGATTAGGTTTTGCCATGGGTGACAGAAATCTCAAATAACTGCAGCCTTAAGAAGGTAGGCATTTCCTTTTTCTCTCCTGTAGAAGTCCACACCAGGGACTGCAGGCTCTTTTTATCTTGTTGTTCACCCTTTCATGAGCTCAGCCATGGGCCAAGATGAGACCATCTACATTTTTGGAAGTGGGATGGAAGGAAGAAAAACGGAAGAGAAGAGAGCAAAAAGTACCACTCATGACATCTCTCAAGGAAATTTCTCAGGAGCTGCTATTTGCACTTATATCTCATTGGCTAAAAACATAGTCACATGGCCAGACTCCTCAGCAAGGGAGTCTGGGAAATGTAGTCTACATTTGGAGAAATGCTAGTTAGGGACACACAACAGTGATCTGCCACAGAGGATCAGGGTGTTATTGAGGAGGAACAGTGACACTTTCTGCTTCATTCTCTCTGTTTTTTCAGTGTTTCACAATATGCATGTCCTATCTGTGACAATTTCAAAAAGACATAACATTTGAAAAGAGAAAGAAACAAGTGTGAAGGAAATACTCCAGACTGGTAATAGTGGTGATTGCCTTTCAGTGGTGGGGTTATATACTTTTGCATCTGTATGTTATTCTGTATTTCCAAATTTGATTAAAATGAGAATGTTTGACTTTTACATTTAGGAACAAAAGTTCCCTCCCACACCTTCACTATACCTTCCCTCACAACAGGTGAAAGAAAGGACCCAGTCCTGCTCATCCCAAGGAGGTCTGGTTCATCTTTTAGAATGATTGACTTTCTTCTTCTTTTACAGGGCAACAGCCTTTGGCATCCTTAATGGATTATGCAAATTTGGCGCCATCCTGGGAAACACCATCTTTTCTTCTTTTGTTGGGATAACCAAAGTGGTTCCCATTCTTCTGGCCGCTGCGTCTCTCGTTGGGGGTGGCCTGATTGCTCTTCGGCTGCCAGAGACCCGAGAACAGGTCCTGATGTGAACAACCTCTGGGGAAAGAAGATATTGGAAGAACCTTATCCAAGAACCTTAAATGCACCCATGCTTCCTGTCACTGTCCAGAGGACACGGGAGGAGAAGTTGATTTTGTGACTCCTAGTTTAGGACCCATTTCAGCTGTCAGTATGTTTGTAACTCAGGTGACTGATTTGGGGGTGTCCTGAATCACCTTTAGAATCCCAGAGTGGTGTTCTTGGCTTCGGGTCTCCCCAGCCCAAAGCAGGGGAAGAAGGATCACACCTTCCAGTGGGTGCATGCGCTGAGCAAGGACTGTGTACTCCCCCTAGTGAGGTGCAAGGACTTATTTGCATTTCAAAATGAATCTGAGGGTGAGAAACATTTAAGGTCCTCCTCCATAAAGTTTCTCAGAGCCCAATGACCTAACACACTGACTTGTCAGGAAGTTAGAGTCATCATATAAATATTGGGCTTGAAATACAAGATACTTATATTTTTGCATTTAAGAGTATCACCGAGCCTATGTTCCATTTGAAAATTGGCACAATAGCATTGAAGATATTCTAATATAGAAAACCAAATATTTGATCAATATCTATAGAAATCTGCTCCCCCTCAACCAAGTGTCCTAAGTTTTCCATGACGATTAGGTGGTAAATTTAAGGATGCTATTTATACCTGTTTTGATCTATTCAAAGAAACTTAATGCGATAGGTATTCTGTAAACTAACTTTGTACATAACTATATCTGGGTTTAATTTGCAGAAATGGTACCTGCAAATATTTGCCAGCCTTTTAGCCATATTTTGGGAGGAGTTGGTGTTTGGGGTCCCAGGAAATTAGGTCTGATTGAATGAAATGCAACCACAATATCTTATAGCCATTTAACTTGCTGTCAGGAGGATGCACTTCGTAAACTCGTGTTGTACAGTTCATTTAGTCCAGGCACTTTTCTTTGTGTAGGTGGAGTAGTTACTTTTCTCTCTTACACAGATCACTTGTGAAACAAGCTCACCATCGTGGGTACTGGCATTAGACGCTGCTGCACCCCCAGAAACAACAGGAGAAGGGTTCAGGGGCTTCTGGCATTCTCTTTATGGGCAAGAATAAAACACAGTGGACAACATGAGTGATTGAGGGAGGGATGGGGAAGAGTAATCACAGTTCTCCAAAGCATAAATTCTTTGTTTCTTTTAGCTGTAAAACATGATCCATATTTGTTATCATGGTCAGGTCCCATGAGAAATCTATGCTATGTGTCTCGGTTCAGGACCTTTGAAAACAGATGTCATTGGCATGGGAATCAGGGCATGCAGTGGATGTCACGTATGTCTCCCTTCAGTGCTCCAAGTGAATTCTTTTCTGAGACCTGCTTGGAACATGAATGGGGGTGGGGTGGGGATGGGGGTGGGGAACCCAGGAAAACTGCTTTGGCAAGGGTCCGCAATAGACTGAAGTCTTGACGACACAGAAAAGGAAGGTTTCATACACCAGAACTATCTAGCCTGGAAGGACAGTGAGCTATGAGCTCTCGTCCCTGGAGTCGGACTGGCCGAGGCCCGGTGAGCATCAGTTTGCAAGAACTCATGCTTCAAGTTGATCTGCGGTGTTCTGAGTGCTGTCAAGTGCTACACACTCCCTACCAGGCATCTCCAAAAACCGAAGCAGGGTAATGATGACCACATGGAGTGTTTTCTCGGCTTTGGGGAGACACTTGGGTCCCAGGACAGCTTCAGGCCCTCTTTCCGTTGTTTTCTGGAGTAACAGGTAGACAGGAGGAAAGAGTAAATATTACGACACCTTTCCACCTTGGATCTGAGATCAGCTTTAATGGTTAAAATGTTGACTCTGCTTCTCCTGTCTCCTACCTCTTTATTCACTCTTTTTTTTTCTTTACAGGGAAAGAAGGCATGTCAACTCTGATTTGACACCCTGATCCCCCCAAATATATAAATATACTATTGTGTATTAATGTTTCTCTCAGTGTTTTATAGGAGTTGCATAACATAAAGGCTACATCAGTAATGAGAGGCCCAGTGTAACATAGCTGTAATCTACTTTCCATATTCTGACTATGAAATACAGTGGCTAGGTCCGTTCAAGAGAATTGTGTAACCCGGAGATGGCCACATCCCTTGTAACATTATTCTTCAATGGGATGATACAATTTAACGAGCAGCTACCACTTAAGAAATTTACAAAGCAGGTAGAGTCTGCATTTGTAGTTAAGGTGGATCTTGTAAATCTCACATCCGATTAATTTTTGAGTGTAGAGATGGCTGCCGTAATTGGGGGGTCAATTCCATTTGGGTTTTCGAGCTCTAATATCTGCATTAACTGTATGGCTCCTTAAACCAACCACCTAACCAACCAAGAGCAGTTCCTGTGTCATCCATCACCTAGGCCTTTGTAAAGGGTGCAGCCAAGCTCTGCAGCCTTCCCTGTCCGTGAAGAATTGCCTGGCGCTGGTACCTGGCCTCTTCTTAAATGCTGTCATTCCTGCTGAGATAAATGCTTCTTTAAAAATAGTCTCTGTGGCAGGTCATTGGGGGATAATGTACAGCATTCCTGGCCAGGCCCTTCTTTTTCATTTCGTGTTCTATCCTGAGAAACTCCCAATGGCATCCTTGCAGCGTGGAAGGAGGAGGTTCTCCTTCACTGAGCAAAGCTGTTCACGGTTCATGATGTATTTTATGATGCCTGTTCTGTTACTTTTAACAGCCTCAACAGTGTTGTGTCATCTCTTGATGCTGAGTTTTGATCTTCTGTTTTATTGGAAATAATTAGTGAAAGCGGTGTGCCTATTTGTGAAGTTTATAGCACATGCACCTGAGGTCATGTGATAAATAACCACATTCCCAGGGTCCCCTGCTACCTTGTATTAGCTCATTAAAAATAATAATAAAAATAATTATAAACAAACTTTTAAGAACTGAGGCTAGAGGTTATTTCCAGACACTAAGGTTTCTTCTGGATTCCTAAATTGATTGAATCAGTTGGGGTTGGCCTGTTGAGAATCATTTCTTTCACCTTGTTTTGCATATGGGGACCTTGAGAGATCAAATGATGTGACCAAGGAGACAGGTAGCACTGGGAGTGGGTTACAAGGCCTACAGTGATGCTCTCTCTATAATTCTGGAGTAATCTCTCAGTCCGTAATCCCCTACTGCAGGACCTCCCATTGAGTCTCTGAGGAATGGGATGGTGAGACAAATGTTTAACCTCCATTCCCGCAGGCCATTCATAGACAACTCACTTGATTGTCTCACCTGGAATAAATGGAAGGATCATCATACATATGAAAAGAATGGTATTTATTAATCCATCTAGTCACTGATTCATTCACTTATTCAATAAATCCTTACTGAGCCCATACCGTGTGCTGGGCCCCATGCTAAGTCCCGGGATCCATTGGTAAAAACCCTGGTCATGGTCCCTGCGTCCTTCTACTTACGGCAAGTGGGCAAGATGGTCATTAAGTTGGCAATAAAAACAACGTAGGATGATTTTATCATCAGTAAAATGCACCGTCTGCTTGTAAGAGGATTCTCATTTCCCTACCAGTCAATTGTGGATTTCTGAATCTCATTGTTTTCTTTCCTGTTTCTCTTTTCCTCAAGGAGTGTGCTAATTTCTTATCTTCATAAACCAGGTAAGGGAAAAGGCACCCCAGCTCATTTTCTCCAGAAAATACTCCGTTTTTACTTCATTAACTTTGCAGAGGGTTGTATATGGGAGAAGGGATGGGGGCCCAGAATGCAAGCAGGACATTGGGTAGTGGGCAAGGCTCCCAGTAGTCCCAGGAAAGTGGTTTTCACTTTCACAGTTGGCTCTTCTAGGGGGCATCTGAACTAACACTGACCAATCTTTGGGGTTTGGTTAGGATTAGGTTGGGTAACATACAACTGAAACCCCAACCAGCAGATTTAGAGTATATTCATAATAAGTTAAAGGTTTATTTCTCTCTTGTATTAAGGAAATCTGGAGGAAAGAAAGCCATAGCTGGTATGGTTGCTTTGTGTTCTGATTATTGGGAACAGATTCCTGCCTTTAGGCTCAATTTTTAGTGCACTTTTTCCATGAGGTTGCCTCAGGGACGGGGATGGCAATTTTCCAGCTGGTCCTCACATCCACAGTTCAGGCAGGAAGCAGAAGGGAGGGCAAGGGGCAAAGGGGCAGCACCTCCCACCTAAGCCCACCTCCCTTGAAACTATTCTCTTAGATGCTCCTTCCAGTTGCTTCCATATGTATATCATCAACCTGAAATGGCTGGGAAATACACCGTTTCCCTGGGAACACTGCCATCCTTCCTCCAAATTGAGGATCCTGGTGCTAAGGGAAGAGGGGAGAAAGGATAGGGTGGCTCATGATTCTTGAACTTTAGTGTGTATCAGAATCACCTGGAGGGGCATTCAAACTCACACTGCTGGGCCCCACCCGCAGCTGAAACGGAGAATACACATTTCTAACAACTCCCAAGTGATGTTGTGTCAGTCCTTGGGCCATATTTTGAGCAGCACTGACAGCCTGCCAATCTGATTTGTTGGGGAAGCTCTAGTACCCTGATCATATAAATCTAGCCCAACCAGAAACTCACAAAAGCTAGCTGCTCATGAAAAATGCTCACTATCTTCCTTGAGTTCGGAGACACTCTGTGAGTAGCAGCGCATCAGTAACTGAAAAGCATCAGTAAAAATACTTCCTTCCCTAGAAACTGCTTGGTTTCACTCAGGCCTTGAGCTTATGAGCCTATGTCTATTTGTAGGCCTCTAATTATTTCCTAGGCTCAGCAGAGGGTGGACACCCTTTCACCTGGGGTCAATGAGCTGTTTTGCCTGTTTCCATGTGGTAATGATTTTTACAGACACAAATATATTTGTGGTACATTGTAATTCACTAGGCCTTATATTGGTTCTCTTTGCTACTAGAAGTTTTCTCCTGTCTAGGGGTGCCCAGGAGGCAATAAAGACATACCTAGGTGCGACCCTGACCTGCTGACAGTCAACCTGAACTTGGTTTGGAAATGTTTCTTGAAAAAGGAGAAAAGATTTCTCCTTTAGGTAAGAGAAAGTCAGAGTGGGATAAATTCCTTTACTTAGACCTCATTCAACACATATTTACAGAATGGCTCCCGTGTGTCCCGTGGTCACGGGTCCCTACCTTTAAGTGGTCCCCACCCCCCTGACCCCGGCTAAAGCTTTGTGCTTTTGTGGGGAGCTGTGTTGTGTTCAGGTACAGCCCTAGGAACAGTTTGGAAATAAATCCCTTTGCATTTAAGGCAAGCTTAAATCCCATTTCATTTAATTTTCTTAAGTATGGGGAGGAAATTTATATGCATGGTTTTGGTGACAGCAATGAAGTTTCTAAAAAGATTAATGATGAAATGAAACAGAGACTAGAGCTATCCAAAAAGGTTAACTGGAGGAATAAACGTTACATCATTGCTAATTACAGAATGAAGAGAGGCTCTGCTTAGCAGGACTGTAATACACCTGGAAATTTTGAACCATGAGCCGCGTCCCTGTCCCCTCACCTGAAACACATACTTAGCTGTCCATGCACCTCTGGTCCTGCTGGCTTAAATGATTTTTAAAATTTCAGAGATGATAGGGCGCCTGGGTGGCTCAGTCAGTTAAGCGTCTGCTTTTGGCTCGGGTCATGATCCCAGGGTCTTGGGATCAAGGTCCGCATCGGGCTCCCTGCTCCTCGGGGAGCCTGCTTCTCCCTCTGCTTCTGCCTCTCTCTCTGTCTCTTATGAATAAATAAATAAAATCTTTTAAAAAAATTTCGGAGATGATAAATATGTATTCCTTCAGAAAGGGACTGTCCTCTATCCAAGTTAATGTGGCTGCCACATTTGATAATTTTGCTGGGAAGAGGGGTCTGTTTAATCAGTGACTGTCACTCAAACCCACTGTCCCGTCCTCCACTTCTTATATACAATATATAATCTCAGTTATTCTGATTTCTCAAAATCAGCCTGTGTGATTTCAATAGCGCATGAATAGAAGACCCATAAAAAATGTCTTTGCAGGAAAATCAGACTTTGGACTATATCACAAAAGACTGCTTCAAAAATACTCAGAAAAACAAGTAGTAAGCTAAAGATGAACACATTTTAAGTAACTCTTATTTATTAATGTGTTTCTCCCAAAAAATTACAAAGCAAATTCCATCGACCTCAAAAATACTTGAAAGTGATAAAACTAAACTTTAAAATATGTTTTATGATATAGCTTGCTTTTTAACTTGGAGTTGGTCAGTTGGAGTCAAGAAAACCCAAGTTTAACAAATGTTTGGAGTGGATCACTGATAGCTGATTTGCTGGTCTTTGTACTAATGATTTTAATAAGGACAATTTACAGAAACCTGCCAAGTCTATATATTTTACAGCAGAAAAAAAACTATAAACCAAAGCTTTTTTTTTTTTAAGATTTATTTATTTATTTATTTGGGAGAAAGAGAGAGAGAACATGAGTGGGAGGGGCAGAGTGAGAGAGAGAGAGAATACCAAGCAGACTCCATGCTGAGCACAGACCCAGATTGGGGTCTTGATTTCACGACCCTGAGATCACGACCTGAGTGGAAACCAAGAGTCAAACGTTCAACTGACTGTGTTACCCAGGTACCCCAAAGATTCGCAATTAGAATATAGGTTGTCCATTGCTGAGATGTGTGTTAGAACTCAGGCTGTCACGAGTAAAGCATAAAAAGGATATTGATGTGTATCCAGCACATTTAACACATTATTTTGAAAGATGGCTCTCAACATTTTAAAATTACATTTGGGGGAAGATGGAGGTATTTGTGACATATCAAAATTAAAAAAATACTCCCACAGCATCTAAATATGAAAACTCTTATTGTTTAAGATACATGCCATGGATTAGACAGCTTTGATTTGGGCTATTTTCACATAAGGGATAACATCTAAAAGATATTTTAAAATTTATACGTGTGAAACACTGATCAAGTAGTTAAACACAGATTTGTCAATTCCGCTACATTTCAAATGAGGTCAAACATTAAAATAGCTGATCTGTACATTTCTGGTTTCAGGAATGGAGGAGTATATAAGGTTATTTTTCTGCATGAGATTTGGCCCCAGCTTTTTTGGTCCATCTGAACCCCGGAGGTCCCCAAATCTGAGAGATGAAAGGAGTGTCTGTATCTTTTGTTAGCCCTTCTCTGTTCTTGATGTGCTGGGTTAGGTAGATACAGCAGGCTGAGGTATTAGGAAGTGTACGGGTGTTCTATTCCATACCAATTTGTGCTTATGAATCTTTTTTCTATTTCAAAGTAGTAGGCTATATTTGGAAAGTCCAAACTAAGCCTCCAGGCTCCAAAGAGCGATGCTGGGGGAATTAAGAGCTTTTATTCTCTGGTGGGAGGGGGGCCGAGAGACATGCCATTTTGGGGGAGAGGTCAAAAGTATTCAGATGTGGGTGACTATTCATGGTCTTCCTGAATATTTGGCCAGCAGTTTTGAATCTTTTCTACAGCCACTGCTACAAACGCGGCTATCTCAGTCCTTGGACTGGACGAGACACTTTTCCTAGCCGGTCAGGCATAGAGGTTAAGCAGTGATGTCTGCCATAGCAGTTTGCTCCCGGAACAGTGGTGTCTGGGAAAAAGTTAAAGGCACTCTCGCCAGGTATTTTGGTGGCTCAGTGAGTGCTCTAAGATTTGTAAAGAATATTTTGTGGAATAGAAGGCACTGGTAAAACCATCGCTGTTGATGAAATACGCTGACACACAGCCAGGGGAGGAAGGAGGTGTTTCTCTGGAAGCCTGCCATCTTTCTGCCAAGCACCTTCGAGTTGGGATGATGAAAAGTCAGGTATATTTCACAGACCTGTGTCATACTGACCTGTCCGTCCCATGGCCATGAGGAGAACAGAGCCACATGCTGTAAACCATGAAAAGAAAGTCTGCAGGTGATGGGCAGAGAGACCCATTACCAAAGGTTGCAATGACTTGATGACTGGCTAGATAAACCTCTGCCATATGTCTATCTAGAGCTGTTTGGATACGTCTGTCAACAATGCCATGTGTAGTGAATGCATCCACTGAACGATTAAGCTCACACTGCGAGTACGGAGTGACCAGAGCCATTTTTGTTTTCCTATTTTTCACGCTCTAGTTTCCCTCTGTCTTTAAGTGTTTTCTATCTGACTGTCCCTGGAAAGTGGAATTGCTCTGATGACCTAAGCATTTTTGTTCTTTAGTATATTAAAATAGTAGAAACATTTGATTTGGTGATTGGTGACGAAAATTTTAACCTTTAATACTTTGTGATTCACATATTAGCAAACCCCTCTTGAGGACTTACTGTATGACAAGGAATGTGATAAAGATTACCTCCTTTAATTATCATAATAACCTAATGATGTAAATGTTGGTTTTTTGTTTTTTTGGTTTTTTCCCTTGAGAGATGGGGAATCTGAAATGTAGAAAGGCAGAATAACTCGCCAAAGGCCAAAGAGCTGTTAAGAGGTGAGGCCAAGGACTGGTCCTTCATCACTGGGCATACAATATAGTGTAATCATATCCCTGAATTCCTCCCAAAGAAGCCTGGGTGTAGATTAGTCATTGGCTGCAGATGTTTCCAGGCCACCAAGATGATATTAACCAAATTAGATGCCATCTTAAGTTCAGAGAATGCCACAGAATGGTGATTATTTAATAATCACTTCTTGCTTAATGATGAATGGACAGATGAAGAATCACAATAGTTGGGTGGTGAGAAGCAGTTAAATGTCACATTTAAAATATTTAATCGCTGGATGGATTCAAACACTGGCCTAACACTGCACCCATAGCTCTGGATCAGGGTCTAGGAGGTCCCTTGCTTTGCCAAGCATCAAAGCGTTATTGGATGGTGGGGAGCTCCGGGGGGCGTCCAAAGGAGAGTCCTGGTTCTGGGGTGGTGGTGGGGGTACGGGAGGCATAGGGTGGTGCCTTTTGACCAACTAGTATAGAAGCATTTCAGTATTTTAACAAGTATGGAAGTACCAGTGTGAATTGACTGCATAGAAACCTTGGGGGCCGCAACTGGTCAACCCCAGTGTGGCATCTCTTTCTGGTGGTGTTTTCCAAGGACTTCCTAAGGCTGCTGAGACTTGCCATTAATTGAAAAACTGTGAGAGGTTGGATTCAGATTCTACCACGGACACTGTTTGCTTGATTCCTATAACACTAGAGGGCAGTAACTACCTTGAAGATGTAAAACAGGTTTCTACTCCAGGGTTGATTAGCCTTTCGTCCCAATCTCTGTCAAGTGGAATGAGACAGCTTTTGCAAAACCGTGCATATTTCCCCTCTTTTCTTTAACAGCATCCAAATGTAGAGATGATTCCAGAACACATTTGCTGGAGAGTCCAGGGTATTTTTCAACCATGTGTAATGTACTCCAGCCTGACATAGAAAGACCTTCCTAATCTTGGTGGGGGACTCATCTAGATCAGGTTTAGCAAACATTTATTAAATGCCCATGTAGAAACACCTAGCACCATCCCAGCAGATGGCTGGCATTTAGCCCATGCTTATTTAATGAGTCCTTCACCATTTACTGTTGCTGGGTGATTTCATATAGGCAAAACCTCGGGGTGTGCCTGGGAACTTGAGAAGATGAAGTGTTATAAATGAGAATGCAGAAGTGAGTGGTGCTTTGTATATTCATAACATGCGTACTCAAAGATTGAGCTCTTCCATGTATGGGAGGTGGCCCTGACATTAACCATATTTAAACATGTGTAGCCACTGCCCTAACTGGGCTCATGGGAGCAAATCTTTCCAGCACAACTGATCCATGGAAAGGTGGTCAGATACACTAGGAGAAGCTCAGTTTGGAAGCCCAGAGGTTCTTGGCTCCCCTCCTAACTTGCGTGATCAAGGGAAAGGCTGTGAGTCCTTGGGCTGGTTGCTTAATCCCAATTTCCTCATCTTTAAGATAGAAGAGGTGGAGAAATGGGTGTGAAGCCCCTCCAAGTTTTGACTTTCTACAGTGAGAACAATGTACCGTAGGGAAAGCTTACAAAGCAAAACACAGAAATAGAATTTTTGAGTGCTATTCTTGGTAGGACACAAGGAAGAAGATGCATGTAATATTAGGTATGTTTCATTTTGAAATTCTTGACAGGATGTACTTTGCTTGCTCCCCACAGTGACTTCTGCTGAAGGAAAAAGCTGCAGATGACCTTTAAGCGTAATGTGGAGGGAAATCTGAAATCTGGGCTCAGGGCTAACTTAAAGAAAAAAAGAAAAATGAAGTTTCTATGGAGAAGATTTATGTTCAGATGTTAACTGAGATATTTACAAAATAGCGACAGGAAACTTTATTTAGCTATAACATGGAGATAATCAGGCCAGAAATTGAGAGAGAGAGAGAGAGAGATGTGTAGGTAGAAATTCCCAGGGTTCAAATCCTGGCTCTGTCATTTACTAGATGAGTAACCTTGGGCAAGTGAGAGACCTCTTTGAGTCTCCTTTTTCTCATTCAATGTCTGTAAATGTTAGTTGCTTCCTCCTTTTGCCTTCCTTCCCTTGAATTTGTAGTTCTAAGAAAAAAAAAGTGTTTCCTGTTTCATCTATTCAGTACAAATAATTCTCTGAAGCCAGTGGGTAGAAAGAGTACCCAGCAAGTGTGTAGAAAAATCACAATACACTAAGTCTGGCCTGAAAAAACCATGCCATTTGCAGAATGTTCCACAGCTAAAGATGAGCACACAGAGAAAGGAGACCAGAAAGACAGATGGGTGAAGGATCTGGAAATGTGTCTGAGCATGAGTCCTGGTGTATATCATGAAGTGGACCTTCCTGGCATTAGTCTGCACAGCAGAATCCTTTTTGGCTGGAGAAGAACAGAGACAGTTGTGTGTACCATGCCTGGGGGAAAGAAGGGTGGGGAAGAAAATGTTGTCTCAGAGATCGGTCACTGGTTACTCCTTGGACTTGCATGGGAGCCTTGGGTGGGGGGATGGGGAGGCTGTGGGGCTGTGAACAGCAACCCTAGCAATGGTGCTAGTGGAGACAGCTTTGTGGAGGGCTGTACATCAAAATGGGGAACCAAAGCTGGCAGATGAACTTGAGAAAAGTGCTTATATGCAAACGTGTGGCACCTCTTCCAGAAATAACCAGGTGGACTTCCAGAAATAACCAGGTAAAATTCTTAATGGGATTGGAAATCCTAAATTAACAGCCTGGAGGAAATTTTAAGAGACGTAGTTGATTACTGTAAATGTGACCCCCTTTACAGGAAACTTAGAGACCTAGGCCATGCGCCATGTGAAGAATGACAGAGGGAGATTCAGGTTTCCTAGTAGAAAACGGGTGTAAGAAGACTGAGTGAAGTTCAGCAGAAACTGATGTCTCTTCCAAAACTCTGGTGTTAGAGTCTCATTGAGTCTGAATGCAATGCCTGAGACACCAATAGAATGTTCCAGAATTGCATGTTTTTATGATTTGATCATACGTATTTCCTTTTTTTTTTCCTTGGCCTGTCTTATATTAAAGAACTTCAACTTCATGATTTTGTTAAAGGAATTTTGGCAAGCAAGATAATGGACTATCCACAATTTACATAATCTTGCTTAAAAATCAATATCATACGTGCATGAAGTTCTCCGATGTAATTTTCACTGCATAGAGGATTTTCCCCCTGGGGAAACTAGCCTAAAGGAAAGAGGATCAAAAGGAGAGACAGAGAGAATGAATTAGGTGATGGGAACAGAAGAGCACAGAAGGCGAGGAGGAGGCCAGGACATGGATGGAGGCCAGGTCAGAAGGGACAGCAGGTGGTGCACACAGAAGCAAAAAAGAGGTCATTGTGAGAAATTCTAGGAAGACAGAAGGAGAGCGGGTTCAGAAATTCTGATTCCTCCAACAGGGGAAACTGAAGAGGTGCAGAATCATAGATTATAGGCTTAGATCACCACAGTGCATTCCAACAGATTGGATTCATGTCTGGGGCTGCAGACAGTTTCCGATGGATGTACATCCAGCAGAGTAGAGTATTTGGAGAAGATTCTAAAGAGGGAAATGGGGAACTGCACCCTGGATCAGAGATGGACAGTCAGGTCTTTAATACCACATGCCCAAGGAATGACCAGGTGTTCCAGAACAGTGTCTGCCTATCCTCTGCCCTCATTGTGACTCCTCTGATGGGGGGATTGCCTACCTCTGGGGCACCACTTTGAATCCTCACTTTGCCTCATTTCAGATAATGATGCTGTGGGAATCAATCCACACAGGCTTTCCTGCAGTTTCCTGCAGGTGTGACCTGACTGCACCTTCCTCAGGTCCCTGCTGTGGACCTACTGCTTGCTGCCTCTGACATTTCTAACACCGTAGCTCGGCACACCCAAAGAACTGCTTAGTACTCACGAATGCTCCACTCTGAAATAGAGGGGAGTCCATGCCCTGCAGGGGAAGCCCTGGGCCATCAGGGGACAGTAACCTAGGATAAATGCTTTCCCCTTTCTTACCCCAGGAGGATGATTCAGAGACACATTTCATGACTTCTCAGGTGATCGTGTGTGAGTAAGTTGCCCAGGAGTGAGGGGCAATTACAGAATGCAAATACCTCTTTTTTTTTTAAGATTTTATTTATTTATCTGAGGGGGAGAGAGAGAGAGAGAGATAGAAAGAAGGGGGAGGAGCAGAGGGAGAGGGAAAGGGAGAGAGAGAATCTCAAGCAGACTCCCTGCTGAGCATGGAGCCCATTGTGGGGCTCGATCCCACAACCCTGAGATCATGACCCGAACTGAAATCAAGAGTCAGACACTCAACCGACTGAGCCACCCAGGTGCCCCTGCAAATGCCTCTTTGTGTCGGTTTCCTTAGTCTCCTTTCCCTCCCCCATCCCTCAGTCCTGCTTGCTGGAATCATTCTCCCAAATAAACAACTCTGACATCAACCTTTGTCTCAGGCTCTACTCCAGGCTAACACAAAATAATAGACTGAGTGAGAAGGAGATAAGGATTGCCTCCCTGGGAAGGTTTCTTGCACATACCTATCACCATGGGGACTAGGGGTAGGAGGGGCATCAGGACAAACAATGAGGACACTTTCTCCATCCTTTGCTTTGGAGGGGTGGAACATGCGTGAGGCAGGATTCTCCCTGGTTAAGGACACTCCTTTTTCAGTTTCCCTGCTCTTCAGAGATCATTTCACATAAAACACAGATTTTCAGACTTAAAATCCCATATACGTTTCTCCATACCAAAGACTCTCAGTTTCTCCTGGGCTTAGTTTTAAGACATGGTTTCCAGATCTGCTCGTGGACTTTTCCTCTAGCTCATGAATGCAGATCTATTCATCAATGTTCCCCTGGAATCGGTCTCCTGAGCACCAGACATCCCACCAGCTGTGGCCCGACTAAAGCAATTGCAGGGGAATTCTTGCCTCTTGTCTTGGAGATTTAGTTCTTGGTCCAATAGTTGGGACCCGGGTTGTTGAATGCAGATCTTGGCTTTCAGAGAATTCAATTGCAGTGTTAGAAGCACTAATTACCTGCTTTAAAAACCAACATTATTAGCCAAGAATAATTATTACGGCAAGGAAAGTAAAAACAATCAGGAAGGGACACATCTTTAAAGCCACCTTCAATTTCAGCTCTCCTCCAAGCAGAGCCGGGAATGCACAAATCCCCCATTCTCCTCCTATTAAAAAGGAAATCCTCAACAGCAAGCAATCTGCTACTGAATTCCATTTATATTTTTTACCTTCAGTGTGAATAGTAATTAGACATAGTGACGAAAACACAACATGTGGTGGTTCATACAACTTTTGGTATTTGTTATTTTAAACTCATTTTCAGGATATAAATGAGTTTTGGAGTTTGAGTTGTGGTTGGTGGGTAAAACATGTCAAGTGTGTGCATGTTTTTGTGTGTGTGTGTGTGGGGGGGGTGGGTATCATAGTGAGGTTTCATGGTTACCATGACTACACCATGAAACTCCCCTGGCAACTTGAACAGTGTATGGGCAAAAGGAGGGTTTGAAAAATCGTACAAATGAAATCAGAGGAGGTTACAAGTTCCCAAATTGGAAAACTGTATTTCCTTAAATACCGCTACCATCTGGGCACATTCTCTTTTAAGATTCTGTACTCCAGATGCATTTTTGTCAAACAAAGCAGAGTTATCTTTAGTAGTATAACATGGAAGGAGCAGTGACTGAATGTAATAATTTTAAGGAAATCTGGGAATTGGTTTCACAGTGATGCTGGATTTAACTGGCATTGCTGGGGTCTCTGTGCCACATAAATAAAATATCCCTTCAAGGGAAGCAACCTTGTTGAATGAGGGGGGACGATCTGGACAACATGACAATTCTCATCATCCTCCCATAGCCTGTACCTGCCCCATCTCTTCTGGGCCTGTCTGGGCTCCCAAGCATGCCACAACTTTGGGGAAACACAACAAAAGGAAGGAGGATGAGGATGAACCACTGCCTTGAGGCCTCAGGTTCTACACCTGCAAATAATCAGGTTTGGGGTAAAAAGTCTTCCAGATCTTTTGCTTGTCATTTTACATTTTCATTAATTACAAATGTTGTATAACGTCAGTTGATTGAACAGAGACGTCTGGAACGATAGCGTGAGGAGCTCCACTGATCCACTCACCTGTGAAACTGGTGAAAATGTTTTAAAAACCCAACCATTAAGAACCTCTGGGGATGGTCCTATGGGCAAACAGCAAGTGAAAAAAACATCTGTTTGAAAAAAATACCTATGAAAATTTGGTAAGAAAGGGCAGAGTGTGTAGCATTTGAATCAAGACCACTTCCTTTCTCACCACTCCTGCTCAGCAAAGAGGAGACTCCAGTCCAGGCTCCACACAGCTAAGATCCAGGTGAGTGGGCGTGGGAGGTAGGGACTCCCTTCTTCTGCCCAGCCCCCACTTGTGGGACAATGTTCTACCTTGGGCACTGTGTGCTGTCAATACTGGGGTTGCCTTTGCCAGAGCTTATGAGGTGGTGGCTCCATACCAGGAAAGGCAAGCCAAGGAGACTTCAGGCTGTACCTCCCTCTCAACCCCAACCTGGTGCTCAGCACATCCAGCCAAGTGGCACTCTTAGCAAAGCTTGCCCTCCTCCTCATCACCAGCTCCAGGGATGTCACTCAGAGATTTGCCCAGGGGATAAACGGACCATAGGACGGATAGCTCCTAATCTCTTCAGGCCAGTGTGGAGGAGTTCAAACGTAAGGGCGCTCTCAAGGACAGAGAAGGTTTTGGTGAAAGGTAACTGGGGAGACTCATGAATTTAATGAAGATGCAGCACAAAGTGTAGGCAGGCTAGTTTTCAGGAGAGAACTGGGGAATAAAGACAGCTGGGAGGAGCCCTTCTGGGGTCAGAATGAATATCAGACACAAACAGAAACGTTTCCTCCAAAGGGGTCACCATTTGACTGGATTAGCGGAGAGAGCACTTTTTGCCATCTGGCATTGTTGAAAACAACTGACAAGGAGTAGAGTTTAAGAGGGGGGCAAAATCAGGGGAAGAGAGAAAGAGAGCCCAACCAATACCTTCATTATCCTGGAATGACTGTGGGATTCCTCAGATCTGCACCTCCCTGAGGAGCAACCCCAGAGGCTTGACACTGAGTGTGTGTGTTGGGGGTGGGGAGGGGTGTGTGGAATAGACTTCACTAAAATCCAGACACCAAAAAATGCACAAATAACAAAACAAGCGTTGAAGGGGACACCAGTACCCCGAGTTGCTAAAATATATAATCTCAAATGTCCAGTTACCAACAGAAAGTTGGTAAAGGCCTATAAAGAAACAGGAAAGTAGGACCTACATATGAGGCAAAAAAAAGAAGACAATAGAAACTGCTTGTGGGAGTGACCAGATGTTGGATTTAGCAACCAAAGACTTCAAAGTAGCCTTTGTCCATATGTTCACAGAATTGAAGGAAACCACGATTAAAGAAGTAAAGGAAGGCATGATGGCAATGTCATATCAAATAGAGAATATTCAAAAAGAAATTGAAATTATAACATACAGCTAAGCAGATATTCCGGAGTTGAAAAATACATAACTGGAATAAAAATTTACTACAGGGGCTCAACAGTTGATTTGACGTGGCAGAAACAAGAATTATCAAACTTGTAGATTAATAGAGACTGTGCAAGATGAGAAATAGACAGAAAAAAGAATGAATGAAAATGAGGAACATCTCAGAGAAACATGGGGACCGTCAAGCATACCAGTGTATGTGTAATGGGTGTCCCAGGAGAGGAGAGAGAGAAAGGAGAAAATGTTCAAAGAAATAATGGCTTGGGTAGCTCAGTCAGTTAAGCATCTGACTCTTGATTTTGGCTCAGGTCATGATCTCAGGGTCATGAGATCAAGCCCTGCATTGGGCTCTGTGCTGAGTGTGGAGTCTGCCTGAGATTCTATCTCCCTCTCTTTCTGCATCTCCCTGCCCTGGCTCATGCTCTCTCTCTCTCTCTCAAATTAATAAATAAAATAGAGGTGAGGGGCAGAGCAAGATGGCGGAGGAGTAGGAGACCTGGATTTCGTCTCCTCTCAGGAATTCAGCTGGATAGGGATCAAACCAATCTGAACACCTATGAACTCAACAGGAGATTGAAGAAAAGAAGAGCAACAACTCTCTGAACAGAAAAGCGACCACTTTCTGGAAGGTAGGATGTACGGAGAAGTGAATCCGAGGGGATATTTGGGAGGATAGACGGCGGGGGAGGGGCCTCCGTTGGTCGCTTTTGGCAAGTGATAGAACCATGGAGCACAAAATCGGAACTTTTAAAAGTCTGCTCCGCCGAGGGACGTCATTCTGGTGGCTAAGCGGGGGGTGGAACTCTCGTGGGACAGTGTGGTCTCAGGACCCTCGGGGTCACAGAAAGACCAGGGGTACCTGAGTGCAGCAGAGCTCCCAGGTATCGGAGCGGGGAAGCCGGCTGCAGAGGCAGAGCCCAGGCGCGGGCTCTCAGCTCGGGGTTGCCATAAACCATGATCCACGGCACAGTCAGGCCCCTGCTCCTCCAGCAGGGACCCAACAAGTGGCAGATCCAGGGAGACTCACCTTCTTCCCCCGGGAGGAGCAGTGCGGGAGCACACTGCAGGGATCTGCTGGGTTTGGAGACTCCACACGGGGTCAGGTGCCAGAGATAGAAATGCGCGGTCACAGGCCGGGTGAGCACGGAGTGAGGCCGGAGACCAGTAAAGGCAGAGATTGGAGGCTGCCATTTTCACTCTCGGCCTCCAAAGCTGTACGGAAAGCTTGCAGGGAACAAAAGCTCTGGAGAGCAAACCCAAGCAGATTACTTAGTCCGGACCGGGCAAGGGCGGGGCAACTCCGCCTCCGGCAAAGACTTTTGGAAACCACGGCAACAGGCCCCTCCCCCAGAAGATCAGTGAGAACAGCCAGCCAAGACCAAGTTCACCGATCAATGAGAACGGTAGAACTCCAGCACTAGGGGAATACTACACATAGAATTCATGGCTTTTTTACCATGATTCTTTAGTCTTTCAAAGTTAATTTTTTTTTGAATTTTTCTTTTTCCCTTTTTCAACCAACATCTTATCAATCCCTTTTTTAAAAAACATTTTTATTTTTCATTTCTAGAGTCATATTCTATCCCTTCATAGTAGTTACCCGTATTTTTGGCATATATATATAAGTTGTTCTCTCTTTAAAAATTTTGAGATAATTTCTTCTAACAGATCAAAATATACCCTAAATCTCTAGTGTATGGTTTTTTTCTACCCCTGCCTGATCACATTCTCTCCCTTTTCTTTCTTTTTTTTTTTAATCCTGTTCTTTCTTTTTTCAAACAACTTATCAATTCCTTTTATAAAATTTTTTATAATTTCCATCTTTACAGTCATATTCCATCCCTTCATCATATCAACCCTTATTTTGGTACATATATAAGTTTTTCTTTCTTTAAAATTTTGGGAGGCACTTTCTTCTAACAGACCAAAATACACCCCAAATCTAGTGTGTGGCACTGATCTATATACCAGCCTGATCATATTTGATCACATTCTGTTTTTTTTTGTTTTGTTCTGGTTTTGTTTGTTTTTATCTTTTTCTTTTTTCTTTTTTTTCTTTTTCTTTTTTCTCTCTTTCCCTTTCTTTTCCCACTGCTTCAGGTCTTTTCTGATTTGTTTAGAGTATATTTTCTGGGAACGTTGTTACCCTGTTAGCATTTTGTTCTCTCATTAATCTATTCTCCTCTGGACAAAATGACAAGACAGAAAAAATCACCTCAACAAAAAGAACAAGAGGTAGTACCGACTGCCAGGGACCTACTCAATACGGACATTAGTACGATGTCAGATCTAGAGTTCAGAATCATCACTTTAAAGATACTAGCTGGGCTTGAAAAAAGCATGGAAGTTATTAGAGAAACCCTTTCTGGAGAAGTAAAAGAACTAAAATCCAACCAAGTAGAAATCAAAAAGGCTATTAATGAGGTGCAATCAAATATGGGGGCACTAACTGCTAGGATAAATGAGGCAGAAGAGAGAATCAGTGATATAGAAGACCAAATGATGAAAAATAAAGAAACTGAGAAAAAGAGAGATAAACAACTACTGGATCACGAGGGCAGGATTCGAGAGATAAGCGACACCATAAGACGAAACAACATTAGAATAATTGGGATCCCAGAAGAAGAAGAAAGAGAGAGAGGGGCAGAAGGTATAATGGAGCAGATTATAGCTGAGAACATCCCTAATTTGGGGAAGGAAACAGGCATGAAAATCCAGGAAGCACAGAGAACCCCTCTCAAAATCAATAAAAATAGGTCAACACCCCGACATCTAATAGTAAAACTTACGAGTCTCATAGACAAAGAGAAAATCCTGAAAGCAGCTCGGGAGAAGAGATCTGTAACCTACAAGGGTAGAAACATTAGATTGGCAACAGACCTATCCACAGAGACCTGGCAGGCCAGAAAGACTGGCAGGATATATTCAGAGCACTAAACGAGAAAAATATGCAGCCAAGAATACTATATCCAGTTAGGCTGTCATTGAAAATTGAAGGAGAGATCAAAAGCTTCCAGGACAAACAAAAACTAAAGGAATTTGCAAACACAAAACCAGCCCTACAAGAAATCTTGAAAGGGGTCCTCTAAGCAAAGAGAGAGCCTAAAAGCAACATAGACCAGAAAGGAACACAGACAATATACAGTAACAGTCACCTTACAGGCAATACAATGGCACTAAATTCCTATCTTTCAGTAGTTACCCTGAATGTAAATGGGCTAAATGCCCCAATCAAAAGACACATGCTATCAGATTGGATTAAAAAACAAGACCCATCAATATGTTATCTGCAAGAGACTCATTTTAGAACCAAAGACAGCTCCAGTTAGAAAGTGAGGGGGTGGAAAACCATTTACCATGCTAATGGACACCAAAAGAAAGCTGGGGTGGCAATCCTTATATGAGACAAATTAGATTTTAAACCAAAGACCATAATAAGAGATGAGGAAGGACACTATATCCTACTTAAAGGGTCTATCCAACAAGAAGATCTAACAATTGTAAATATCTATGCCCCTAACATGGGAGCAGCCAATTATATAAGGCAATTAATAACAAAAGCAAAGAAACACATCAACAACAATACAATAATAGTGGGGGACTTTAACACCCCCCTCACTGAAATGGACAGATCATCTAAGCAAAAGATCAACAAGGAAATAAAGACTTTAAATGACACACTGGACCAAATGGACTTCACAGACATATTCAGAACATTGCATCCCAAAGCAACGGAATACACATTCTTCTCTAGTGCCCCTGGAACATTCTCCAGAATTGATCCCATCCTAGGTCATAAATCAGGTCTCAACTGGTACCAAAAGATTGGGATCATTCCCTGCCTATTTTCAGACGACAATGCTTTGAAACTAGAACTCAATCACAAGAGGAGAGTCGGAAAGAACTCAAATACATGGAGGCTAAAGAGCATCCTACTAAAGAATGAATGGGTCAACCAGGAAATTAAAGAAGAATTTAAAAAATTCATGGAAACCAGTGAAAATGAAAACACAACTATTCAAAATCTTTGGGATGCAGCAAAGGCAGTCCTAAGAGGAAAGCATATAGCAATACAAGCCTTTCTCAAGAAACAAGAAAGGTCTCAAGTACACAACCTAACCCTCCACCTAAAGGAGCTGGAGAAAGAACAGCAAATAAAGCCTAAACCCAGCAGGAAAAGAGAAATCATAAAGATCAGAGCAGAAATCAATGAAATAGAAACTAAAAGAACAGTAGAACAGATCAACGAAACTAGGAGCTGGTTCTTTGAAAGAATTAACAAGATTGATAAACCCCTGGCCAGACTTATCAAAAAGAGAAGAGAAATGACCCAAATCAACCAAATCATGAATGAAAGAGGAGAGATCACAAGCAACACCAAAGAAATACAAACAATTATAAGAACATATTATGAGCAACTCTATGCCAGCAAATTAGATAACCTGGAAGAAATAGATGCATTCCTAGAGATGTATCCACTACCAAAACTGAACCAGGAAGAAATAGAAAACCTGAACAGACCTATAACCATGAAGGAAATTGAAGCAGTCATCAAAAATCTCCCAAAAAACAAAAGCCCAGGGCCAGATGGCTTCCCAGGGGAATTCTACCAAACATTTCAAGAAGAATTAATACCTATTCTTCTGAAACTGTTCCAAAAAATAGAAATGGAAGGAAAACTTCCAAACTCATTTTAGGAGGCCACCATTACCTTGACCCCAAAACCAGACAAAGACCCCATCAAAAAGGGGAATTACAGACCAATATCCCTGATGAACATGGATGCAAAAATTCTCACCAAAATACTAGCCAATAGGATCCAACAGTACATTAAAAGGATTATTCACCTCGACCAAGTGGGATTTATCCCTGGGCTGCAGGGTTGGTTCAACATCCGCAAATCAATATTGATAAAAGAAAGAACAAGAATCATATGATCCTCTCAATAGATGCAGAAAAAGCATTTGACAAAGTACAGCATCCTTTCTTGATCAAAACTCTTCAGAGTATAGGCATAGAGGGTACATACCTCAATATCATAAAAGCCATCTATGAAAAACCTACAGCGAATATCATTCTCAATGGGGAAAAATTGAGAGCATCCCCCTAAGGTCAGGAACGCGGCAGGGATGTCCACTATCACCACTGCTATTCAACATAGTATTGGAAGTCCTAGCCACAGCAATCAGAGAACAAAAAGAAATCAAAGGCATCCAAATTGGCAAAGAAGAAGTCAAACTCTCACTCTCTGCAGATGATATGATACTTTATGTGGAAAACCACAAACACTCCACCCCAAAACTGCTAGAACTCATACAGGAATTCAGTCAAGTGGCAGGATATCAAATCAATGCACAGAAGTCAGTGGCATTCCTATACACCAACAACAAGACAGAAGAAAGAGAAATTAAGGAGTCGATCCCATTTACAATTGCACCCAAAACCATAAGATACCTAGGAATAAATCTAACCAAAGAGGCAAAGGATCTGTACTCAGAAAACTATAAAATACTCATGAAAGAAATTGAGGAAGACACAAAGAAATGGAAAAACGTTCCATGCTCATGCATTGGAAGAACAAATATTGTGAAGATGTCAATGCTACCTAGAGCAATCTACACATTCAATGCAATCCCCATCAAAATACCATCCACTTTTTTCAAAGAAATGGAACAAAGAATCCTAAAATTTGTATGGAACCAGAAAAGACCCCGCATAGCCAGAGGAATGTTGAAAAAGAAAAGCAAAGCCGGCGGCATCATAATTCCAGACTTCCAGCTCTATTACAAAGGTGTCATCATCAAGACAGTATGGTACTGGCACAAAAACAGACACATGGATCATTGGAACAGAATAGAGAGCCCAGAAATGGACCCTCAACTCTATGGTCAACTAATCTTTGACAAAGCAGGAAAGAATGTCCAATGGAAAAAAGACAGTCTCTTCAACAAATGGTGTTGGGAAAATTGGACAGCCACATGCAGAAGAATGAAACTGGACCATTTCCTTACACCACACATAAAAATAGACTCCAAATGGTTGAAAGACCTCAATGTGAGACAGGAATCCATCAAAATCCTAAAGGAGAACACAGGCAGCAACCTCTTTGACCTCAGCCGCAGCAACTTCTTCCTAGAAACATCGCCAAAGGCAAGGGAAGCAAGGGCAAAAATGAACTATTGGGCCTTCATCAAGATAAAAAGCTTTTGCAAAGCAAAGGAAACAGTCAACAAAACCAAAAGACAACCGACAGAATGGGAGAAGATATTTGCAAATGACATATCAGATAAAGGGCTAGTTTCCAAAATCTATAAAGAACTTATCAAACTCAACACCCAAAGAACAAAGAATCCAATCAAGAAATGGGCAGAAGACATGAACAGACATTTCAGCAAAGAAGACATCCAAATGGCCAACAGACATATGAAAAAGTGCTCAATATCGCTCGGCATCAGGGAAATCCAAATCAAAACCTCAATGAGATACCACCTCACACCAGTCAGAATGGCTAAAATTAACAAGTCAGGAAATGACAGATGTTGGCGGGGATGTGGAGAAAGGGGAACCCTCCTACACTGTTGGTGGGAATGCAAGCTGGTGCAGCCACTCTGGAAAACTGTATGGAGGTTCCTCAAAAAGTTGAAAATAGAGCTACCATTTGATCCAGCAATTGCACTACTGGGTATTTACCCCAAAGATACAAAAGTAGGGATCCGAAGGGGTACGTGCAACCTGATGTTTATAGCAACAATGTCCACAATAGCCAAACTGTGGAAAGAGCCAAGATGTCCATTGACAGATGAATGGATAAAGAAGAGTTGGTATGTATATAAATGGAATATTATGCAGCCATCAAAAGGAATGAGATCTTGCCATTTGCAACGACGTGGATGGAACTGGAGGGTATTATGCTGAGCGAAATAAGTCAAACAGAGAAAGACATGTATCATATGACCTCACTGATATGAGGAATTCTTAATCTCAGGAAACAAACTGAGGGTTGCTGGAGTGGAGGGTGGGGTGGGAGGGATGGGGTGACTGGGTGATAGACACTGGGGAGGGTATGTGCTCTGGTAAGCGCTGTGAATTGTGCAAGACTGTTGAATCTCAGATCTGTACCTCTGAAACAAATAATGCAATATATGTTAAGGGAAAAAAAAAGAAGAAGAAGATAGCAGGAGGGGAAGAATGAAGGGGGGAAATCGGAGGGGTAGACGAACCATGAGAGACAATGGACTCTGAAAAACAAACTGAGGGTTCTAGAGGGGAGGGGGGTGGGAGGATGGGTTAGCCTGGTGATGGGTATTGAGGAGGGCATGTTCTGCATGGAGCACTGGGTGTTATGCACAAACAATGAATCATGGAACACTACATCTAAAACTAATGATGTAATGTATAGGGATTAACATAACAATAAAAAAAATAAAATACTTAAAAAATATAATGGATTAGAAGTTGCATAAGATTGTTGTAGCAAGTGAAGTGATATGATGATGTATAAAGTAAATGCTGCTAATCTTCTACTCACAGCTGTGTTCCCTACCCACCCTCAGGCAACCAATGCCGCTATTTGGTGTGTATCCTTCCATACTTTTCTCTAACTCATGCAAAAGTAAGCAAATATACATTATTTAGCTTTTTAAGTATATAAAATAGAGGGATAATATTCCATTGTTTGGATGTACCACAATTTATTTAGCTATTTCCCTATTCAATCATTTCCCTGCTAGATCTTTAACAACTATGATTCTGTTTATCTAATAGCAGACAGTACTATGTAAAATTTATTTCCAGCCATGTCTAGTCCAATTTTAGAAGTTCAGGGAAATACTTGTGCTGGAATAGGTTTAATAGTATTCATTGTCTTACGAATATTTAAGTGTGGGAGGTCATGGTGGGAAAAGAGAAAGATGACAAAGATGAACTTGTTCAGTATTCCACTTGGTTCAGCCCAATTTCCCATATATCAAGTGTGATTTTAGTAGAAGTTTAGACCGTGTGCTAGTATGGCACAGAAAAAAGACTATGGATTTGGAGTGTGTGGCTGAGTTTAAATTCTGATTTAGTCACCATTTCAGTTGACAATGGCCACAATAATTCTAAATCACGACCACTCATGAAATCTCAGTAGTGCACAACAGTAAGGACTAATTTAGCTCACTTGTGTGTGGGACAGTATGAGGGTTGGGTGTTTAGGGGGTAGACTGACCAAGGCTTGGCTAAGCTGGGATGCTCTGCTTCATGTGTCTTCTTAGAACCAGAAAACTAGGCTGGTGATGGCAGAGGTGCAAGAAACAAGCCCAACTACAAAAGCACTTTTGCAGCCTCTGCTTGCATCCTGTCTGCTAACATCC
Organism: Neomonachus schauinslandi; assembly: GCF_002201575.2. Lineage (NCBI taxonomy): Eukaryota > Metazoa > Chordata > Mammalia > Carnivora > Phocidae > Neomonachus > Neomonachus schauinslandi. The sequence continues at coordinate 133,591,993 of NC_058411.1, read as the reverse complement.
CATCAGCCAGAACAAGTCATGCAACTGAACCCAGAGTCAAAGGGGCACTAACCTTTCTTTACATGGCAACAGGAATGGATGTATGATCCTGTTATTGGGGTTGGAGTAAAGATTGGGAACCAGCCCTCGTTCTATTGTAGTCATTTGCTCGCTAGTTACTTTGTGTTATCTGAAGGAAGGAGATAATAGTACATACCTTGTAATTTTGTTTCAAGCGTTAATTGCAATATTGTATGTACATCCCTTGGCATGTAGTACATAAGCAATGGCTATTAACTTCCTTGCTTTACAAAAGCTATCATGGAATATATGACTCTTTTATGTTCAGAATCTTATACAGTGTTGATCAAACTGAAAACATTTAAAAAAGTGTATACCATAAATTAAAAAATTCTTTTCCCAGCACACTAGTACGATAATGATTTTCACATTACCTATTAAATACTACTTGCATAGACACTTTTGCATAGTTGCATCCAGAGTTTATGAGACACTCTAAATTTTACTGTTTTAAATGTTCGTACATCAAAACATTGTTTTACACATCTTTCACTCTTTTCCTCATAATCCCTTTTGGAGGCTGTGTGATAGCTTATCATTCGGCTGGACCACATGAGGTAAACTATTTCATGGAGAGGTTTTGCAGCCTCTAGCCTGAGCATCGGTTACCTGGGCTGCTGTCCTGTTGGTTTCGGAGAATTGGCACCTGCTGAGTGATGGCAGGGAAGGTCTCAGGGCATGGGGGTTCTTGAGCTCCTATAAATCCTCTCTTCCCTGAGAAGACAAGCAAGCATGCAGGAAAAGTAATAAAGTCCTCAATGTTATATTAATGTGACTGTGCCCGAGGGACGAAAAACAAAGCCATCTGCAGGTACTGTCAATGACAATGACACAGGGCGCCCAGCTGCAGCCCCACCGAGTTGATTTTGTGCTTTAAGATATTTTAGCCAGATGTAGGACTGAATCTGTGTGGCTTTGCAAATCCGATGAAGGAGCCATATTGCCTCATTTGTTAAATTGAAAAGCAGTAAGTGAAGTGGACCTAGAATTGGTTTAACAAGGGAGTAGCTAAGTAAGTGTGGTGAGCAGCAGGTGAACCCCATTCCCTGGGCAAGTTTAGTCCAATTAGGGACAGTTTGGGCAGCAAGTCGCTGGTCTTTGGTGGGGGGGGAATCATGTGGCAAGCCACTATTGCTAAGACTAATTCCATCACTAGCCTCCAGAGGCCTCATGTCAAATTAGGGACTCAGTTTAGGCAAGAAAAGGGACTTCTTTTGTTTAGGGTTGTCTGATAAACATTTTATTGTGAACTGCCCAGGGTCTTGTGGATGTGAGGCTGGCTTCTTGTGTGTCCCAACCTCTACTGTATCATAACCAGCTCTCCAGACGTAATTACACCTTGTTTCAGGTCTGCCCAGGAAATTCAGAGGATGCTCTGAGTATTCATCATATTTCTCACAAGCATCTTTCAATTTCTCTGTGAAGCATTTCTTCTGTTTTCATGCCTCGATTTACATGTCCCGCAGTGGATCCCTGTGTCAATGGATAAATGACATGATGGTTATATAATTGTATAAAGTATTATATAAGTGTGGCCAATATTGGGGTGCCTGGGTGGTTCAGTCGGTTAAGGATCTGCCTTCGGCTCAGGTCATGATCTCAGGGTCCTGGGATTGAGCCCTGTGTTGGGCTCTCTGCTCAGCAGGGAGTCTGCTTCTCCCTCTCCTTCTGCCCCTCCCCCTGCTCATGCTCTCTCTCTCTCTCAAATAAATAAATAAAATCTTTAAGTGTGGCCATTATTATCTTAATACCTTAATGAACATTAATTAAATGAGATAATGCATGCACCATTCTAAGCATATAAGGACATCAAATTGTAGATATTATCACTATTACTATAAGATGTTCAAGTTTTATCTCCTTTTGGATAAGATGCCTGAGTGTTAACAGGGGCCTCCAGCAGATAAAGCCCTATCTGCCTTTTCTCCAACTGAGTGGTTTGACAGAGGAAAGTGTTCTGAGGTCACCTAAGTTTGGGAAATGCTGCATTGTTCTCTCTCCCTGTGTGTGTGTGTGTGTGTGTTTCTAATACATATTCAGACCATAGAGCTAATTTGCCTGAAAAACACTTTGGAAACATTTCCCCATAACCTATTGAATGAGAGTAGAAATTTCAGATGAGGAGAATTGTCAGGGGAAGTAGAATTCTGATCTCTTTTCAAACAATGCTAATTCAGAAGCTGCCCTTTTCACCTCCAAGGAAAATGAAGGGGATTTATTAACATCTCCTCTGTGCCAGTCATTGATCCTGGCATTTCAGATGCATTATTGCTAATAAAAATATCCTAAGAGCTACCATTTATTGACCACCTAGAATGTGCCAGGCATTTCATATAAGTGAGTGATCTTTACCATCCTCAACATTTTTGCAGAGTCGGTATTATCATCCCCAGAGGATGGAGGTTCCTGGGGCGAGTATGGGGAGCTAAGGTTCAAGCACAGTTTTGAAGGCTTTGAAGCTTCTCTTTGTGAAACCCTGATGGCAGAATTTGGCATTTCCAGCAGCACTTAAGAAAGACTAGGGAAGGAAAGAGGAAAAGAAGTCATCATAATAGCAGATGTTCATGTTCATTTTACAATTTAGAAAATGTTTCCCCATGCAGTTTCCCATTTGATTCCAAGTGCACCAGATCTGGGCCCAAACTTCCAGCCTCAACTTGCACAGTGCTCCCTGCCTTCCCTGAATACCCATACAGTTCCTCCAGACAGTATCAATTCTTTGTGCCTTCTTTGTTCAAATCTATTTATTGAAGTTATCATATTGAATCATAATTGCTGGTTAAAAGAACAAATAGAGGAGCAAAGAGCAGCTCTCTTAGGCAAGCATGCATTCCTGCTTGCTTTTTGTTTTCATGTTTTTGAATGGTCATGAAACTTGGAGAGATTCAGTGACTTGTCCAAGGTCATATAAGCGGTCAGTGGTGGAGCTGGGGGTTCAGCCTTGAGTTTAGGAACTAGGAACGCCAACCCAGAAGAATTACAGTGATGAGTTCAGTTTTCATAGACTCTTTCCTCAGGCTCTTCCCTGAAGGAGTATGACTTTTAAGGCAGGATTGATGAGCTTAACATGAGAACTCTTATAAGATGAGTGAATTAAAAAAGTAGCTCTAACTTCCTATTTATATGCATCGTAGAGTTTATAACCACCGCCTATTCTAGCCACTTCAAGAGTTAATATCAAGGGGCCACATGGTCATAATGTATTCTTTTTATAACTAGTTGAGATAAATAAGTGTATCTTCTGGAGGTCTTTAAGTCAAAGGTCTTGCTCTAGAACCTCTCATGATCACTCTCCCCCCAGCCCCTGCCACTCTAGTGCTTTCCTGAGACAGACCACCCCTTTCTCTCTTCCCTTTTGTTATGTTGTGAAATTTTGGGCTTTTACACCTTACAAAAGGACAATTAAAAAAATTAATTGGGGGCACCTGGCTGGCTCACTTGGAAGGCCATGTGACTCTTGATCTCAGGGTGGTTTAAGTTTTAGGTCTTCAGTCGGAGGGAGCAGTGAGATAGAACGTATCAGCCAAAGGAGATAGGCTGCCTGGTTTTCCCTTTGAAATCTGGAGTCTAAAGCCATATTAGCAAGTCTTCCTGATTTTTTTTTTTTTTTTTTGGTAACTTTACTGTGGAGATAAGGAGGAAATCATTAAACCCAGATTATGGTTTGTTAGTTCTAGGAAGCGCCTATTAAAGCAGCATCTAACACTCTTCTGGACAGTGGAGAATATAACATAACCTCGGCTTGTGAAGGGCTGACACAGGGCCACTCTTGGGAGCAGCTCCAAGCCTGGCCCGTGGATCTTCCTCCTCCATCGGCACTAACCCTAGAGGCTTGTCTTCTGATTGCCTGGTTGGGACTGTGGAAATGTGGCTTAAGACTTCTTGAGAAGATCCCAAAAGAAGCTTTGTCTTTTTTATTCATCTTTCTTTTTTCCTTGTCTTAGACTTCTTTTTCTGAGATCACGGTTGTCTATCGGGGTCTGGCGCCCTCATGTGATAGGGTAGAGTCCTTGAATGTGCAGCACTCACTGGAGGCTGAGGTATCATTTTATCCTGAAGCCAGAAGCCCAGAGCTGAACTGGAGAACAAGCTGGGTTGTGCCTGGGCTAGCCTGTCTCTTTCATTAATTCTTCTTACTGACTGCGGGCCTTATGAAAGGTTTACATTTTGACCTTCTGCAATTTCACTAAACCCTTTTTTTTTCTTTTTCAAGAACTGAACATCTTGGGTATTACATCTCAGATGAAGACTTTTATGGCCCTATCTTTTTAAAGTAAAAACAAAACCTAAGTAACTAGAGAATGCTGGATATAGTCTCAATTACACCTACATGAACGATGACTTTCGGAGTAGTTGCCTTGGGTGGACACACTATTTAATTTAGGGTCATTCAGGTACAAGTGGAAGAAAATCACTCTAGCTAAATTAGACAAAAGAGGGATTTATTTTAAAGATATTGGGATGTTTCACAGAACCCAAGAACACAAATATGACCAGGTCCTGGGATCAGAAACACAGATGCTCTCCAAATTCAATTTCTATTTTTTTTTATCTCTGATTTTCTCTCTTTTGGCCTTCCTTCCTTCCTTCCTTCCTTCCTTCCTTCCTTCCCTCATCAAGGGAGAGAAGGGCTGAGGTGCAGAGGGATAGGGAAAGAGAGAATCTTAAGCAGGCTTCATGCTCAGTATTCCTGGAACCCAACATGGGGCTTGATCTCACAACCCTGAGATCACAATCTGAGCTGAAATCAAGAGTTGGACATTTACCTGACTGCACCACCCAAGCTCCTTCTGATTCTCTTTACATGCCAGTTTCTTTCTTCCCCCTTTTTATGTGTAAGTGGTCCCTTCATTTCTTTAGTCTCCATTATAGGAAAGTAGAATATAAATCCAGCCTGCACACCCCATCCTACAGTAAACCACTCAAGGACTGACTGACTTTCTTTCTTGGTTCTAGTTTGCAAGGTTCCCGTGCCAGCCCTTTGATCAGCTTAACTCAGGAGAGGTGCCTGGCTCACGGGGCTCTCCTGGTAGCCATCTGGATGGAGTTGTCAGATGGCAGTAGGTGGTTGTCAGAAGAAGGGCAAAGGTGTTGGGAAAACGAAAAATAAGCATGAAAACCAGCAACTTGTCAATGTATTTGTGAGCAAACACTGAATTCATTAGTTCTGCTAAGTCAGGTCAATCCATTTTCCTAGGAAGTGAGCAGTGGTAGGTTTTTAACTCTATGAGCTATACGCCTCTATTATTAATTGAATTTAGTTACTTCAAGAAATCAATTCCTTTATAAGATAACCATTTATTTAAACATATCTATTCAGTGTCCTTTTCCTTAAGAAGCTTACAATAATAGTAAACACATACAGGGCTCACTTTGCCCTCTGCACTGATCTGTATCCTGTACATGGGCACATGCACACTCATTCTGGTCCCCCCAACAACCATATGAAGAAAATGAGGCACAGAGAGTTTAAAGAATTTGTCCAGGGTCAAGAGATAATTAGTGGTAGAGTGGAATGCAAGGTATATAATCAAACTGGGGAGAGAAGACATATTCAAAATAACAGAGAATAATGCAATAAAGAGTGGGGTAGAATGACTGTTTTTTTAAGCAAATTTGGAGAACTTTAAGAACCACATGAGCCAGTATCATTACTCTGCTTTGATTTCCACATGCATCAATGTTTTCTGAGCTATCTGTAAGGTGTACATTGATTAGGGAAGGCTATTTTTATAATCAGGACCTTGCTTTTGGCATAAACACCTCTACTTACTCGAATGTGAATTTGTTGTAGTCATAAAATAAAGATCTGTAGAGATCATCTAGCCTCGTTCAACCTGCTCATTTTACAGATGCGGAAAAAAAACAACAACAACAAAAACAAACCTTGAGATCCAGAATGCTTAGAGCCCACAGTTATCTAGTGCCAGGTCCTAGTTTTCAGAATACACTGGAATGTTGCATGATATTACTTTCTATTGCATTATGTCAATATCCACTTCATTTCAGCTTTCTCATTTCAAGGCAGATACAAAGACATTTCTGTTCCTACCAAAAAAAGAAGTTGTTGAAGATAAAATGAACATAAATTGAAAAACACTGTTACAGATTAAAATGTTACAGAATCTTCCATGCTATTATCATCACCATTGATTTTAGCATAAGACCTATCCACCTGTATGTTGGATAGGCTTCAGCCAGAGATTGTAATGCTCGGAGGGTCCTTAGAGGTCATTTCTTGGAGCCCTCATTTTACAGATGAGGACACAGAGGCCCAGGGAGGCCTCTGTGACTTGCAGAAGGTCGCATATAATCAAAAAAAATTATTCAATATTGGACTTCTGTAAGGATGAACATCTTGTGGAGTGGTTCCCTTGAAATGCCTGAACAAAATCAAGCTGAGGATGTTGCCTATTTCACATATAATTTCCCCTCTGGTATTTGACATTACAAACTAAAGCACAAGGCCAGATGCTTAATTGCTTCTAAATGGAGGCTGGGAAATGATAAGCAACTTTTTGCCATCTTTTTTGTGGGTCATTGTGTCTCCTCCAAAGTCATTGTATTTTTGTTGTTTGTTAGCTGATTTCCAAACTGGGAATTATGAAAACAATCTTTTAAGGCATTAGAATGACTTATGGAAAACTATAATGTAGCATTTCTAGATTTTTCAGGCATTGTACTCTACCTTACATTTCCATTTGGTATGCAATTTAAATGACCATAACTGGCATATTTCTAGTCGACTCTTAGCACAACAAAAAGCTGTACATGGAAAAAAAAAAAAAGACTATTCCTAGCCAGATACTCCTTGACAGTCTGATTTTCTCTCCTTCTTTAACAAGTAGAGTTTATTCTTCTCAGATAATAAATGGCACTCAGGAGCATTGCAGAAAAATTAGAAAATATTTTAAAACATAAGAAAAAGAAAAAATATTCATGATCTCAGCATTCAGAGAAAATATCCTTTGTGATTTCAGTGCATTTCATACCACTTTTAAAAAAAATTTTTATGGTGATAAAAGTATATAAAACATATGTGTATAGCTTAACATATAGTAATAAAACTTAATGCATATTACTAAATCAAGTATTTTTTAAACACCAATATCCATCATTTGGGTCAGGAAATACAATATTATAAGCACCCCAGAAAATACCTCCATGGCTCTTGTGATTGCAACCTCCTCCCTTCCTTTTGGATAATCACTGTAACTTTTTAGCATCTCTGTATAGTTTTACTATCTATACAGGTGTCCCTAACTATACATTAATTGTAACACTTGTTACAATGAATGAACCAATACTGATACATTATTATTAACTAAAGTCCATAGTTTATTGTGATTTTCTTAGTTTTCATCTAATGTCCTTCTTCTGTTCCAGAATTCCTTCTATGACACCACATTACATTTAATTGTAATGCCTCCTCAGGCTCCTCTTGGCTGTGACAGTTTTTAGACTTTCCTTGTTTTTTTTTTTTTAAGTTTTTATTCATTTACTTATTTTAGAGAGAGAGTGTGAGCAGGGGGGAGGAGCAGAGAGGCAGGGAAGAATCTCAAGCAGACTTTGCACTGAGTGTGGAGCCCGATGTAGGGCTCCATCTCAGGATCCTGAGATCACAACCTGAGTCGAAACCAAGAGTTGATTGCTCAACCGACTGAGTTACCCAGGCACCCCTAGACTTTCCTTGTTTTTGGTGGTCTCGACAGTTTTGAGGAGTCCTGGTCAGGTATTTTGTAGGACATTCTTCTATTGGAACTTTTTTTGATGTTTTTATCATGATTAGACTGGAGTTATGGGTTTTGGGGAGGAAGATTGCACGAAGTGATACCATCATCATGTCATCTAAAAAAAAGTATATACCATTCAGGTGATTTGTGACCGTTGATGTTGACCTTGGTCACCTGGCTAAGGTAGTATTCATCATTCTACCCCTGTAAAGTTACTCTTTTTCCCTTCTTTCCACACTGTCTTCTTTGGAAGGAATATATTATGGGCAGTTCACACCTAAACAGTGAGAAGGTATACTCCCCCCTCCTTCAGGGTTGAGTAACTGCAGACATTATTTGGAATTCTTCTGTACAGATTTATCTCTTATTTTCCATTTATTAATTTATTCAATTATGTCTTTATGTCAGTATTGATTCATGGATATTTATTTTGTATTTTGGACTATAATACGATACTACTTTATTGCTCAAATTATGGCATCTTTGGCCATTGGGAGCCCTTTCAATTGTCTCCTGTGTCTCCTTGACATGCTCTTATCAATGTGTGTGTGTGTGTCTGTGTGTGTGTGTGTGTTTGAACACTTCCTTACTTCTTGGCAATACAAGATATTCCAGGTTCATCTTATGTATTTCCTTTGCTGATCCTAGAATTGATCATGTCTCCAAACAGCCCTTGTTCCTTTTAATGGAGAATGATATTAGGAATGAAAATCTGGGCTCTATGTGCACTTATTGCTACTGGAGTATCATTTCTTTTACTTCCTCTTAGCTGACAGAGCAAAGAAGAAATATGTGTGTGTATATTAGCTGGTGTACACATATCTATAAATATTGCTACTATGTAAACATATGTATCTGTATTAAGCTAAACGTGAATTCTTATTGGTGTCTTCAGCTTTTGTGCATTACTGCATGGATCATTCCAGCTTCTTCCCTTGCTTATTCATAGACTCAGACTCCAAGAGTGAGAAACCTGACTCCAAGTATCCATCCATTTACTTAATTGTTCAACTGCTGTTTATATGCATAGAAGTATCGAATTGTTAATCTAGATATTCTATTTTCATTCTATTATTTTTCCATGACTATGTTAATGGTTACCATAGAAATCACAACATGCACACCTAACTTATTAAAAATTGAAATTTAATAAAATTTTTTCCCTTCCTCCTTGACAGACCTTAGAATACTTCAACTTCAGTTTCCCATCCCCTTATCTTATTGTTATATGGTATTTTAACTCTCCAGGGATGTGCTTTTGTGGGTTATGCTTATGCATATATGTGTGACAGTATTTATATGTATATATGTGACCAGAGAGTACTGTGTGTAGTTACCTACATATTTATCACTTTCTTGGCTCTTCATTCCCTCTTACATATCAGCTTTCCATCTGGGATCCCTTTCCTTTTGTTTGAAATATGTCCTTTGTCAGTGAGATGTTTGATCATGAATTTGGTTTTGGAGTGCTTGAAAAGTGTTTACTTCACCCTCATTCTCCAAAGATAATTTTGCTGAGGGTAGAATTTTAGGCTTGTGTTAATTTTCTTTCAGTACATGGGGATTTCATTGTTGCTGTTGAAGTCAGTTTTCTAGCCATTGCTAAACTTTGAGACTAATCTATCTTTATTCATCTTTTATCAACTCCTTCCTTCCTTCCTTCTTTTCTTTCTTTCTTTTCTTCATTTTTGTCACTTTGTCTTTTGTTACAGTTTGGCTATGTTGCATATAGATAGTAATTTCTTCTTATTTATCCTGCTTGGGTTTTCTGAGCCTGAATCTGTGGGTTAGTTCCATTCATCAATTCTGAAAAATTCTCAGATATTACCTCTTCAAATATTGCCTCTGTTCCATTTTCTTTCCTCTCCTTCTGAGACTATAATCACCAGTCTTTCTGTCTCTCCTTCTGTCTCTGTGTTGGATGTGTACGCTATCGTCTGAATGCTTGCATTCCCCCCATATTCATATGTTGAAATCTTAACCCCAAGTTGGTGGTATTAAGAGGTGGGGCCTTTGGGAGGTGATTAGGTCATAAGGGCAAACCCTCGTGATTGGGAACACTGCCCTTATAAAAGAGACTCTAGAGGGTTAGCTAACCCTTTCTGCATGTGAAGACACAGCAAAAAGATGCCATCTATGAACCAGGAAGTAGGGCCTCAGCAGATACTGGATCTGCTGGTACCATGACCTTGGACTCCCAGCCTCCACAACTGTGAGAAATAAATTTCAGTTGCTTGTGAGCTGCCCAGTCTGTGGTATTCTGTTACAATAGCCCCAGTGACTTAGACACTGGAAAATATCATCTTCTTTCCTAGTCTCCCTTCAGCTATGTCCAATCTGCTGTCCAATACAACTCATGAGTTCTTAATTCCTTTTACTGTATATTTTATATTCAGAAGTTCTGTTTGGTCTTTTTTTTTTCAGATCTACTGCATCACTTCTTACAGTTTTCTGTTGCCACTGAATGTTTTCAAGCTTGCTTTTTATTTCTGTAGGTGTAATGGTTATGGTTTTTATAATCAGCATGCAATTCTGCTGTCTATTCCTTTTGTTGGTTTTCTTTCATATGGCCTTTCTTCCTTGTACAGCTGGTTACCTTTGCCAACTTCCTGGTCATTGCGCTTGAAAAATATTTGCTTGGATTCCCTGAGGTCAAAGGTAAATGTGTCTTCCTCCAGAGTGCCTTAGAAGCTTGAGGCTTCCTGGCTTATGCTAGGCTATGCATATCTATGGTCTGAGAGGATTGTAGATGGTTTTGATCTGGTTTGCCCCTATCCTTCAGGTCATGCTTATTGAGGGAAAGAATAATAATATAATAATAATATAATAACACCCTATAATAATCCCAACCTCAGGCAGGCTTTTGGCCTGAGCTTCTGCCCTCTTGCTTAGCAAAGCCTTAGGACCAGAGTCTAAGCAGTTTGCTTTGACAAATAACCTCAGAGCAAATGCTCCAGTCATTATACTTGTGATTATTCATTGCATATTTTGTATCCTGATCTTTTTCTCTTGACATTATAACTGTTTTCCATATACTCTGTATCCTGATATTTATCTTTTAACAATATTATATAATTTTTAGAATGTTACCAAAAACTGCATTTAAAAAAAATCTTCACATGATTTCAGCCATATCAAGCACTTGAACAAATTGTCTTAGCAGAATTGTCTATTACCAGTAAGTTCTGGTTACCTTTTAGATCTTTTATAATGGAGAAATAAAAATATTAAAAATCACAAAATTATAATCTAACACTAGAGAACAGAAACTGAATTTGATAATATATCAGGTGAATAACAACAACAACAACAACAAAACCCAACAATATGTCCATCCCAAGGAAAGCTAGTGAAGAAGAGAAGTAGAGGGAAAGAGTATTAAGATCTGCTTGTGGCCGTGGCTGGGCTTTGATTTCTGGACCACTCTTTGCTATTCCAGCTAGGGACCTGTACTTACTTTCTCTAGCATGCTGAAAGCTAGCCACCATCAGGGAATGATTCCTGCTCTAATAAGAAATATAAAAATCCCTGGCTGACCCTCCTTCACTTCTGGAAGGAGTGTAAATTGCTATAGCTATTCTGAAGACCAATCCAACAATATTTAGTGCCATTAAGTAATCATTTTCCCTGCAACTCAACAACTTCATTTCTGAGTAGTGTATCCAGAGAACCTCTTGCACAAGCGGATGATGAGAAATGTAGCATGAAAAGCTGGAGGCAGCACCACTGTTCATCCTTAGAAGAATGAGTATGTAAAATATAACATGTGTATATGACAAAATGCTATGTAGCAGCCAGGAGGAGTGAAGCAGATCTACAAATAACAACGTCTCAAATACATAATGTTAAATGAAAAATAGTAGGAAATAGAATGAGATCTGTTGCTGCTAACAAGCCAACTCAAACTCACTGGCTTATAACAACTGCTCATTAGCTCGCAAGGCCGGGAGTCCACATTTTGGGTGGGGGTGCGCAGGGTGTTTCTGCTGCTCTCTCCTGGGCTCGCTCATCCCTCTGCAGTTGGCTGGCAATTGAAACAATTGTTACAAGGTTATCTAAGATGGCTTCACCTGCCCATCTGGGCATCGATGTTGGCTCCTTTTGTCTGGGAGGGCCTCATTCATGTCTGCTACAACTTGCAGGCTAGCTTAGACTTTCTCACATAGTAGCAGGAGATTTGCCAGCAGCAAGAGAGGTCAAGCCCCAAAGCACAAGGTGTTATTAAGCCTTTGCTTGATCGTGTTTGCAAATGTCCTATTACCCAGAGAAGTTATGTGCCGCCCCTGCAGTCACATGAAAGCATGGACCCAAGGAGGTGTGTGTGGTTCCCTGGCTGCCAGGACTGCAACAATCCACCACAACAGAACAATAATTACTATAGGCTGAACTGTGTTCCCCGACATTCATATGTTGAAGACTTACTGCCAGGACCACGGTATGTAACCATATTTAGTGCCACAGACTTAAAAAAGGTAATTAAGTTAAAATGAGGTTTTTTAGGCTGGGCCCCGATACAATCTGACTGAGATCCTTATGAGAAGAAGAAATTTAGAAACCAGGTATGTGCGCATGCAGAGGAAAGATCATGTGAGGACACAGCGAAAGGCCACCATCTGTAAACCAAAATCTGAGGTCTGAGAAGAAGTCAACCCTGCCGACACCTTGATCTTGGACTCGAGCCTCTAGAACTGTGAGAAACATCTGCTGTTGAAGCCACCCTGTCTGTGGTATTTTGTTATAGCAGCCCGAGCTAGGTAAGACGATGGTATTCATGTAACTATAAAGCCATATTTGTATTGTCCATAGATATGAAGGCAGTTGAATAAACACACATGCAGATTAGAGATTTAATTACCAGAGTGGCGGTGTCTATGTGGGAAAGAGAATGGCATTGGGGCAAGAAAGAAGGTGGAAAACAATCTGAAAAGAGTGCCGTGCAGGACGGATAACAGTGTGCCATGTATTTAAGAAGATGATCAATTCAATGATCTGTACCTGAGCGCGAAAAATGGGGTCAAGTAAAACAAACACAGTCTCTCCTGCTTGAGGCAGAATTGGCCTGCGTAGCAGTGATAAGACCATTTTTAAGGCCTAATCTTACTGAATTCAACCACATGACAGGTGGTCTTACATCGTTGGATCTTTTACATGAGATAACATTGCTCTTATTTAGAGGAGAGGAAACTGAAGCAAAGAGAATTTAAACAAGCTGCCCACAGGTGCACCATGAGGAGTGGTGGGCAGGGGGTTGAACTCCAGTCTGTGTGATTCCCACCCTGAGTCTTGGCAGCCCCCATCTGATCACCCATCACTTAGCATCTGTGCCTCTTCAGCTCCTTGGGCCCTTTCCTTGTGTCTGGAGTTGGACTCCTCCCTTGCTCTCTGGTGCTTGTCTTGTTTCTGAGTCACTGGTCTCCTCATGTCACCTGCCTCCTTCCTCTCTGCTGTCAGTTGGGCCTGATTTATGAGCTAGCTCTGCCCTGGTGCTGGCCTTGCCCCCAACACACTTCTGCCTCACCAAGGTGGCTCCAGCGTTGCATTCCCAAGGTCGGGGGGCTGTAGCAAGAAAGAACACAGCCAGCAATAGGCAGAAAGAGGCATCAATTGGGTCAGGCTTTAACTCCTGAGGTTGTGGTTGTGGGCACTTTGAAATATGGATGACCAGATCCCATCCGCAGAGATTCTGATACAACTAGTCTGGGGTGTACCCTTGGCAACAAACATTTTTAGAAAGCTTGTCAGGTGACTAGTGATTGTACTGTGTAGTCGAGGTTGAGAACTACTGGTTGGAAGTTCAAATTTTAGTGCTAAATGGATATGTTATTATTATTATTATTATTTTAAGATTTATTTATTTATTTGACAGAGGTGGGGGAAGAGGGAGAGAGAGAGAATCTCAAGCAAACTCCACGATAAGCATGGAGCCCAACGCGGGGCTTGATCTCATGACCCCGAAATCATGACCTGACCTGATATCAAGAGTTGGACACTTAACCGACTGAGCCACCCACATGCCCCTGTTTTTATTATTTTTAATGGATAATAATTAATTTTTTATTTTTTATTATTATCCCATTTTATTTTTTTTAGCTTTATTGAGTTATAATTGACAAAACTGTAAGATATTTAAACTGTACAGTGAGATGATTTGATATATGTATACATTGTCAAAAGATTCCTTCCACTGAGTTAATTAACACATCCATTACCTCATATATTTACCCCTTCCCCCCCCTTTTTTGGTAAGAACATTGAAATTTACTTAAATTTACTTAAATTTCAATGATACAATATGGTTTTATCAACTATGGTCACCATGTTCTTCATGAGATCCTCAGGCCTTACTCATTTTATGACTGAAAGTTTATACCCTTTTACCAACCTCTCCCTATCCAGCCCCTGTCCATCCCCTTATAACGGCTAGTGAGAGCAGATTGTTAAGCCCTGAAGACTTTTCCAAGTTGGCTGGTGGTAGCTTGAAATTAGCCATGGGGAGAGTATTTATGCCACCAAAATTGGCAAATGTGACAAATCAGGACTTGTTCTTTGGAGAGTTGGTTTATCAGAACACTGGTGGATAGAATTTGCAGGGGCTATAAAAATTCATGTATGTCAAAGGTCTGAACACGGTACGATGGAGTGCAAGTGTCCATGTGTCAGAGACGTGAGCACACATCAAATGCTTTACAACTTTACAGCCCAGTGATGAAGGGAAAATTATTTTGTCCTACCTGAGCTTTAATTTTCCTAGATTTTAAGTTGGAATAATAATGCCTACCTCACCAAAATGCTGTGAGGACTAAAACTCATGTGTGAAAGAATTTAGCATTGTGTACAAAATAGGTGCCTGAAAAATATCAGTTGAATATGCCCAAGGAGCGAAGTCTAGCTAATACACCCATCCATAATGCTTTCAGAAAATGCAAATGATAGTCCTACTTACAAATGTTTAGTGTATGCCTGATTTTATATTTTTCACACGTTTGTCTCCTTCACTTACAGCAACCTTTCATGGTGGATGCTGTGCTTTGCCATCATTTTAAAGATGATTAAATTCACAGAGCTTTTTTTTTTTTATAGGGTATGGGTCCTTTGGATTTCAGACCCACTCCTCTTAACCATTCCATGCTACTGGTAAAGGGCGGTAAATGCTACGTGATGATAATGCATGCAATAAACATGATCACATGTGGTAAGTGTGTCTGCCTCATTCAATTAGGCGTGAGGTCATCTGGAAAGCAGCACCCTTTGCATCAATTAACATGGAATCATAGCTTTGTAGGTCCCTCAGGGGCTGCCTGAGATCTTCGCCAGAAAGTGTGCCATAAATTGTGGTCATGTTTTACACAGTGCCATCACTTTCTTCAATCCTGTGGGGATTAGAGTCTTACTGGAAGAGCTTCTTACCGTCCTTAGCTAGACCAGTGTGAAGTCCCATTCTCATTCCACAATCCGATTCACAAAACTTTGATACAACGGTAGTGATAACAGCCTGCCACTCCCTGATGGGTCTCCCCACTGTCTGCTGTGTCTGGGTCAGTTCCTTTAAAGAATATAAAGTGAAGTCACTCATTTCATCCTGGTCTCCTCGATTAATGAATTCTGCTGTCCCTGGGCCATTAGAAGATCTCAATTTCTTCATTTATTCACACTACATTTCAAATCAGGGCAAAGATATTTTTTCTCCTCTGGAATTTTCCCTCCGGTCTGATGTCCTGCAGAACAGAGGCAATGTAAGAAGCTTCCTCCTTTGTTTTCATGGAAAAGAAATCTCGAAAATGGATTTTGTTTTCCTACCATTTATTTTTTTATTCAGTAGCTACACTTAATCCCCTTAGAGAACAAGCGGCTTCCTTTCCTCTCCTCTCCTCTCCCTTCCTTGCTCTTTCCCTTCCTCCTGCCTTCTCTCTCTCTCTTTTTCCTTTTCTCACTTTTATACAGTGACTTCTCCGTAGATCATGTTAAGCATAATTTCACCTCTGAGGAGTTGTCAGAATAGTACTCTGAATCTACAGAGAATGAAACACACAAAATAATCTGTTTCTACAGCAGCGTTGATCAGATTTTGAGAGGAAATTCGAAATCTTGATTTGAGAGTTTCACCTTCAAATATTTTGCATTTAATTTGCAGCTCCTAATTAGTGACTAGTATTCCTAAATCACACCTTATATGTATAACTCAGGTGGTTGTTGGAGATTCTTTTGGTGCATCTTTCTGTGTATGTGTGTGCACTTGTGTGTGTATGTGTGTAGTATGCACAGATGCACCTGTAGGGAGGTTCTGAGGACTGATTTCAAATGATCGAGAAGGGCTTGAAGAACTGCAAGCTGATTCCAAGTAGAACCACATTTTAGGGAGATGTTGGAAAGAGATTGGTACACCCCATTCTAATTAGAGAGGGAAGCAGACCCTGAAACTCTCCAACTACAGAAGGATAAATGTGAGCTTTGGTGTGGGGTGAGCATGTGGCTGGGGGTATGTGGGAGTGCGTGGGAGTGTTTGTCATTCCACAAAGACAACACCATACTTCTTTGCCTGAGGCTTTCTTTATCTTTGCTATAGGCTGTTTCACATGAGAATTCATGGCATATAAAGAATAACCTGTGATTTGACTCTTTTTTTCCATTAACAAGTTTTATTATAATAAATGCTAGGTTAAGAGTCTGGGCATTAAATAATCTGGAATGCTGGTTTTATCTTTGTTGCCTGTGCAAATCCAGACAAATTCTTAACTTCATGAGCCGCAGCCTTCAATTGGAAAATAGAATTGCTCAGTATCTACCTATGGAGGTTAAATAAGATAATGCCTAGAAAGCCCTTTGTACAAGTTGCAGGCACAGAATAAGGGCTCAACAAATGTGAGTTATTTTAATTGTTTTTATCTATTCACTTCATTAAGATACATCAGATTTCTTTAAGTCTTTGCTCAAACATCTTTTCTGAGACCTTTTTCCTGGCCTTTCAAGGTACAGCTTAGGCAATGTTTCATGTCTCTCTTGAAGCTCAAAACATGTTGCTTTGTGGGGTGCCTGGGTGGCTCAGTCTTTAAGCGTCTGCCTTCAGCTCAGGTCATGATCTCAGGGTCCTGGGATCAAGCGCCGCATTGGGCTCCCTGCTCAGTGGGGAGCCTTCTTCTCCCTCTCCCACTCCCCCTGCTTGTGTTCCCTCTCTCACTGTCTCTCTCTCTATCTGTCAAATAAATAAGTAAAATCTTTTAAAAAACAAACAAACAAACAAAGAACATGTTGCTTTGTAATTTATCTGTTTTTTTTTTAATATGTCACTTCCAAAGTGCACTGAATCCTCTTGACTAAAGGGAATGCTGTGAATATTGCTCATCTTGGTATATAACTAACCAGTACCTAGCCCAGTACCTATACATTACTGTCTCTGTTTATTCATCAGATATTTACTGAGTGCCTGCTTTGTGCCAGATATTATGCTAGGAGCTAGGCATGCAATCCCTATCTTCAGGAAGCTCACAGGCTAGTGAAGAATATGGATGAAGTGTAAATCAACACAGGGGTGCCTAGGTGGCTCAGTCAGTTAAGCATCTGCCTTCGGCTCAGTGTTGGGATCAAGCCCTGGGTCAGTCTCCCTGCTCAGCAGGGAGTCTGTTTCTCTCTCCCTGCCCCTCCACCCTGCTCATGTTCTCTCTCTCTCACTCACTCTCTCTCAAATAAATAAATAAAAATCCTAAAAAAGTAAATTAATATGTATTTCGGTAAAAAGGGAAGTTCAGCTACACTTTTTATACTTAGAAGAGGTCAGAGAAAGCTTCCTGGAGGTGGAGGTTATATATAAAGTGATCATGGGTACATATGAGAATTTGAGGATCTTGCTTTAGGTTCCTCCAAAAGCAGAACCTGAGAAAAGAACTAGTTTATTTGGGAGTTGATCCCAGGACTGAGAGAGGAGGGAGAATGAGAGAAGGAAGGAAGAAAAGCCAAGAAAGGTGCAAGATTGAACTGAGTACTGCTCTGGTGAATGGGATGTAGAATACACTATACAAATTCCCTTTGAAGGGCTAGAGGTGGGGCATTTATTTATCAGCCCAGTCTTCTATTGGATGAGGGTTACCTCCAGAGACATGAACTCTCTCGAATTTCTTGTTCCGTATGAAGGCTGAGCCAGCTTCTTTGACTTCAGAAAGAATCTTTTTTTTTTTACTCTTTTTTTTTAAGATTTTATTTATTTATTTGACAGAGACACAGCGAGAGAGGGAACACAAGCAGAGGGAGTGGGAGAGGGAGAAGCAAGCTTCCCACTGAACAGGGAGCCCGATGCGGGGCTCGATGCGGGGCTCGATGCAGGGTTCGATGCGGGGCTCCATCCCAGGACCCTGGGATCATGACCTGAGCCGAAGGCTGATGCTTAACGACTGAGCCACCCAGGTGCCCCTGACTTCAGAAAGAATCTTAAGGCAGAAAGTGGAGAAAGGTTTGTGGGAGGTGGGAATGGTGCAGTGGGAACTGTCCAGCAGAGCTTCAGCTGAAATCACATCGAAGGTAACTGTGTACAATGCAGAGAGCTTTGGCCATCTACCCACTGGGGTGAAAAAGAATGCCTTGCCCTAAACCTCATGGGGAGTTTCCCAGGGTTCAAAACATCTTAAGAACTATGAAAACCATTTCAGAAGTTCCTGAAGTTTCCCACAGTTGCATACTGTCGGGCTCAGTCTGCCTTCCTTCAGTAGCCACCCAACAATTGTAGTTGAGAAATAAACCACTGGTTTTAAAAAGTGTGTAATATATTCATTGGGTTTGATTTAATTTTTTCAGAATAAATTCTAGCATTTTTTGAAACTAAAACTTGTTTTATATTCTCTCAAAGCCTGATTTATCTTAGCATGCCTTGTCAAATCATCAACCCCCTGAGGAAGTAACTGATGCTGTTTCCTGAAAAACTAACCACTCTTTTCTTAGCAGGAGGACAAGTAGTCTAAGGGAAGGAGAAGAAAGGAATGCATATCAGTTCCCCACAGCATGTACAATATTTGAAAAATAATGCAATGGCCAGTTTCCTCTTGGGGGTGTGGTGGGGAGAGAATGCGACTCTGAAAATCTCTAATGGTTAGATTCAGAAAAGGTTAGGCATAGTCTTTAGCTCCGCCCCTCCCCCAAATAATTATTTTTGAAAGAATGGCTGCCACTCTACATACTAACCTCTTCAAACTACAATATCCATAAAGATTATGATTCTTTTGTACAGTGAGAAGTGCATGTGCTTTAGAGGCAGAAACAGCTGGGTCCAATTCTGGCTCTGCTGAATGCAAAGTCTGTGACCTCAGGATAAACATTTATTCTTTCTGAGACTCCATTTCCTCATCCTCAAGGGAGAGAAATAATACTTCTTTCACAGTTTTTTTTTCAAAGATTAAATGAGGTGCTATCTGTTAAACTGAGTAAAGAGTCAATATTCAACAATGTTAGTTCCTTCCCTATTTCCTTAGCCCAAGGGGCATGAAGCAGTGTCAAGTTCCCACTGTAACCAGAGACCCACATTCCTCAGGGGGTTATCTTTCACATTCAGTACAGTCATCACTGTTGAGTTTCCAGAGCTATGAGAAGCAGATGTGAATTAATTGTATTTACTTATTGGATTTTTCAATTATTTACCTAATTAGACTATTTTATTTATCATTCACTTATTAGATTTTTCTCAATCAAGCTTTCCATGGACTATCTTCTTCTAAAGCAAATAGAATATAGGAATTATTTGGAATAGATTTTTATAAGGGTCATCCAAAAGGAAAAGGAACCGAGAATATGGACATGCAATTAATGGAAGAGGAAAACCTAATGGTCAATAAACACATGAGAAGATCCTCAGTCTTAATCATATAAATGAAAATACATATTAGGGGATGTGATTTTAAATCCATCCATCAGCAAAAACATAGGAGACCAACAATGCTAAGAGATGGTGAGGTGGTAGAGCAGTGGATATCCTTATGTACCGCTGGTGCTTGTGCAACTGAGTAGAGCTACTTTGGAGAGTGATTTGGCAATATGTAGCAAAGTTGCAAGTACACGCACCCTGTGACTAAGTGATTGCAGCTGTAGGTACATCCTCCAGAGCCACATCACATGTGTCCATAGAGATGTGTGAGCATGGTTGCTAACAACACAAATGAAGGAAGGGGCCATCTAAATGTCCAGCAATGGGGGAGCCTAGGTGGCTCAGTTGGTTAAGCACCCAACTCCTGATTTTAGCTCAGGTCTTGATCCTCAGGTCGTGAGTTCAAGCCCTGCATTGGGCTCTGTGCTGGGTGTGGAGACTACTTAAAAAAAATTAGATAAAAATAAAATAAATGTCCAGCAATAAACCTGGATTAGAAATAGTGCTTTCCTAAGCTAGAATGCTATGAAGATGTTATACGATGAGTTAAACAACATGGACAGGCATGATAATATCTCCAAGATGTACTGTTTCATTAAAAATATATCACAATGGGGTGCCTGGGTGGCTCAGTCCATTAAGCATCTGACTCTTGATTTTGGCTCAGGTCATGATCTTAGGGTGGTGAGATGGAGCCCCAAGAAGGGCTCCCTGCTGAGTGTGTTTATCACAATAGTGAAAAGTCGAAAACAAGTTAAATACCCACCAGCAGGGGAAGTGATGGTAGCTAGATCAAACTAGAGGAGTTGTATCAATATGGGTGAATATCAAATGCAGAAGGAAGTATGTGTATCTTTTAAAAGTTAAATGCATGCAAAATTACACGAGATATTAGTTAGTAGTACAGTTGGCCCTTGCACAATGCATGGGTTAGGGGCACTGATGCCCCTGCAGTCAAAAATCCGGGATTAACTTAGGACTCCCTAAAAATCTTAACTAGTAGCCCATGGTTGACCAGAAGCCTTACTGATAACATGAACACTCCATTAACAGATATTTTGTATGTTAAATGTATTCTATACTGGTATCTTACAATAAAGTAAGATAGAGAAAAGAAAATACTAAGAAAATCATAAGGAAGAGAAAAATACATGTGTGCATATTTATTTGAAAAGAAAATCTGCCTGTAGGCAGGCCAAACTGGGTGGGCTGGACAGGGGCAGTAGCGGGTGGCAGGGGACCTGGGATGGAGATTTTCCTAAGCCTGGAGGTCTTGGTTCAGTGGGCAGCTGGGGGGCAGACCCACAGGTGGCTGCAGGGCATGGAGGCACAGTACAGCTCTCTCCTCTGCCTGGAGGTGCACCCCCTCCCTGTGGCCATGGACAGCTGTGGCCACTCGTGAGCATGCTCGCCTCCAGAAGGCTGAGGGGGTGGGGTGTAGAAGCAGGGAGGGGAACAAGCCTAATCCAGGAGGGATCTGGGGCCCTGGCCCCTTTTGTGCAGCCCAGCATGGAGCACTGGGAGGGGAGAGGGCAGGGAAGCTGGGTCTGCTGGGGTCCCCGCACAGTACCACCTCTGCCCTCTGGACACATTGCTCTGCTTCAGCCCAGTGTCCTGCCCACCAGCCCCCATGCTTGACTCCACCACCCCTTTTGCATGGACAAGGGGATCCTGCAGCTCTGACTGGTGGCAGCCCCAGGGGTGCTGATGGCCTTGAGGGGCCTCCCAGGTGCTCAGAGGGCAGCAGGTACAACCTCCATGGCAGTGGCCTTCCATTTGATTCCGTGGACATTGGGGTGGGCAGTTGTGAATAAATGCCTTGTAGCTTTTGCTGTCATTTCTCAAAAAAGAAAAAAATCCACCCATAAGGCGATCCCTGTAGTTTAAAACCATGTTATTCGAGGGTCAACTGTCTATACCTATGTAACTGAAGTATGGTTGCATACGTGGGAAAAGTCACTAAATGGGGAGTAAATGTCATGGGGGATATGGGGAGGAAAGAGAATCTAATGGGTGAGAACAGGGCTGTTTTATGTAATCTGAAATATTCCAAATGACTAATGGAAAATAAGGGTCCTAATGGAGGGGACATTGCCTCTACTAATTTAAATAGTATTTTATTTTAAAATTAAAAAAAAAAAAAAACGGTCATGTTTCCCTTCCATTAGCTATAAGACCAAGGCAGGAAATGCCTAAGCTGTATTTCTACACTTTGGACTTTTCTGAGTTCATGAGATGAGCTCAGCATCTCTGTCCCTGTTTCAGTCCTGGGCAAGATTCAGAGACAAGACAGGGAAACAGGATGAGCCTGTCTGGAAACTCCAACCAGATGTCAGCACATGCCCCTCTCTTCTTGGCTTGTACATTCATTTCCCCTTCACCTCCCTCCGCACCTCCCAACCTCCCCATGGCTCTTTGGGCTCCATCATCTTTCAACTATGTCTTTCAATTCAACAAGTTTTTCATCATATTCAGCCCCCGTGAACATTGCTGAATGGCGCCCAATTCTTTAAAATTTTACCTCAGTCCTTGTCAGTGTGATGAATGAGCCTTCTCATCATGTGCTTTGTTTTAAGCTGCTCTGAATCCCAACTCTTGTCTCCAAGGTTGGGAAAAGGAGGGGGGAGGAAGCATTTGCTTTATGGGATTGTTCACAGTTCTTCATAAAACGTCCAGCTGAAGAAAGATGTTTTTAATGGACAGAGACTTTCTCCTACACTGTGTGGAATCTGCACCTCTCCTGGAATTAATCCTGATATGGGAAGTTTTCCTCTTATCTTCAGGATTTCTTCCCACTGGGAAAAAAAGGCAGAATGGCAGACAGGACATGAGATAGGGACTGCTTTTTGCTTTCTTGACAGTCTAAATCCTACTGGTCGCTCTGGATGTATCCCAATCTCTTGATATCCTGTCCACAGCTGAACACATGTTGAAGCTGAAAGTGGGATGACCACATATGTGGGTGCAGGAGGGACCCTACAGGGTTAACTCACTCCCCAGGAGGGTCCAATCCAGGACCAGAATTTATTTTTCACCTTGAAAATAAGGCACGATTTTAGGCATAGGATTCTAGGTGAGCTTCTATTGAGATTTAAAAGGCATGGTGCAGTTTGGTGAATTTTCTTTGCCTTCAAAGACAGGGAATGCAGGAAGCCAGATGGGGAGGTTGGTTTCAGATGGGGCTGGACAGAGCTCTCCAGGCTCTTAGTTCCCACTGGGGAGATGGAATAGTGTTCCAGGTTCTGGACATTTCTTCTTCAGGCTAGTATAATTTTGTTTGCATATGAAACCTGAGAGGAAAGCTATCAGGAAGAAGAAATAACCCTGCTGAACATGATTTATCAGTTTCTTGATGAAGTGGTCCTGCTGGGGAATTAGTTTAACTCTGTGAGTTCTGGCCTTTCACATGCAGGACTTTGGCTTTATAATTCAATCAGCTGCTTAAAAATTTGGAACAAAATGGAGAGCAGAACAGGAAAAAAAAGTCAACTCTACTAATAAATGCATCATAAGCCTAGTGTACTGAGTAGATTCTTCCATTCACCCTTTAATTAAGCATGGACATTCAGTGCTCATAGGAAGGCCGTGCTGTGCTCAGGGTGGAAGAATTGAGCCAGGAGAATTGAGGGCAAGATGGTTGCTCTTGCAGCCTGAGCTTCTTACCTGAACAATGATCTAAAATCAACTTTAAAGTAGGAGCAGAACTGTGACTAGAGGGAGGTCACATGGCTTGCCATTCGTGACTGACGTTCAGCTACTCTGCATCCTTACAGGTGTGCCACCTGGCTTTTCGTCAATTGAGTGTCCAGTCTAATTTGTCAGTTACCATTTCATGCAGCTTGTTAAGCATTGTTAACTATCGTCACAATTCCATTGTTCCGTGGGTATATCATTATTTATTTGGTTGGTTCCGTATTGATTGATGCTGAATTATTTTCCTCCCAGTGTGTTTGCCATTACAAATGTTGCTTCAGTAAATACTGTATGTATGACATTTCGCACATGAGCAAGAGTATTCATAGGGCAAATCATTGAACTTCTTGATCAAGTGGTATGCACGTTTTTCATTTGGAAACACCTGCTAATTCTTCTCCATGGAGATTGCCCAAAAGTCATGAGGTGAGAGGAGCAGATGGGGGATATGATATGTGTCTGTGTGTGGCAGACCCTTTTGTTGTTGCTCGTCACATGCCGGTGGATCCATCTCTGGTAGTAGCTGTGGCTGAGTTAGACAGTCATGTATCTGCTTGAGTGGTGGCCACTGCATCCCACCTGCAGTCAAGGCATTCTTCCAGGCAGCTGGGAGTGGGGTTGGAGGCAGTCAATACCTCTCACAGTGGCCCTATCCAAGATGGGATGGGAGGCAGGGGATATGTGCCCCAGTGCTCAGTTGCAGGGTGCTGTGTGCACTCCCCAGGGCTCCCTGCAGAGCCCAACCCTCTTGTCTTGCCCAGGGACTTTGGAAATGCACCTTTCCTGGCCTTCCCTCCTCCCTGTCTTCCTCTTTCCATTCCTCGTTTGTGTATTCAGGCTTCTGGATTCCTTACTCAGGCTCGGTTCAAAGAAAAATCCTAGGGATGTCTGGGTGGCTCAGTCAGTTGAGTGTTTGCCTTCAGCTCAGGTCATGATCTCAGGGTCCTGGGATCGAGTCCTGCATTGGGCTCCTTGCTCAGTGGGGAATCTGTTTCTCCCTCTGTCCGTCACTCCCCACTGCTTGTGAGCACGCTCTCTCTCACAAATAAGTGAGTAAAATCTTAAAAAAAAGAAAAAGAAAAATCCCAAATAAGACACTATGTTAGGGGCTAATCACTTGGTGAAATGCAAAAAAAAAAAAAAGAAAGAAAGAAAGATAGATATTACGTGTTTAGAATTTCTGTTGGATGCATAACCAGAGCAACCGGCAAATCCATTCTGTCTCCCTGTCCTTCACACTCTGCTTCAAATGCCCCTACAACCCAGCACCTTGCCTGTCATTAACTAACATTCACAATTCTGGGTAGAAAATGTTAATTTTAGGGATAATAAAAGAGACCTTTTTCTCCCTTTCATAGGCTCCTGGCTTGATTGAGGGCAGCTTAGGGGAGAAGCTTGGAGTGGGGAGAAAGATACCATGTGTAGTAAGTCAGAAAAAATAATTAATTCTTTATTTAATAGATCTCCTTGGTTAATCCCTCACTTCCTTTTCTCTCAGACACTCCTATTATCTCTGCATGGTCTAAGCCCTGGAGTTCATCTTTGTATGTCAACCTGGCAATAAATGACATAGACAGGGCAACTGGGTCTTGTCACAGCTGTGATGGAATTGGAGAAGAGACAAGTTGCATGTTTCCTGGAACACCATACTATGGGAAGTCGCAGGGCTGAAGGCTGTCCACTCTGTGAAAAAAAGTTCCTAGAATACATCGTGTTAATATATCCCCGAAACCCTTGTGATTCCTTGGCAAGGAAATGGATAGGTTAATACTCAAGTTCAAATCTAAATTAATGGCAAACAAACAAACAAACAAATGGGGCACCTGGGTGGCTCAGTTGGTTAAGCTCCCGACTCTTGAGCTCTTTTGGCTCAGGTCGTGTTACTAAGGTCGTGAGATCGAGCCCCATGTCAGGCTCCACGTGCAGCGGAAAATCTGCTGGCGATTCTCTCTCTTTCTCTCCCTCTGCCCCTCCCTCCAATCTCTCTCTGTCAAAAAAAGAATAAACAAATAAACACAGTTAATGGCAGGAGAGGAAGGTGACAGGTTTGTCATGCTCTTCCCAGACGTTCCTGGGATAAGAATTTGGGGTTCAAAATTGTGCATCCAGTGTTTTTCATAATATTAGACTTTGTTTTCTTGAATTATTAGTGCAAATTTATTTTTCCTTCAAAGTAGAAGAATGGAAAAGAATGGAAAGAAAAAAGTCAGGGAGAAGGAACAGAAATAGGAATAAGACCAGAAGTAAAGCAATCACAAACTGGGAGGACAGAGAACATATGTAGAGGCAGGTTTCATGTTTTCTTTCTTTCTTCTTCATTTTCCTAGGTTTTCTTCCATAGGAACAAGACAAATTCTGGAAGGTACTGGAGAAGTCCTCTGGAAAGTAGAAACATCCCAATCGCAATGACTTTAACAACCTTTGTCCAGGAAAGCTGAGGCAAAACCGCGTGGGCACTTGGGGAGAGTCAGAGATGAGGACTCGCTCTCAGACTGGGATGTCTTCAGCCCGTTCCTAACCTTGCTCTTGCTTTGGCAGCAAGGCTTTGGTCCAAGACCACATGTAATTGGCCCCCCTTAATGGAAAGCTCTTGTCCTTCCAGCTGTTACTGCCAGTTGGTGGAGACCCTGATTTGACAGGGGGCATGAGTTAAGGCAGGAGTTTCTCATCACACTGAGGATGCATACCTTGTGTGCCCGTGCACAGGACTGTTTGCTTGTGTTTGCTTCTGAGATTTTTGAGGGCACGTCTGTGATCTAGCGTCAGATATAACCGTACTGGATGGTTTGCCTGTGATTTTGGATTATCTTCATGTCGACTTCCCGCTCACAGTGTGGGTGCTGGAAGGAGACAAGTTTCAGTTTCCCAAAGAGACTTCCGGTTGGGCATGAAGGAGTGAGCCAACTGATTGGAGTCATTGCCAGTCTTTAAAGGCCATGTTGCCAACAGAAAGAGAAGACAAAGGAAAAAGGACCCTGAAGAAAGCAAAGGCTGTGCGGTGTGCTCTGATGATTCATGTGTCCCTTACAGCTCCCTTTGAGGGAAGTAGTATCTAAGGACACTTGAATCAGGGCAGGATCACCGGGGAAGGAGGAAAGTGATTGACCTCTAAGGACGATACCTAACACTTGCACAGTATGCTCAAGGATTTTCACAAGTATTATTTTGTCTGCTCATCTCAATAGTCCTATAGAGAAAGTAGAATTAGCCCATTTTACACATGATGACATAGGATCAGAAAGGTTAATTGCCTTCCCCGGGTTCCCAGGGCACATCTGTTACCTGGGTACAGACTCTGGCTTCATGATGCCAACCGAGTGAGAAGTCCATCAGGTCAGCACCACCCTCCTCAAGCAGCATGGCTCTAAGGGAGGCAGGAGAGAAGCATTAGTAAGAAACTATAGCCACATCTAGAACTAGTCTGAACCTCCAGCATGCTACCCACAAATAAAGCTTACACGTATTCTACTGAATGCTTTCGTATAACTGAAATAACCTGAGTGAGAGTGATTATAGTTTGCTCAACAATGACAAGACTCTTCCATTCTCTTCTCTCGTCTGCTCTCTCAAATTCTGTATTCTGACTGGTGCTCAGTCTCTTGTTTCTACCAAAGATTCAATTGATATGAAAAGGTAGATTCATTTATAGCATGGACTCTGCCCATGGAAACAGGCAAGTAACGTCGCTCCAGTTCCTGGGGAAATAGGGGTCACAGATCCATCCTCTGTAAGACTACAGGAAAGATTGACTCTGATAATGCATTTATTGTGCTCAACACAGTGCCAGAGACAGGATAGTATCTATTATTAATTATAACTCTTAATAGTCCAGTTTTAAACTAGCTGTGATTACAAGTACGTCACTAGGTCTTAACCTTGGCGGCTAGTTGCTAATGCACCTGCACCAGCTCCCAGCTTCAAGGAACACAATTCTTACTTAAAGGGTCTGGTGCCAGGGTTTTAGAGTATAAGGACTGCCCACTTCTTTCTCTTTCTCAGAATTTGTCTCTGCTTTTTTCCCCATGAAGACTGGCATATTTAAGATAAACTAATATAAAAATGCAAAGCACTCTTGCCTCAAAAGTTCTGTAAGTATGAAATAATAATGCCAGGCCTCTCTCAGCATCATCATCCCACACTCAAAGCCAAATAACTGCTTGTTCAGGCCCAGCCCTCCACTGAGAAGCAATAGAGTTAAGGCCTGTGCCCCTGTCTCTGGGCCCAATCAGTCCTGGAAGAGAACCTCCCCCCTGTGATCCCTGGGGCAGACAGTGCTTAATTGATTCTAATGAACATAGAATAGTCAGCCCCTGCTCATCCCTGAGATGTGGCCCAGGGGGTTAACCTCTCATCTCCTGGTTAATCGGTTTCCTTCCCAGGCTGAATTAAGCCTCAATTTTTATTTTTGATTGAATCTGTCTTTGCTGACAGATGTTTTCTGGGCAACCCAGAAAGTCCTCAGCATGTGATAATGTGATGAGGCCATAATGAATCCATAACTCCTCTGCTGGAATGATTTTCTGGAGGCTTTAAGATATCAGGGCTGTACTATCACAAGGGCAGTCACTGGGCTGATAAACCACTGACATGATGACTCTTTGGAAGTGTTGCCTCACCCTGCTCTGAGCATATCCTGCTCCTTTTCAGAGGCAACATGGAGGCTGCAGGACAAGGTTTGGTCATCTTGGATTTAAATCCTAGCGTGGCTGCTTACCAGCATTGTTCATCTTGTTATGGAGATCATATTAACAACAGCAAGAATTGTAGGTAATAGCTATGGTTCTCATTACTCCAAATGTGGTCCTTGGACCAGCAGCATCAACATCTCCTTGTGGCTTGTTAGACATAGAGAATCTCAGGCCATACTCTGGAATCTGCATTTTACTAAAATCTTTACATAATTTGTATACTCTTGAAAGTTTGTGAAGCACTTGTAATTAGCTCGTTTGTTCCTCATTGTAATACTGAATATTTCTGGAAGGTGTTGCTGGCTCTGCTTCTTTCTTAGCCCCACTGCAAAGACTTGGTGACGTTTATTCTTGGTCCTGTAGTGAGGTCATGTAGCCATCCTCTGATAGGCCAGCATCTTGTTCCCTTTCTCTTGACAAATATCTTAGATTTTCCTAGGGCAGAGATGGGATGAATTCAGGATTTTCACCCTCTATTATTTCCTTTTCTCAAGAGAGTTGCATAAATGATCCAGTCTCTGGAGGACTAGAGGTTTCACAATTTATTTGCTTTGGAAAAAGAAGGGATTCTGATTCATAAATACATTTTTTAAAAGGATGAGCATGTTTATTGTTAACAACCAGTTTCTATGGTTTTAGTTTCTCAGTAATAAGGATGATAAATCATAAAGGACAGGAGCATGGTAGAAGTATTTAAAAAAGAGAGAAACATGGGATTGGGACTGAATAAACAAGAATATATTTAAGTACCATGATCCTATCATTTCAGGATCCAATTTTTCAACAGATGTAACTGAGATCTTATTACGTGTTCCTCAGAGGACAGATCAGATAAAGAGTATGTGACACCCACACTGCCTATACAACCTTATCTCAGGCTTTAGACATGAGTATACCATGAGGAAATTGCTTGGGGACAAGATGGAAAGCTTCTGGGACATCTAGCTGGGTGAAGGCCATGGAGAATCAGATTACTGAAGCAACATCTTTCATTTGATTAATGTCTCTGAGAGCAACTTTAGGAAACTACTGAAAAATGGATTTATGACTATATTTTAGGGAGAGATTCCTGGAGAAGAAAGAAGAATGTGCACATACTTCAGAGAAACTACTGCCCACAATGGAAAGTATATTAGTTTTTTATTGTTGCATAGCAAATTACTTCAAAACTAAGTGATTTGAACAGCAATATGCATTTATTATCTCACACTTCTGTGTGTCAGGAATTCAGGAGTAATCAATTAAGCTGGGTGGTTCTGGCTCAGGGTCTCTTAGGAGATCATGGTCAATATTGTCAGGCACTGCAGTCATTTAAAGGCTTGAATGGGGCTGGAAGATCCATTTCCAAAAAGATTCAGTCACACAGCTGGAAAGTTGGTGCTGCCTCTTGGCAGGATTTTTTTCTGTTCCTTGCCATGTGGACTTCTCCAAAGGGCTCCTGAGTGTCCTCACAACATGGCGGCTGGCTTCCCTCAGAGCAAATGATCCACAAAAGCAAGACACAAATCACAATGTCTTTTATGACCTAGCATCAGAAACCACACATTGTCATTTCTTCCATATCCTATGGGTTCTACAAGTCAGCCCTCTTCAGTGAGGGAGGAGATGATAGAAGAGTGTAAATACTAGTAGATAGGGATCGCTGGTGGCCATCTTTGAGGCTGGTTACCACAGAAGATAAAATATAACTATTTAGGGACCCAGGGGGAAGTGTCCTGTCTGGATTCCTAACTTTCTCCTTAATTGTATTACCTTAGATCATTTGTAATTTCTTAGTCTCCGTTTCTTAATCT
Organism: Neomonachus schauinslandi; assembly: GCF_002201575.2. NCBI lineage: Eukaryota > Metazoa > Chordata > Mammalia > Carnivora > Phocidae > Neomonachus > Neomonachus schauinslandi. The sequence continues at coordinate 133,562,184 of NC_058411.1, read as the reverse complement.
CTGAATAGATTATCTAGAATAGATGTTAGAATAGATGATCTCAAGTGTTGGGATCCTAGAGGCTCTTGAAATGATGGGAAGATCAGAACCTTGGCAGTCTGAGGACGTCAGTTCAAATTGCAATCCTCTGTCCCTTGCTGGAAGATCTAAGGCAAGTCACTTGCAGCTCTGAAGAAGGGATTTCTGATCTCAAATGGGGACAGGTCTGAGGGTTAAAACAGATCATGGATGTGGAGGTGTCTTGTAAATCGAAGGTCCATGCATGTGTAAGGTGTTGTCTTATTTCCATCTACAAGGAAGTAGATGGAAGTAGAGTCAGCCAGGAGGCAGTTTCATTACCATGCAAAATAAAATCACCTGCTACTCTGTGGTGCATTATGAGCCCTCCAAACAGGCTCTTCTATCTGCCAGCCTAGGTTGTGAGCCTTTGAGTTATGCCAGCTGGTTACTATAATAGAAACTAAAAGCCATATTATTTCAAAAGTGTATTTTGCAATTTATAAATAGCTTTTACTGACATTATGTTATGTGGGTCTTGGTTTTTTATGCCAACATAAAATTACTTGTTTATGAAAGTACTTTTAAAGCTAGTAATGTTTAGAAACGTGAAGGTATACGATTCATGCTAATTATTATTTTTATGATTGATTATCATCCTCTCCCATGAAGTAGGTAAAGTAAGCTAGTTAGGTACTATCTTTATTTTCTATCACATGAGCAATTTGTGTCTCAGAAAAGTTAAGTCGCTTATCTAAGATCACAGAGCTACTTAGGATGAATCTGTGGAGAGATGTCTTATGTCTACGATTATATTTCATTTTTAAGAATCCTGTTCTAAACTACTAAGATCAAAAAGACCATAAAAGGAATCATAACTATTATTATTAAATTCTATGAACACATGTTATATTTTTCATGCCAAGTGCTGGAGTCCAAAAGAGGAAGAGACTGGTTTTGGTTCACTTGCTGGTGGACATGGTGGGTATAGTCAGGCTAGATGTACAGTAAAGTCATTTCAAGGTAGTATGTGATATATCTCTTTGCAGAGGTTTATAAAAAGTATGTGCTTTGGGGGAAAAATTGGTGAACAAAAGAGTCTTCTGATTGAGGATATGAAAAAGGGGAGTGGTGCTTTAGGCTGGACTTTGAGGGCAGTAAGGAAGTTGCTACGTAGATGAAGATGAAAGGCATTGTGGCAGAGTGGGGAGCTTAGCAATAGGATGCTTGTTTCAGAAGTGAGCGAGAGGTGGGGGCTAGATTTGAATGGCTTTATAGGCATATCACAACTATTTTGGACTTGGTTCTATAAATGATGGAGAACCATTGGCACATTAAAATATTTTTTTTCATGATTATAGAAGTATATACAAGGCTTTTGAACAGGGTGATGATATGAAGAAGGTTATGAAAAATGTGTTTTAAAAAAGCGCAAGAATGAAGGCAGTAAGCTCATAGCGGATGAAGTGCATCAGGCCAGAGTAGAATGGAGTTTTGTCTTGACCTGTACTTGGGGATAAATGAATTTGTAGCTTTTGAGCAGTAATGTGTCATAGCTCAGGGGTCAAGAAACATTTTCCGTAAAGGGCTAGATCGTAAATATCTTAGGCTTTTCTGGCCATATGGTCTCTGTGGCAAATCCTTGACTCTGTAACTGTAGTGGGAAAGCAACCACAGACAATATGTAAATGATTGCATATGGCTGTGTTCCAATAAAACTTTATTTACGGATGCTGAATTTGAATTTCATATAATTTTCACATAATTTCATAGAATTTTCACATGTCATGAAATATTCTTCTTCTTTTGAATTTTTTCAACCATGTAAAAATGTGGAAGTCATTCTTGGTTCATGGGCCTTCCAAAACAGGTGATGGGACACATTTCACCTACAGGCCATAGTCTGCCCACCCTGGAGTAGCTTCTTGAAATTCCATCGCCATATTTACCTGTGCGGTCTTGGAAAATGCATGCACACTGGTCATAGTAAATACAAACCTCACAGAGCAGCCTTCTGTTTTGTAATAGTCTTCTCCAGGTCACATTTGGAGTTAAACACACTCATACATAGTAGAACTGAAGCATGAGCAAGGGGAACATGCATGTCTATTCAGACCATCTTCCCCACAGGCTGCTGAGATTCTGTGGGCAGGTGGGGGCACTCCTTGAATTCCTGACTCGGACTTTATTCATGTGCCTCTGCACTGGCCATCCCAGGCTGGAGGGGCTTGTGGCTGCAGTCAGGCCGATGGGTGACGTAGCTTGGCTCAGAAGACATAAAAAAGTACATGCCATTTTAGGTGGTGATGGGAGAGCTGAGTGAAGGGGAGATATGTGAATCTGGCACATTAGGTCAAGCAACTTAAGGTTTAATCTTGTTTGGGGGAAATGTCTATTCAAGTCCTCTGTCCCATTTTTAAATCAGATTATTTGTTTTTATGCTATTGCAGGTGGTCCTTATGTATTTGGGATAGTAATTCCTTCTTGTGGTTTGAAAATATTTTCTCTCATTCTGCAGTTTGCCTTTTGACTCTGTTGACTGCTTCCTTTGCTGTGTAGAAGCTGTTTAGTTTGAGGGAGTCCCGCTTGTCTAATTTGGGATTAATTTCATGTACATTAGGTGTCAAATCCAAAAAACCATTGTCAAGCCCAATGTCATGGAGCTTTTCCTCTATGTGTTCCTGTAGGAGTTTTACAGTCTCAGATCTTATGTTTAAATCCTTGATCCAATATATTTTTGTCCATTAATGTTAATAAGTATTCACAGAAATGTACAGAGTAATTGCATTATCTCATTGACGATACTCATAATCATGTTTCATACATGAGAAGAAGCAAAGCCAAAAGGGATACAGTGTTCTGTTTAGAATCACTGAACTGATAGATGGCAGAAGTTGGACTCACCCCCAGATCATCTGACTACGAATTCTTTTATCATTCACCCACCACCCCTAGTCTTTTAATATTTGGTACATTTTTTAAAAAGATTTATTTATTTATTTGAGAGAGAGAAAAAGAGAGAGAGAGTGAGGAGAGTGCATGAGCGGGAGGGGCAGAGAGAGAGAGAGGGAGAGAGAATCTTAAGCAGATTCCCTGCTGAGCATGGAGCCTGACTCCAGGCTCAATCTCACAAACCTAAGATCATGACCTGAGCTGAAACCAAGAGTTGGACACTTAACCGACTGCACCACTGAGGTGCCCCATTACTTGGTATGTTTTGAATGAGGTTGAGGGATGCATGAGGAGAGAAGGGAAGATGAATGGAGAACCCAAGGGTCTGCCTTCTTCCGAACAAAACATGGCAAGGATGTATTCAGTCTTCTAAGGAGAGAGATCAGCTTTCTTGGTCTATTTTTACTCCCTCACTGGCCTGCCCTCCTCCCCACCCTTGTCTCTCTTCCCCATCCCTCTTGTTACCTACTACCAGCAGGTGCAAGCAATTATTACTATGTCCAGGCTAAGAGACATATAAGTGAATGATATCTTAGCAGATATGATTTTAAAACACAACAACCCAAGTATTTGAACTTCATTAATGTGTGGCCAATGCAGATTCTGTTTTTCATCAGTTATATTTTTGGCAAAGAGGGAAGGACAGACCTAAGGGGACTACTTTTTTTTTCTTCAGCGTGTTATAAGTACCCCCCCTGGTCTGCCTTTATTTAGCATGGTGAAACAAGAAACTAGGAGCAAACATGAACATTCTCCAGTTTCATTCCTTCTCTTATCCAAATCAGGTATGTCACTTCAAGGTCCGTCAGAGAGCATTTACATGTATGATCCTCTTCCAGGCTTTGTGACAGGATGGAAAGCTTTCTGAATGAATTGGACAGCTATATACAGAAGAATGAAACTCGACCATTCTCTAACACCATACACAAAGATAAACTCAAAATGGATGAAAGACCTCAATGTGAGACAGAAATCCTTCAAAATCCTAGAAGACTTGTATTTAAATTACTTCTATGACTTCCATGTTTTATGAGCTTGAGCAAGTTACTTTTCTAAATTAATCTCATTTGTAAAAGTAACAATGAAAACACCTGCCCTTCCTCCCTAGCCCCTACAGTGTGAGGTTCTGTTGATACAGCGTTTGCGGTGGGTCTTTATGAACTCTAAAGCGCTTTGTCCATGTTGTTGTTTTTTATTTTTTCTCCCTTCCATTGAGAGCAGTGCTTTTCAGTTCCCCTTGAATGACCCAGCACTATGTCTTTTGTTAATAAACACGTGTGTGCATGAGCATTTGGCTAATAACGGGAACTGTTTGCCATCCATGTTTTCCCTTGAACAGCAAAGTGAGCCATTGTGAGCTAAACTGCAGCAGTGACATTTACAATGATAAGTTTATAAGAACAATTGCTCCCTTGCCTGTTTTGCTAATATGGCATAATAGAGACTATTTAAGATGATTTGATCAGTAAACTGACAGTTTGAAGGAATGGTCAGAAAGGAGAGTGAAAAGAAATGTCTGAGATCCTGAATTTGCAACCAGATTAAAAGTAGCCTGTGAGAATATCTACCATTTATTTTGGGGTGTGCCGTACACCAGTCACTTTCTAGGAACCTCTCTAGTGCTTCTGAGAGCTGTGTGATTTACGTATGCAATATTGTGATATAAAAAATCTATTTTTGGTCATTCAAATGATCAAAATATATTCCTTGTGTATCTGGTCCTCCTCCAGGGTTTCTGGCTTATAGCTCCTAAAACTCTTGAAGTTCCCCATAATAAGGGCTCTATAAGTGTCTTTTGTTATGTTAATGAGGTGACTTTTGGAAAGCTCTTAGGTAACCAAAGCATGGGGGACTGGTTGCCAGGAGAACCAAGTCTGTGATTGCAAGGGCTGGAACTTTCAGTTCTACCCCTAGACTGCAGGGAGAGGGGCTGGATGTTGAATCAGCCAATGGCCAATGACTTATTAGCCAGTCATGACTATATATGAAGCCTCCATAAAGGCCCAAAGGGACCAGCTTAGGAGAGCTCCCAGGTTGGTGAACATGTGGGGGCTGGCGAGAATGGTGTCCTGGAGAGGGCATGGAAACTCTGCACGCTTTCCTCATACCTCACATGATGCATCTCTTCACATGCCTGTTGCTTCATATCCTTGACCATATCTTTACATAAATGGTAAACCTAAGTAAGTGGTATTTCTCTGAGTTCTGTGAACCACTCTAGCACATTCATTGAACCTGAGGAGGAGGTTGTTGGGACCTCTAGTCTGTAGCCAGTAGGTCAGAAGCACAGGTAAGCCTGGGGCTTGCAACTGGCATCTGAAGTGGGGGTGGGGGCATTCACCCTTGACCCTGCAGAGTCAGATGCTATCCCAGGGTAGATGGTATAAGAATTGAGGTGAATCCTTGGATTCCCTTCTGGTGTCCGAGAATTGCTTGGTGTTGTGTGTGGGGGGACTCACCCCCCCTCCTCCCCACCACCATGTTGGATTGGGTAAGAACACCTAAAAGAAGATATTACTATCCTTATTTTGTAGGTGAGGAGACTGAGGTTCAGAGGTCTAGGTCACAAGTTGGGTCCCCCTTGAATTCTGTCTTTCAGAGTATGGAACTACCACCTATCTAGTTTTACACACCAAAGTACTCTTAGTCAGCTTTGATGTACCCCTTTCTCTCACTGCTCAGATCCAATTTATCATGAAGGCTTAAATGATTTTAGTTCCTAAATATCCCCTAGATTCTGTTCACTCTTTCTGTCACTAGCTCTTGGATGAATCACGGCTCTGTCCTCCTACCCCTGTCCTGGTGTCCATGCTGTCCTCTGGTCTGTTTGTGCTTGGGTCTGATCATGTCCTACATCCCTCATGCCCCTCAGAATGAGGGCAAACCTCCTAACCATGGCCACAGGTACCTCTTCATTTCTCAGACCTCTCTACATGCCTGTCCTCTTTGCTCTATGTTGTGCACATTCCATCTCCCAGACTGGACATGGCCCATCTCAGCACTGCGCCTTGCCGGGGATGCTGGCTCTTCCTCATTTCACTGCCCACTTACCCTTCTGATGCCCGCTCCAGCGGCCCTTCCTAAGGGAAGTCTTCTCTGACCTTTGTAACAAGGACAAACCTTCCTGGTGGATGCCCTTGCTCTTCCAGGGACCTTCATTCTCAGCACTTGTAATAGTTGCATTAACTTGGGTAACAGGTGTGTTGGTTTCTGGCGGTGCCTCTAAAGCGTAAAGTCGGGAAGGCAGGGATGGTATCTGAGTTCTTAGAGCCTAGTGTGCTCAGCGAGATACTGTTGAGTTTATGAGTGACTTGGGCAAGGCACTGCAGCTAGGAAGTTGTAGATTTGGGATTTAAACTCTATTTCTTTCTGACTCTAAAGACTTTGCTCTTAATACCATTCACTTTCGGGCAGTCCTGTTCTAGCAGGAGGACTGATAAGTGTACTTTATAGTAAGATCAAACATATTTTGGTTCCATCAGATAAAGTTTGATAAAAATGGATTATTAAGAACAGATTTGATAAGCAGAGCTGCCTGCCCAAGGTTTGAGGATTTTGCATCAAAGAGAAATGTAATGAAAATGGATCAACCTGGGCTGATTGGAGGGGGTGGGGCTGGAGGGTGAAGGAGAGTGGCTCCCTCTATACTCCCCTTGACCCTTGCCTCTTCTTCATTCTGGCTGGAACTCCCCACCCCGAGTAGACTCAGATAATGATGAGTTACCTCTGTCGGACTGTGTGTGTTGGCTTATGTATGAGTGAAGCAATGTCTTTGAACCAACGAAGTTGTGCAATTGAAGAATTTGTAGAAAATTGCCAGAGTGCATTGGTGCTTTGTCCTAAGCACCCCTCCCTGAGGCCATGTTATCTTGAACTTGCTTCTATTTACCATTGGCACTGCAGGCCATGGGATAGAGGGGAGGGAGCAAGAGGCCAGTACTTAGCTCCTAGTTTCAATTCTGCAACACATGAGCCGACTGAGTTTGATCAACCTCCTTAACCCGTCTGGGCCTCAGTTTCCTCGTCTGAAAAATCAAAGTGCATAAGCAGGCCTGAGTTCCTTTCAAATTGGACACTCCATTACCTCTCTTCCCACTGTTGAAATACTTACAGAATCCATTGTTCTCTTATTCTCTCTGGTGGATGTTATGACTTCTATATTACAAAGGTGACATCTCCAACCTAAATGACCCCTCAAGGAAATTAAATCTTTAATCATTTCCACCTGGTAAGTGCAAAGGCTGAAGGAAAGAGCTAGCCATCAATAGCTCTGTGGATGGCAAATTAATTCAGTGGGATAGGATCCGTGCAAACACGTGCTCATACAGCCATAATTTGCCTTTCATTTTCCTTTGCAACTTAGAAGAAAGTGAATAATTTCCAACAAGCCTCTCATTTGAACATATTGAAAAAACATGTCATTAGCAAAAGGAGCATTTAGTTGCTCGATTACCATATTTCTTCAAGTATGTGGACCAGTTATTTTTCAGTTGGGGGTAACTAGCTAAGCAGAAAGATGCAAAATCTTGAGGCACCCAAATCCTTGTATGTCTTATATGGGTGTCAAGATAGCAGAGCGGGAAGGGGAGAGAGGATGAGGCCATTCTACAACAAGGGAAAGGGTCAGCTGCATTTCCTGGGGTTAATCAGAAGTCTCTAAAGGAATGGAAATAAAGCTGTGGATGGAAACGTATCTGTAGGGTCTCATTAACCCAAGAAAAGTGAAAAATAGAAAAGGCTAAACCTGATGTAAATTTAAAAATTCAGTATTTCATTTGCTTCTCTGCATCTGATGCCTTCTTCCTACCATGTTCACTTTTTCTTTCTTCTTGTCTGTGGCCACACTGGCTTATCAGCTCTAAAGGGGGTGACCTTGGCGAGATGCTTAAATTCTCTATATTTTCCATTGTACACTTTGGGGCAATAATCCTGGATTTTCACACCTTGAGTCATTGCTGTTCGGATCCCCTAAAATAATTGGTTACACATGTGCTTTGGAAAACTCATCACCTAACACACACAGTGGACAACTTCCGATGAGCGAGGGCAGCTGCTTCCTGGGGTTTGGCTGTCACTAACAGGATGGGCTGGAGAGCAGTGTCAGAGGAGGGATGATAGAATTTTCCTAGATTCTTTTTTTTCCTCCAGAATGAAACCATCGCTCTTCTTTTTGAAGCCACCTCTCTGCACAGACATATGAAAATCCTAAGGTGGTCAGAGCTTTGCACTGATTCTAGAGCAGAGCTTCAAGATTGCTGGGGCAGTGCGGTCATTTTCTATTACAGATCTTAGTCAACAGGCTGGTCATGGCCCCTCGTAACGTGCAAGAATCTTGTTGATGGTGGGAGTTGGAAGGCTGGGATCACGTCTTCTTTCCCTTCAGGCTGGGCAGTCCCAGGAGGGCAATGTGAAGCATTTAATTGGAATATATATCAGTGGTAATAAGGAATCTATCTCTTAAAGCCTTCCTAGGAGAGTTCCTGATGATTTATAAAAGACATAGCATTGATTAAATGACTCATGCTTTCTTCTCCATGGAGACAACTCAGGTCACTGGGACACTTAGGACCTTATATTCCCCCTTTGCCATAACCCCCACTCATAGAATTTATTTAGGGAATAGCTCTTGCTATTTAACTCAATATTTTGATTAGCAGAGCTAGCATTCACGGAATATCAATATAAATTGCACTATTATACCAGACTTCATTTAAAAATTATCTGGCTCTAATTCAATTCTTCTTTAAGAACAGATTTTTTTTTTTAAATAACTAGTTTATCATTAGGACCATGAACATTTTACAATGTTGGAAAAAATTATTTGAGTTTCTTTTCATTTAAAACCTCTAGCCATGAGGCACCTGGTGGTTTAGTCGTCTGGGTATCCAACTCTTGATTTTGGCTCAGGTCATGATCTCAGGTCATGAGATCGAGCCCTGTGTAGGACTCTGTGCTCAGAGGGGAGTCTGCTTGAGATTCCCTCTCTCCCTCTGTCCCTCCCCCGACTTACTCTCTCTCAAATAAATAAATAAATCTTAAAAAAATAAAACTTCTAGCCTTTTAAGTAAGCCAACTTTCACAAATATTGTACTTTCCCACTATAGAAAAATTGGTATTCAGAGAGAAGTATGAGCAAAAACCCACCCATCACCTGGACTCCAAGGATTAACAACTGTTAACCTTAGTCTACTTCTGGCTCTTTTTGCTGCATCTGTATTTCATAGAGTTTCATCATATGTCATGGAAAATTGTATATATTAACTTTAAAATAACCCATTTTTATTGTTATAAATGAAATACATGTTTCAGGGGTGCCTGTGTGGCTCAGTCGTTAAGCGTCTGCCTTCCGCTCAGGTCCTGATCCCAGGGTCCTGGGATCGAGCCCCGCGTCGGGCTCCCTGCTCCGCGGGAAGCCTGCTTCTCCCTCACCCACTCCCCCTGCTTGGTTTCCCTCTCTTGCTGTGTCTCTCTCTGTCAAATAAATAAATAAAATCTTTTTTTAAAAAAAGAAAGAAATACATGTTTCATATGTACAAATAAAACACATAGAAAAATATAAAAAGGAAAATTAAGGTCACTTAGACTCTTATGATTTAGAGAGAGTCACCATTAAAATTTTGGTTTATTTTCTCAGAATAGTCTTTCCTATATATTTCATCTTTTTTCTTCCTATTAAATTCTTCAAAAATACAGAAAAGAGAGACTAATGTAACTGACACCCATGTATCCATCATCAAAGTCTCAAAAATATGGATATTTTTCTACATATATTTCAGATTCTTTTATTTTTCTTCTGTTCTGTTATCCAGTGTTCCTCCCCCACCTTTTTTAGCAAAATGAAACATCACAGATACAGCTGATGTTATCTGTGCTCATTTTTATCTTTCCAAGATTTATCCATATGGAAATGAGTAGCTCTAGTCTATTAATTTCCCTGCTGACTAATATTCTACCATATGGACATAGCACACCGTAAGTACTCCAGGACTGCCATCTGTACTCCTGTGTAGGTCTCTTAAAAAGACTCTCTTATGTCTGTGGCGTTGCTAATGTGTGGGGCAGGCCTGTCTCCAACTTTACCAGACATCGACAAATTGTTTAAAGTGGTTGTGATAATTTGTATTCCTGTAAGTGACATTGGACGGATCATTTTGATTCTGGCTTCACTTGGTGTTATTGTTAGGCTTTAAAGTTTTTGCTAATCTTAAGAGTATAAAATGGCTTCTTTCATTGTATGTTACCTATACCTTCTTATTGATGATACAAGTAAACTTTATTTCTAAGTCACAAGTATGGATTTGCTTTTTGGTTCAACTCATTTAGTGAGCACTATGTCAAGTGCAAGGCTTCCTGAGGTTGCTATGCAGGGCTGTTGCCAAATCTGGCTTCTCAGATCCACCTTCTCCAGCCTGATGCCACCAGCATCAATATTACTGTCTTCCGGTTCTAGAGTTCTCCTTCTTCAGGGTCTGGGAAGCTTCTGGCTATAGAAATGAGCTGCAGTAATAGGAAGGATTCTATTAAAGCAACTCTGTTGTCTTTTTACCTACTACTAATCATGCCAACCATAAGCATATTTATAAAAATTACACGGGTTATACATGACACCATGCAATACCAGAATATATTAAAAGTACAAATCCTCTTCCCTTCTTCTCCCCTTTACTGAATAATTAACCACTTGTAGATAGCCTTGCTTTTTCCTTCATATTGTGTTTATGTACAAACGTGATGATGAATATTCTTGAACATGTCTCTTGGGTTCATGTAATTTTGTAACTTAATGTTATCTGTCAACATCTGTGCAGTATTCTATAATATGGAATAATAATATAATAACTAACCTAATTCTTCTAATGATGGTCATTTAGGCTGCTTTCACTTTTCCATTATTGTAAACAACTTTGTGGAAAATATTACTGTAAATGTCTTTGGACATCAGTGTAAGAATTGCCTCAGGAGAAATTTCTAGAAGTCCTATTTACATGCCAATTTTTTAACTTCCTGATGAATTGATGACTTCTAAGTCAGTTTTGGACAAAGTACCTAGATTCTATGAGCTTTATGTTTTGTGTAAAATGGCAGAAGTAATAGTAACTACCTGATATGGTAGTTTTGAGGATTGAATGAGGTAACGTGTATAAAGTCCATACACAGAGCTTGGACCATAGTAGGGGTTTAATTAATGTCAGGTTTTTTACCTCTTTCTCAGCTGGCCAAAGGGAAATGTGAAAAACAGGGAAATGAAATACATTTCCACTCATATCAGACTTTGGTCTAGAGCTGGCACTGTTCTCAAATATCTCTAACAGGTTCCCATGGAAAGAAAAATTTATTTTCCATCCCGAATATAGCAGGACACATAACAGAAGGAAAACCCTTCGATCCTCTGTGTGGAAAGCTATCATGTTGACTATATTTCTCAAAAGGTAAAGTAAGGCATAAAGGCAGCTCTCAATCATTCTTGCTTTCTCACTATCAGCTTCCACTGTTTCTATTTTCTCACCTGGGAATAACTGTAGTGATTGTAACAATTATAAAAAATAATAATAACAGTATACAAAATGTCTTGAAGGCACTGGATCTAGAAAGTCAGAAATGGTTTATTTCTTTCCTTCACCCTCCAGAGTTGCTCTGGGATTCATTCTTACCCATCCATTGGAACAAATCTTTGGCATCCCATATTTTTTCTGAACAGTTGTAGGGTTTAAGAAATCCTGTCCTGGGGCACCTGGGTGGCTCAGTCGTTAAGCGTCTGCCTTCGGCTCAGGTCATGATCCCAGCGTCCTGGGATCGAGCCCCACATCGGGCTCCCTGCTCCGTGGGAAGCCCGCTTCTCCCTCTCCCACTCCCCCTGCTTGTGTTCCCTCTCTCGCTGTCTTTCTCTCTGTCAAATAAATAAAATAAAATCTTGAAAAAAATTAAAAAAAAAAAAGAAATCCTGTCCCATTTAATGGCAAAATTTAAAAATCTCATCCAATTTAAAACTTATCCTTCCTTACATATTTTAATGCATAGAATAATCAATGGGAAATGATGAAAAGAGACATATCTAAAATTCCGTGGATAATTTAAAATGGAATCATAAAAAATATTTAAATATTCCAAAAGAAGTCAGAGAAAAAAGGAACAGGGGAAAAAGCTGGGAGGACAAACAGAAAACAAACAAAATAGCAAAAAAAAAACCCCACAAAAACCAAAAAACAAAAAAACAAATGATGGACCTAAATCTAATCACATCATTCAATCACCAGTAAGTCAATATTTAATAACGTTAAATGTTAATGAACTATGCATGGCAATTAATATGTCAAGATTGCCAGAATTGATTAAAAAAAAACCCCAAAACCCAATTCTATGCTGTCTATAAGAGATTCACTTTAAATATAAAAATATAGATAGGTTTAAACAAATATGTTGTAAAAATATACTCTGAAAACAAAGTGATAGAAGTCTGGAGTAGCTATATTAATATGAAATAAATAGTGCTACAAGTCATAAAGAAAAAGAAGGTTCTTTCATGATAATAAAATATTCAATTCATCAGGAAGACACCTGATGTGTCTTCCAGCTCTCATCATACACAGAACTTGGACACTCATTTAGTGAGCACTATGTCAAGTGCAAGGCTTCCTTGGGAAGTAAGTAAGTACCTTGGGATGAGCACTGGGTGTTATATGTAAGTGATGAATCACCAAATTCTACACCTGAAACCAATTTTACCATATATGTTAACTAACTAGAATTTAAATAAAAAACTTGAAAAAAGGTAAAAAGAAAATAAATACCTACTAACAGAGCCTCAATCTACATGAAGCAAAATAGGCAGTAATAGACAATCCACAATTTTTATTGGTGATTTTAATACTTACCTCTGAAACAATCAATAGATCAACTAGACAAAACTTAATAAAGACACAGTTGATCAGAACAACACTATCAACCAATTTGAACTAACTTATAGAAGACTATACCGATCAACCACAGAATACACATATTTTTTCAAGTGCATATGGTATTCACCAGCATAGATCACAGTCTGGGTCATAAAAAAAAGATTCAGTAGTTTAAATCAAATTGAAACCATACACAGTATGTTCCCTGACCACAATAAAATTAAAATAGAAATCAACAATAAGATATCTAGGAAAGTCTCAACTGTTTGGAGATGAAATATAATCCATGGGTCAAAGAAAAAAAAATCACAGGAGAAAATAGAAAACATTATAATCTGAATGCTAATAAAAAAATACAACATACCAACATTTGTAGAATACAACTGTAGTAGTGCTTAGAGGGAAACTTATAATGATATATGCTTATATTAGAAAAAGGGGAAGGTCTAAAATCAATGGCCTGAAGAAGACAGGGGGAACAAAAAAGTCAAAGAAAACCCAAAGGAAGTAGTATGAAGGAAATTATAAAAATAAAAGTGCAGAGGTAGGACAAATGAAAACAGAAAAGAAAGAAAATTAACAAAGCAAAAGTTGGCTCTTTGAAAAGATTGAAATTACTAAACCATTAGCTACTCTGATCATGCAAAAAAGGGGAGATGACACTAATTCTCCATATCAGAAGTGAAAGAGGGGTTATCACTACAGATCCTATGGACATGAGGAGGGTAAGACAGTATTCTGAACAAGTTTAAATGATGAGGCCCCACCTTTCCACTCTGGTTGCTGCTCATTTCCCTGCCTGCCACCAGTCCTCGAGGATCATCCATCCTTTGGTGCAGACGAAAAAGGAAGTAGCAGTTGGTCAGGAGAAGCACGGCATTGAAACAGATTTCCAGCAACAAGTGCTTTGGAGGATTGTAGAAAGTTTTTGAACATGACAGTGTCAAACGGAACTGCAAAATGAAATTTGCTATCTACTTACCACCAGAGGTAGAAACTGGAAAATGTCCTTCACTGCATGGTTGTCTGGTTTAACTTGCACTGAACAAAATTTTATATCAAAGCAAGCTGCCTCTGAACATGGCCTTGTCGTCATTGCTCCAGATGCCAGACCTCGTGGCTGTAATATTAAAGGAGAAGATGAGAGCTGGAACTTTGACACCAGTGCCAGGTTTTAAGTGGATGTCACTGGAAGATCCTTGGAAAACTAACTACAGAATGTACTCTTATGTAACTGCGGAACTTCCCCAACTCATAAATGCCAATTCTGCAACAGACCCCCCAAAGAAGGTCTATTTTTGGCCACTCTAGGGGAGGCCATGGAACTCTGATTTGTGCTTTGAAGAATCCTGGAAAGTCCAAAATCTGTGTCAGTATTTGCTCCAATTTGCAACCCAGTGCTCTGTTCTTGGGGCACACACACAAAAAAAGGTTTTAGTGGATATTTGGGAACAGATCAAAGTAAATGGAAGGCTGATGATGCTACCCAACTTGTGAAGTCCTATCCAGGTGCTCAGCTGGACATACTAATTAATTAAGGAAAAGATGACCGGTTGCCTACAGATGGACAATGACCTGATAACTTCATATAGCTGCAGGTACAGAAAAGAAAGTCCCTATTGTTTTTGGATTACAAGAGGGATATGATCATAGCTACTACTTCATTGCAGCCTTTATTACTGAGCACACCAGACATCATGCAAAATACCTGAATGCGTGAAAAACTTCAGATAAGAGAATTTCTTCAGGATTATAAAATTGTAATAAATAGAACTATGGGGCGAAAGGATTTCAAGGCATTGGATTTCATAGTGCTAAAATGCGTCATTCCATAGTTGCATCACTTTCTGAATAAATATATAAAACCTGAAAAAAGAGAGACTATTATGAACAACTTTAAGGTGACAGATTCAACAGTGTGGATGAAATGTACACATTTTTTGAAAAATACACCTTATAACTACTGACACAGGATCTAGCAGGAAAATTGGTAAAAACTTCTGCTAATCAAAAGATACATTAAGACAATGAATATGCAAGCCACAGACTGGGAGGAAATATTTATAAATCCATTTTCTGACAGAGCACTTGGTTTGAGGGTATGTGAAGATTTTTTATAACCTGACAATAAAGAGATAAAACAACAATGGCAACAACAACAAAATCCACCCTCTAGAAGAAGAAAAGATTTCAGGAAACACTTTGCAAGGATGATACACAAATGGGAAAAAGTGCTCAACATCATTATTCATCAAGGAAATACAAATTAAACCACAATGAGATACCACTACACACCCACCAAATGGTTGTTTGGAAAGATTAAACAATAATGTTGGCAAGAATGTGGAGCAACTGAAATTCTCCCATATTGCTGGTGGGAATATAAAGTACAATCACTTTAGAAAGTTTCTGGAATTTCCTTATAAAAGTAAACATACACTTACCTATAAATCCAGTCACTTCACTGTTAGGTATTTACTCAATGAAAATGTATATTAAAAAAAACCAAGACTTGTAGAAGAACATAATAGCTTTATTCATAAAGCCAAAACCTGGACACAGTCCTCATGTCCATAAACATAAGAATGCATAAGCAAAGTATCGTAATCCAACTGTGGAATACTACTCAGTAGTACAAGTAAAGGAACTATTGATATGTACAGCAATAGGGTTGAATATCAAAAACATTTTGCTGAAAAGAGGAGTCATTACTATATGGTTTAATTTACATGGAATTCTAAAATTTGGCCAATCCAATATATGCTTGAAAAAAAT
This sequence comes from Neomonachus schauinslandi, assembly GCF_002201575.2. Taxonomy (NCBI): domain Eukaryota; kingdom Metazoa; phylum Chordata; class Mammalia; order Carnivora; family Phocidae; genus Neomonachus; species Neomonachus schauinslandi. The sequence goes on along the minus strand of NC_058411.1, from coordinate 133,546,564 downwards.
CTAAAAGTGGGTGGGGATTTACTGAGAGAAAACATGAGGGGATTTTTGGGGGTTACAGTAATGTTCTTTGTTTGAAGAGTTTTGGGTTATACATACGTATTTGTCAAAACTCAACAAACACATACTTAAGATTTGTGATTTCATTGTATGTAACCTTTTTATCAAAAACTGTACTGAACTCTAGTTAATGCATGCTGAGGTATTTAGGAGATGTATATTGATGTCTACAATTCACTTTTTTTTTTTTTAAGATTCTATTTATTTGTTTGAGAGAGAGAAAGAGAGAGCCCAAGCAGGGGGAGGGGCAGAGGGAGAAGGAGAAGCAGACTCCCTGCTGAGCAGGGAGCCCGATGCGGGGCTCAATCCCAGGACCCTGGAATCATGACCTGAGCCGAAGGCAGACGCTTAACTGACTGAGCCACCCAGGCGCCCCTACAATTCACTTTGAAATGCATAAAAACTAAGATGGAGTAATGAATGCATAGAGAGATGGGTAGATATGTGAGAAAGATAGGTGGTGGGTCTACAGGGGTTTGCTGTAAATTTTTTTCAACTTTTGCTGAATGTCTGAAAATCTTCATAAGAAAATAATGGCAAAAAACCTCTTCATCTCTCCCCATCTTTGTGACAGCCTCAAGAAATCTGTAGTGGGGAGGGGGAGGAAGGCAGTGTGTTTGGTGTGTGTTTGTCCAGTCATATACCTTCTTAGTAGTGACTTCTGGCCCTTGCAGGGTTGACTAAGAGGAAGGGAGAGAGGAGAAACAGGGAGTCTTATTGAATAGGTCAATTGCATCTGGTATCCCTTTCTGGGTGCAGGTGCACAGTTGCCAGCCCTTTATCAAGGGACCTATCTGTGGGTTCTGCAGAGATTTCCCTAGTAGAAATCTCTGGCTATATTTCCTGTAATACCTTAGGTAATACCTTTTCTGGATGGCCACTTACAGTGCCCCTAACCACCTACCTCTGATGGCATGGTGCAGCCTCTTCCTGCTGAGATTGACTTACCCCTGGTAGGAAGCTTTCGGGGGCAGTCTTTTTTAAGATCTATGGCTGGTTCCCTATTGTGGAGTTTATATTGGGTGTTTGGAAAACACACACACACACACACACACACACACACCCCTCTGTGCAACCTAACTTGAAGTATGGTCCACTCCCAATTTAGTTCTTTCTTCTTTCTGCCCCCTTCTTCCAGTCCAACCCTCTTGCCTTTGAACTTTACTCAGATGTGGCAATATGGCAGAGGAGTAGACCTGGATTTCGTCTTCTCTCAGGAATTCAGCTGGATAGGGATCAAACCATTCTGAACACCTACAAACTCAACAGGAGATCGAAGAAAAGAAGAGCAACAACTCTCTCATCAGAAAAGCGACCACTTTCTGGAAGGTAGGACGTGCGGAGAAGTGAATCCGAGGCGATATTCGGGAGGATAGATGGCGGGGGAGGGGCCTCCCTCGGCTGCTTCTGGCAAGTGATAGAACCACGGAGCACAAAATCGGAACTTTTAAAAGTCTGCTCCGCTGAGGGACATCATTCCGGTGGCTAAGCAGGGGGTGGAACCCTCGTGGGACAGTGTGGTCTCAGGACCCTCGGGGTCACAGAAAGACTGGGGGTGCCGGACTGCGGCAGAGCTCCCAGGTGATGGAGCAGGGAAGCCGGCTGCAGAGGCGGAGCCCAGGCGGGGGCTCTCAGCTCGGGGTTGCCATAAACCCGATCCGCGGCACAGTCGGGCCACTGCTCCTCCAGCAGGGACCCAACAAGCGGCAGATCCGGGGAGACTCACCTTCCTCCCCCCGGAGGAGCCGCGCGGGAGTGCGCCGCAGGGATCTGCTGGGTTTGGAGACTCCACACGGGGTCATGTGCCAGAGATAGAAATGCTCAGTCACGGGCCGGGTGAGCACGGAGTGCAGCCGGAGATGGGGGAGACGGGAGTGATTGATGGCTTTTATCTGGGGGCTCACTGAGGAGCGGGGCCCCGAGTTCTCGGCTCCTCCAGGGCGGAGATTGGGAGGCCGCCATTTTCACTCTCTGCCTCCAAAGCTGTACAGAAAGCTCGCAGGGAACAAAAGCTCCCGAGAGCAAACCGGAGCAGATTACTTAGCCCGGACCGGGCAAGGGCAGGGCGATTCCACCTCCGGCAAAGACATTTGGGAACCATGGCAACAGGCCCCTCCCCCAGAAGATCAGCGAGAACAGCCAGCCAAGACCAAGTTTACCCATCAATGAGAATGGCAGAACTCCAGCGCTAGGGGAATAATGCACATAGAATTCATGGCTTTTTTATCATGATTCTTTAGTCTTTCAAAGTTAATTTTTTTTTGAATTTTTCTTTTTCCCTTTTTCAACCAACATCTTATCAATCCCTTTTTTAAAAAACATTTTTATTTTTCATTTTTAGAGTCATATTCTATCCCTTCATAGTAGTTACCCGTATTTTTGGCATATATATGTAAGTTGTTCTCTCTTTAAAAATTTTGAGATAGTTTCTTCTAACAGATCAAAATATACCCTAAATCTCTAGTGTATGGTTTTTTTTTTTTTTAAAGATTTTATTTATTTATTTGACAGAGAGATAGCGAGAGCAGGAACACAAGTAGGGGGAGTGGGAGAGCGAGAAGCAGGCTTCCTGCTGAGCAGGGAGCCCGATGTGGGACTCGATCCCAGGACCCTGGGATCATGACCTGAGCCGAAGGCAGACGCTTAACGACTGAGCCACCCAGGCGCCCTCTAGTGTATGCCTTTTTCTACCCCTGCCGGATCACATTCTCTCCCCTTTTTTTCTTTTCTTTTTTTAAATCCTATTCTTTCTTTTTTCAAACAACTTCTTATCAATTCCTTTTATAAAATTTTTTTATAATTTCCATCTTTACACTCATATTCCATCCCTTCATCATATCAACCCTTATTTTGGTACATATATAAGTTTTTCTTTCTTTAAAATTTTGGGAGGCACTTTCTTCTAACAGACCAAAATACACCCCAAATCTAGTGTGTGGCACTGATCTATATACCAGCCTGATCATATTTGATCACATTCTGTTTTTTTTTTGTTTTGTTCTGGTTTTGTTTGTTTTTATCTTTATCTTTTTCTTTTTTTTTTTTTTTCTTTTTTCTCTCTTTCCCTTTCTTTTCCCACTGCTTCAGGTCTTTTCTGATTTGTTTAGAGTATATTTTCTGGGAATGTTGTTACCCTGTTAGCATTTTGTTCTCTCATTAATCTATTCTCCTCTGGACAAAATGACAAGATGGAAAAAATCACCTCAACAAAAAGAACAAGAGCTAGTACCAACTGCCAGGTACCTACTCAATACAGACATTAGTACAATGTCAGATCTAGAGTTCAGAATCATCACTTTAAAGATACTAGCTGGGCTTGAAAAAAGCATGGAAGTTATTAGAGAAACCCTTTCTGGAGAAGTAAAAGAACTAAAATCTAACCAAGTAGAAATCAAAAGGGCTATTAATGAGGTGCAATCAAATATGGGGGTGCTAACTGCTAGGATAAATGAGGCAGAAGAGAGAATCAGTGATATAGAAGACCAAATGATGGGGGAAAAAAAGCTGAGAAAAAGAGAGATAAACAACTACTGGATCACGAGGGCAGGATTCGAGAGATAAGCAATACCGTAAGATGAAACAACATTAGAATAATTGGGATCCCAGAAGAAGAAGAAAGAGAGAGAGGGGCAGAAGGTATAATGGAGCAAATTATAGCAGAGAACTTCCCTAATTTGGGGAAGGAAACAGCCACCAAATCCAGGGAGCACAGAGAACCCCTCTCAAAATCAATAAAAGGTCAACACCCCGACATCTAATAGTAAAACTTACGAGTCTCAGAGACAAAGAGAAAATCCTGAAAGCAGCTCGGGACAAGAAATATGTAACCTACAATGGTAGAAACATTAGATTGGCAACAGACCTATCCACAGAGACCTGGCAGGCCAGAAAGGACTGGCAGGATATATTCAGAGCACTAAACGAGAAAAATATGCAGCCAAGAATACTATATCCAGCTAGGCTGTCATTGAAAATTGAAGGAGAGATCAAAAGCTTCCAGGACAAACAAAAACTAAAGGAATTTGCAAACATGAAACCAGCTCTACAAGAAATCTTGAAAGGGGTCCTCTAAGCAAAGGGAGAGCCTAAAAGCAACATAGACGAGAAAGGAACACAGACAATATACAGTAACAGTCACCTTACAGGCAATACAATGGCACTAAATTCCTATCTTTCAATAGTTAGCCTGAATGTAAATGGGCTAAATGCCCCAATCAAAAGACACAGGCTATCAGATTGGATTAAAAAACAAGACCCATCGATATGCTGTCTACAAGAGACTCATTTTAGACCCAAAGACAGCCCCAGATTGAAAGTGAGGGGGTGAAAAACCATTTACCATGCTAATGGACACCAAAAGAAAGCTGGGGTGGCAATCCTTATATGAGACAAATTAGATTTTAAACCAAAGACTGTAATAAGAGATGAGGAAGGACACTATATCCTACTTAAAGGGTCTATGCAACAATATCTAACAATTGTAAATATCTATTTCCCTAACATGGGAGCAGCCACTTATATAAGCCAATTAATAACAAAAGCAAAGAAACACATTGACAAAAATACAATAATAGTGTGGGACTTTAACACCCCCCTCACTGAAACGGACAGATCATCTAAGCAAAAGATCACAAGGAAATAAAGACTTTAAATGACACACTGGACCAAATGGACTTCATAGACATATTCAGAACATTCCATCCCAAAGCAACGGAATACATATTCTTTTCTAGCACCCATGGAACATTCTCCAGAATTGATCCCATCGTAGGTCATAAATCAGGTCTCAACCAGTACCAAAAGATTGGCATCATTCCCTGCCTATTTTCAGACCACAATGCTTTGAAACTAGAACTCAATCACAAGAGGAAAGTCAGAAAGAACTCAAATACATGGAGGCTAAAGAGCATCCTACTGAAGAATGAATGGGTCAACCAGGAAATTAAAGAAGAATTAAAAAAATTCATGGAAACCAATGAAAATGAAAACACAACTATTCAAAATCTTTGGGATGCAGCAAAGGCAGTACTAAGAGGAAAGTATATAGCAATACTAGCCTTTCTCAAGAAATAATAAAGGTCTCAAATACACAACCTAACCCTCCAACTAAAGGAGCTGGGGAAAGAACAGCAAATAAGGCCTAAATCCAGCAGGAGAAGAGAAATCATAAAGATCAGAGCAGAAATCAATGAAATAGAAACTAAAAGAACAGTAGAACAGATCAACAAAACAAGGGGATGGTTCTTTGAATGAATTAACAAGACTGATAAACCCCTGGCCAGACTTATCAAAAAGAAATGACCCTAATCAACAAAATCATGAATGAAAGAGGAGAGATCACAACCAACACCAAAGAAATACAAACAATTATAAGAACATATTATGAGCAGCTCTATGCCAGCAAATTAGATAACCTGGAAAAAATGGAGGCATTCCTAGAGATGTATCAACTACCAAAACTGAACCAGGAAGAAGTAGAAAACCTGAACAGACCTATAACCACTAAGGAAATTGAAGCAGTCATCAAAAATCTCGCAACAAAGAAAAGCCCAGGGCCAGAGGCTTCCCAGGGGAATTCTACCAAACATTTCAAGAAGAATTAATACCTATTCTTCTGAAACTGTTCCAAAAAATAGAAATGGAAGGATGGGGCGCCTGGGTGGCTCAGTCGTTAAGCGTCTGCCTTCGGCTCAGGTCGTGATCCCAGCGTCCTGGGATCAAGCCCCGCATTGGACTCCCTGCCCAGCAGGAAGCCTGCTTCTACCTCTCCAACTCCCCCGGCTTGTGTTCCCTCTCTCTCTGGGTCTCTCTCTGTCAAATAAATAAATAAAATCTTTAAAAAAAAAAAAAGAAATGGAAGGAAAACTTCCAAACTCATTTTATGAGGCCAGCATTACCTTGTTCCCAAAACTACACAAAGACCCCATCAAAAAGGAGAACTACAGACCAATATCCCTGATGAGCATGGATGCATAAATTCTCACCAAAATACTAGCCAATAGGATCCAACAGTACATTAAAAGGCTATTCACCACGACCAAGTGGGATTTACCTCTGGGCTGCAAGGTTGGTTCAACATCCGCAAATCAATCAACATGATACAATACATTAACAAAAGAAAGAACAAGAATCATATGATCCTCTCAACAGATGGAGAAAAGGCATTTGACAAAGTACAGCATCCTTTCTTGATCAAAACTCTTCAGACTATAGGCATAGAGAGTACATACCTCAATATCATAAAAGCCATCTATGAAAAACCTACAGCAAATATCATTCTCAATGGGGAAAAACTGAGAGCTTTCCCCCTAAGGTCAGGAACGCGGCAGGGATGTCCACTATCACCACTGCTATTCAACATAGTATTAGAAGTCCTAGCCACAGCAATCAGACAACAAAAAGAAATAAAAGGCATCCAAATCGGCAAAGAAGTAGTCAAACTCTCACTCTTTGCAGATGATATGATACTTTATGTGGAAAATCCCAAAGACTCCACCCCAAAACTGCTAGAACTTATACAGGAATTCAGTAAAGTGGCAGGATAGAAAATCAATGCACAGAAGTCAGTGGCATTCCTATACACCAACAACAAGACAGAAGAAAGAGCAATTAAGGAGTCGATCCCATTTACAATTGCACCCAAAACCATAAGATAACTAGGCATAAATCTAACCAAAGAGGCAAAGGATCTGTACTCAGAAAACTATAAAATACTCATGAAAGAAATTGAGGAAGACACAAAGAAATGGAAAAACGTTCCATGCTCATGGATTGGAAGAACAAATATTGTGAAGATGCCAATGTTACCTAGAGCAACCTACACATTCAATGCAATCCCCATCAAAATACCATCCACGTTTTTCAAAGAAATGGAACAATCCTAAAATTGGTATGGAACCAGAAAAGACCCCGAATAGCCAGAGGAATGTTGAAAAAGAAAAGCAAAGCTGGCGGCATCACAATTCCAGACTTCCAGCTCTATTACAAAGCTGTCATCATCAAGACAGTATGGTACTGGCACAAAAACAGACACATAGATCAATGGAACAGAATAGAGAGCCCAGAAATGGACCCTCAACTCTATGGTCAACTCATCTTTGACAAAGCAGGAAAGAATGTCCAATGGAAAAAAGACAGTCTCTTCAACAAATAGTGTTGGGAAAATTGGATAGCCACATGCAGAAGAAGACAACTGGACCATTTCCTTACACCACACACAAAAATAGACTCCAAATGGTTGAAAGACCTCAATGTGACACAGGAGTCCATCAAAATCCTAAAGGAGAACACAGGCAGCAACCTCTTCGACCTCAGCCACAGCAACTTCTTCCTAGAAACATCGCCAAAGGCAAGGGAAGCAAGGGCAAAAATGAACTATTGGGACTTCATTAAGATAAAAAGCTTTTGCAAAGCAAAGGAAACAGTCAACAAAACCAAAAGACAACCGACAGAATGGGAGAAGATATTTGCAAATGACATATCCGATAAAGGGCTAGTATCCAAATTCTATAAAGAACTTCTTAAGCTCCACACCCAAAGAACAAAGAATCCAATCAAGAAATGGGCAGAAGACATGAACAGACATTTTTCCAAAGAAGACATCCAAATGGCCAACAGACACATGAAAAAGTGTTCAATATCGCTCAGCATCAGGGAAATCCAAATCAAAACCTCAATGAGATACCACCTCACACCAGTCAGAATGGCTAAAATTAACAAGTCAGGAAATGACAGATGTTGGCAGGGATGCGGAGAAAGGGGAACCCTCCCCCACTGTTGGTGGGAATGCAAGCTGGTGCAGCCACTCTGGAAAACTGTATGGAGGGTCCTCAAAAAGTTGAAAATAGAGCTACCATATGATCCAGCAATTGCACTACTGGGTATTTACCCCAAAGATACAAAAGTAGGGATCCGAAGGCGTACGTGCACCCCGATGTTTATAGCAGCAATGTCCACAATAGCCAAACTGTGGAAAGAGCCAAGATGTCCATCGACAGATGAATGGATAAAGAAGAAGTGGTATATATATACAATGGAATATTATGCCGCCATCAAAAGGAATGAGATCTTGCCATTTGCAATGATGTGGATGGAACTGGAGGGTATTATGCTGAGCTAAATAAGTCAAACAGAGAAAGACATGTATCATATGACCTCACTGATATGAGGAATTCTGAATCTCAGGAAACAAACTGAGGGTTGCTGGAGTGGGGGGTGGGGTGGGAGGGATGGGGTGACTCGGTGATAGACACTGGGGAGGGTATGTGCTCTGGTAAGCGCTGTGAATTGTGCAAGACTGTTGAATCTCAGATCTGTACCTCTGAAACAAATAATGCAATATATGTTAAGAAAAAAAAAAGTTAGCAGGAGGGGAAGAATGAAGGGGGGAAAATCGGAGGGGGAGACGAACCATGAGAGACGATGGACTCTGAAAAACAAACTGAGGGTTCTAGAAGGGAGGGGGGTGGGAGGATGGGTTAGCCTGGTGATGGGTATTGAGGAGGGCACGTTCTGCATGGAGCACTGGGTGTTATGCACAAACAATGAATCATGGAACACTACATCTAAAACTAATGATGTAATGTATGGGGATTAACATAACAATAAAAAAATTTTAAAAAAATAAAATTAAATTAACTGATGAAGTCCAATCACACTCCTAGGTCTCAACTTTGCATTTGTACCTAAATTCATATGATTTGATCATAATCAAGTTGAATTAGGAAGTTTTATTTTTGAGGCCTATAAGCTTCACCTAATTTAATTTAATCTAGTGATCAAAGAAAGAAGTGCTTATTACAAAGCATGATTTATTTGGGGAGGCTCACATGCAAGAGAATTGGGCCAGGGACCTATAAAATAACAATGAATTATTATCCTCATAGGTTTCCAATTCCATACCTGGCCAGTGCGTAAAATGGGTCTCCTTTTATACTGCCTAGTTTTTACTGCCAAAAAATATTTGCTCTCCTTTCTTTTTGGGCCTTTCAATAGGCATGTGTTGATATACTCAACAGTTTATACAGGTCTCTGAGGCTCTGCTCATTTCTCTATCTTCTTTTTCCCTTCCTGTTCTTCAGACAGCATCATCTCCTTAGCCTATCTTTTAGTGCATTGATTCCTTTTTTTTTTTCTTTTTTTTTTCCCCTGCTAAAATCTTCTGGTGAAGCCCTTTGGATGAATTTATGAATTTTAATTCTTGTAGTTTTCAACTCCACATTTTTATTTGGAGTTTATGTAATTATTATGCCTTTACTGATAGTCTCTAGTTAGTAAGCCATATTTCTCAGACTATAGTTTTTTAGACACAGTGATTACACCAGTTTGCATTCCCACCAACTGTGCACAAGAGTTCCTTTTTCTCCACATCCTCACCAACGCTTGTTATTTCTTGTGATTTTAACCATTTTGACAGGTGTGAAATGATGGAAAAAGATGTTGAGCATCTTTCGATGTGTATGTTGGCCATCTGTATGTCTTCTTTGGAAAAATTTACCCAAAGAAAATAAAAACTAATTCAGAAAGACATATGCACCCCTATGTGTATTGCAGCATTATTTACAATATTCCAAGATACTGAAGCAACCCAAGTGTCCAGTGGCACTGCATAAAGAAAATGTGAGAGAGATATATATGAATGGAATATGCATATGAATGCATAAAGAAGATGTGAGAGAGATATATATGAATGGAATATTATTCAGCCATAAAAAAGAATGAAATTTTGCCCTTTGCAACAACATGGATGGATCTAAAGGATTTAATGCTAAATGAGATAAGTCAGTCAGAGAAAGACAAATACCATATGATTTCACTAACAGGTGGAATTTAACAAAACAAAGAAAAGAGAAAAACAGGGGGGCGGAGCAAGATGGCGGAGGAGTAGGAGACCTGGATTTCGTCTGGTCTCAGGAATTCAGCTGGATAGGGATCAAACCATTCTGAACACCTACAAACTCAACAGGAGATCGAAGAAAAGAAGAGCAACAACTCTCTCATCAGAAAAGCGACCACTTTCTGGAAGGTAGGACGTGCGGAGAAGTGAATCCGAGGCGATATTCGGGAGGATAGATGGCGGGGGAGGGGCCTCCAGCGGCAGCTTCTGGCAAGTGATAGAGCCGCGGAGCACAAAATCGGAACTTTTAAAAGTCGGCTCCACTGAGGGACGTCACTCTGGTGGCTAAGCGGGGGGGTGGAACCCTCCGGGACAGTGTGGTCTCAGGACCCACGGGTCACAGAAAGACCAGAGGTGCCTGAGTGTGGCAGAGCTCCCAGGTATCGGAGCAGGGAAGCCGGCTGCAGAGGCGGAGCCCAGGCGCGGGCTCTCAGCTCGGGGTTGCCATAAACCGTGATCCCCGGCACAGTCGGGCCACTGCTCCTCCAGCAGGGACCCAACAAGCGGCAGATGCGGGGAGACTCACCTTCCTCCCCTGGGAGGAGCCGCGCGGGTGTGTACCGCAGGGATCTGCTGGGTTTGGAGACTCCACCCGGGGTCGGGTGCCAGAGATAGAAACGCGCGGTCACAGGCCGGGTGAGCACGGAGTGCGGCTGGAGACTGGGGAGACGGGAGTGACTGACGGCTTTTCTCTGGGGGCTCACTGAGAAGCAGGGCCCCGAGTTCTCGGCTCCTCCGCGGCGGAGATTGGGAGGCCGCCATTTTCACTCTCCGCCTCCAAAGCTGTACGGAAAGCTCGCAGGGAACAAAAGCCCCAGAGAGCAAACCTGAGCAGATTACGTAGCTGGGAGGGGGCAAGGGCGGGGCAATTCTGCCTCTGACAAAGACATTTGGAAACCACGGCAACAGGCCCCTCCCCAGAAGATCAGCGAGAACAGCCAGCCAAGACCAAGTTTACCCATCAATGAGAACGGCAGAACTCCAGCTCTAGGGGACTACTGCACATAGAATTCATGGCTTTTTTACCATGAATCTGTAGTCTTTCAAAGTTAATTTTTTTTTAACTGTCTTTCTTTCTTTTTTTTTTTTTTAATTTTTCTTTTACCCTTTTTCAACCAACATCTTATCAATCCCTTTTTTTTAAAAAAAAACATTTTTATTTTTCATTTTTAGAGTCATATTCTATCCCTTCATAGTAGTTACCCGTATTTTTGGCTTATATATATAAGTTGTTCTCTCTTTAAAATTTTGAGATAGTTTCTTCTAACAGATCAAAATATACCCTAAATCTCTAGTATATGGTGTTTTCTATTCCCCTGCCTGATCACATCCTCTCCCTTTTTTTTTCTTTTTTTAAATCCTCTTCTTTCTTTTTTCAAACAACTTCTTATCAATTCCTTTTATAAAATTTTTTATACTTTCCATCTTTACAGTCATATTCCATCCCTTCATCAGATCAACCCTT